>NC_084902.1:26850695-27150695 GCF_949316345.1 Pungitius pungitius | reverse complement strand
TGAAATGAAAATGTTTTTTGAAAAAAAAAAAAAAAAAAAAAAACTTTGCACAAAGAAAGCCGGGGAAAATAATGGAAGGACACAGCTTTCACATCCATCATCATCTGGTTGTCTACATGTGCGAATTACCTGAAAATTGGGTATGGGGTTTGGCGTGGAGAGCCAAGCGGTGCGGGGGTTCTCCTGGTAGCGGAAGGGTCCGTTGAAGGCCCGGGTGATGGAGCTCAGATTGAAGGCGCAGACGGCAGACGCTGATATGCTGTTCCTGGAGGAGAAGGGGGAGGGAGGGGGGGAGGGGGGGGGTGTAGAATCCCAGTTAGCGCTCCGCCATTCAGGGAGGAAAGAAAGGAAGATGGAAAGAAAGATGAGTGGCTCGTAATCATAGTCATCAACCAGGTATAGCAAAGAAGGAGACAAATCGTGCTTTTTTTTTTTGCTTCATACGCTGCAACTTCTAAAAGGAAAAATACTCAAATGGCTGTAATTTAAACATAGAAAACACAATGCCAATTCAAGAAAATGATGCCTTGTAATAGATGGAACTTACATACAACCACCATAATCACACAAATGATGCTGCCAAATGGATGCATTATGTATAATATTCAGTTTTATAATATATGATGTTACATTATAAATGCATTTTCTTTTTGTTATTTAAAGGAGTTTTACATTGTGATATTACCACTTTTACGTTAAAAAAGGACATTTAGAGGAAATTCCCATAATCCCCATCTTTTAGTGTATGTATCTAAATAAAATCTAGACAAAACCATTGCATTGTCAAGTGAACACAGAGGATTTATGCTTCTATGCTTGATACGTGATGGGTTACGAGGGGTGTGAAATGGTCGGAGCAGGGGGGGTTGCACTGAGGCCCGTTCGCAGGAGAGGAGCGCCTGGTCGTGTTATCGATGGACGCGGCTCACACGTTGGTGGTGAACACGCCGTAGATCAGGTCCTGCTCCGGTAAGTGGAAAGTGCTCTGCAGCTCGTTGTAGTAAAAGGGGATCTCTCCCGCGCGCGAGCAGTTGAGCCGAGCCTTGGTGAAGGTGGTCCAGGTGTCCTCGAGGAGGAAGCGCCCGCCCATGTCGTTCTTGCAGAGCCGCGCCACGCGGGAGAACACCACCTTCCCGCAGTCGTTCTCCACCGCCGTCTCCCTCAGGAAGAAGTAGGCGAACCGGCCGATCTCGTAGACGGACACGAAGTGGGGCTCTGAAAAAGAAACGGACCAGGGGGGTGAAAGAGGGCCGACGGCGAGGGAGGCTCGGTGATGCCAGGACGAAGAGGGCGGGGTTCTTCACCGTTGAGCCACTTGGAGTTGTACTGGGCGGTGCGCAGCGGCGGCATGTTGCCCAGGCTGCGGTAGATGACGGGGTCCCGCCCGGAGAAGTCGATCACCGTCGCGGCGTACAGCTCGCCGCGCTCCGTCACCATGGCGGTGGAGTTGTGGCGCGGGTCGTAGGGGCAGCGGGCCACGCCGTTCACCGTGTCCAACACCTGACTGAAGTTGCTAATCTGGCAGGAGGATAGACAGGCGTCTTTAACACTTGGGGAAGGATGTCTTCAAAGTCTTAATATCGTCGGCTCGGCCCGGTGTGCCGACCTGCCGGGTTACACAGACGGGGGTGAAAGCGTTGGTCCCACAGGTGAAGAGCGTCGTCCCGCTGATCAGCAGCACGCGGACGTAGTTCTGACACTCCACCTGCGGGCAACCGAACGGGAACATTCAGGTCGGACTTTGAAAGGAGCGGCCGAAGCCTTCTGTATCACATGAGACAACACACACACACACACACACAACCTCGGTCTTCCCCTTGCTCTGACAGGAGTGCCTTGTATCTTCATCGGGGGCCCATTCTGTCGCCTGGGGGGGGGGGGGGGGGGGGGCAAAGAACAAATATGTTGGTTTGACAAATGCACTAAAGAAAGTCAAGAAAAAACCTCTTTAAGGTCGTCCTTAAGGTCACCTGTATGAGCGAGGCGTTGCTCAAACTCAGTCTGAAGAGGAAGTTCCTGCAAGAGAGACGTTTTAAGGAAGGTTCAGAGGTCAGACCGCGTCATCATTCCTGACGATGTTGTCGATCACGGTTGTCACCTCGCTCCCACGATGAGCTGGTTCCTGCTCAGGTCCGGCGCCAGCCGAGAGAAGTCCCTCACCCCCGGGTGGGAGAACTCCGACATCCACGGCCTCAGCGCTGGAGAGGAGAAGAAGGAGAAGAAGGAGAAGCACAGGACGAGGAGACGTGAGCAGGTAGCGCTACAGGAAGGGGGCGCGGTAGACCCTCGTCTACCAGGTGGAGGATTCAACTTTATGGACGAAACGTGGATTTGATTGTTAGGAAACTGAAACGCTTTTTGCAACACAAAATTGCAGCTCCTCCTCTCTGATTGTTGTAAAAAAAAAGGCTGGATTGATTTGATTTTCCTCGTGGTCGTCACAATCAACACAATATTAACAGGAACGTCAATAGAAGCGAACACAAGACTCCCGTTGTGATAGATTTTATATAAATTCAGTCTCTTTCATTTGTCGCCATTTTACTTATTTCTTTACCTTGCAGAGCACGTTCTGACTTTGTTCGAGAAAGCTTGATGGACTTGATTTAAAAACCTCAGATGACAGAGAAACCTAAAACGGAGCCATGAATAAGAGTAATTACACCTTCTTTGAGTCAGCACATAAAGTGCAAATAAACTGTATCCTTCCCAAGGATTTAACAGCAACTTGCTGGTGTCCAAATGAATGCTGGTTCCTTTCATTGCACGGCCCGGCTTGTGGGACGAATGTATCCAAAACAACAGCGGCCCGGTGTGCCAGTCGAACACTTTGAGCTGAATGGGAGCTGACATCCTGTCAAAAATAATAACATCAAAGGCCCTTTCACAGTTTTTAGACAGCTGAGGAGGCCGTGTATTCAAAACATTTATTAATTTCTCATAAAACTTGAAGCACAACCAGCCGAAAGCTTTCAACACACACCACCATGTGATTATCTCTATTGTAAATACAAGCCTCACACATTTGCAATACTAGTTATTTATTAATTTAACGTCAAAGACGGAGGACATCCCGGAGAGCGACTGGATCAAGATGCGCCCGCCACAAGAGGCCAACGATGCAACGTGAAGACAAGCACCACTTTGACACGTTTTTCCTCCTTAATGCATAATGGGGAGCATTGAAAGACGCAACGTCTGGAAGACAACGGGACCCACCTTGGTAGGAGACAACGGGACCCACCTTGGTAGGAGACAACGGGACCCACCTTGGTAGGAGACAACGGGACCCACCTTGGTAGGAGACAACGGGACCCACCTTGGTAGGAGACAACGGGACCCACCTTGGTAGGAGACAACGGGACCCACCTTGGTAGGAGACAACGGGGTGCTCCTTTGTGCTGCAGTCTGCCGGCGTGATGCGAGGCTGCTGGGACAGACACACGGACGAGCAGATGACCAGCACGAGCCCACTGGGGGAGAGGGCCCACGCCCTCCGCCCTGACGTAACCATAGTTACAACCACATCAAGTCTTCTATCGCGTCCTCGGGAAACACCTGGTGGAAGAAGGAGGAGTCGGAGGTCGTTGTGAGGACATAAAACGGTACATTAGATGTCTGCACAGTATTCCTTGGTCCTTGTCTGCCTGTCTATCCATATAAATGACCCCCCCCAACCCATCCCCTCGTGCCTCCCTTAGCTCTCTCTCTGTCTGCTGTGGGTGTCCAGCCCTTTGGTGTCACGGCTCATTCCCCTCAAAAAGGCCAGAGCCGCCAATCTCTCTGATGCCGACTCTCAGACCGAGGGTGCCATCCAGCGAGGAGAGCTATTCACAAACCGGCCCGGCGCCAAATGGAAGCACTTTGTACTAGTACTTTGAACCAGGAGACACGTGAAGGGCCTTTTGTGTCGACGTCAAAACCCACTGATCTACATGGAGACCCGCGCAATGACGATGATCTGATGACGAGTGTCAAATGGACGCCGCGCCAAACACCCGGTGAAGAGCTGAGAAATCTCCCACCATGAGGCCGACAGGTGGGATACGGGCGACGAATGGAGCGGCGCTCTCACCGCGGTGTGAACATACGGACAAAGACACACACACACACACACAGGGCGAGATGATGCGGCGCGAATTCAGATAGATGGCTTCAAGTGATGTCACTAAAGTCAGTGTAATTTTTATAAACACGCCAGCGGGGTCATGGCGATATTAGTCGCTGCTGGCCTGATGGTGGGTAATGTAGGCTGTAAGAAAGAAGGACACCTGGAATTTCTGCGATTCAAATTCTGTTTCTATATTTTTTTAAGCCATGAAGTTATCGGAAGTTATCACTTCAGTCAGAGAGAAAAGCAATTCAGCTGAAGTCTCTGGAGAACAATAAGTGGGACCAGTTTGATGACCAAATTACTAGTTTAAATCCTGTTCCAATCCTATAAAAATGCTCCATTAGTTGGAAAAAGCAGAGTTCTTCTGCAATAGAGTTTGGCAGGTTTGTTCGGCTTTGACTAGTTTCATTGCAGCTCTTGAGAATGAAGGAGGGCGAATGTCTGCCTGTCTACCGCCTCCCCAAGAGGAGTGAATGTGTGTGTCTGGGAGTGTGTGTGTGTGTGTGTGAAAGCAGAGGTTTCCCAACCTGCTGGGTCTCACATTGCTGCCTAATGAAGCGACAGGAGCAGAGCCTTCACCGCTGGCCTCCCTTTTGTTGTGAGTTAGAGAGGCCGGCCGTCAGGGGCGGGGAGGCGGTTGGGAAAGGGGGGGGGGGGGGGGGCGGAGGGTGTATGTGGGGTGGAGGGGGGGGGGTGTTCAAAGGCAGATTCTCACTCTGTGATCAGCCTATGATTTATTTAATGAGGGTGTTTGTTTCCCGGTGCAACACTTCTGTTGAGTGAAAAGGGCTTTTTTCAAGAAAAACATTATTTATCTTGATCGTGCTCTGCAAGGTAAATAAATAAGTAAACGACAAATGAAAGTACAGAGACTTGAATTGATATAAAGTGGAGAAAGTGTCGAAAATTCCTGGAGGCGTTGGAAACACACCATGAAGCCCGAACAACCTGTGAGAAGATTAGAGTCACACAGAGTCTCTGATGCATGTGACCTGGCTGTGTTTGGACTGTGGGGAAGGGGGGGGGTGCACAGGAAAATTTCATTACACCAGCCTAAGAATACTATAAGATGTATTACCAGTAGAATAATATATTGCACAGAATCTTTCTGGAAAATCCATCACTGTGCTCAATTTTGGGAACAGAAACAACCCTCAGACTTTAGGCGGTTACTGGTCTTCACATTTTACGCCATGCTTCTGAAATCAAGGTAACAGAGTGTTTTTTCTTGGGAAGTTCTTCATTTATTTCAAGAACTTCCCCATTCAGGCACTCTCTGCTTTGTCTTCCGGCACACTGAAGCAGCCCTCCCACGGTGTGTGTCACTTGGAGCAAAGAGGGGATGCAACGGAGTGGAGAGTAAAGCATGGGAGCCATGTGACCACGGAGCTCGCTGAAAGGTTTGAATACGCCGACAGGGCCGCCGCGCTGACACGGGGAAGGTGCTGTTTTCTTATTCTCTCAGGATGAGCGAGACCTCTTCCGTTGTTTCCAACAAAACAGCCATTGTGGGGAGCTACATGTATATATATCTGACAAAAGACGCTAAAACACACTTGAAAATGCTTGATAACACCTCCCGCTGGAATACACAGGCGACACAATGAGCCTGCTCAGACACAGCGTGTGTGCATGTTACATGTCTTGACAAATCCTCTTTGCTATTTGTGGGGGAAATTAATCACACGTAATTATTCCTCATTCAGAAGCCTTGCAAATTGTTCCTCAACAATAAAAAGAGTGAGTCCAGCATTTGACCTTTTCTCCTCCCCCCCCCCCCCCCCCACACCCACCCACCCACACACAAACACACCTTTCTAAATAAAAGAAAAGGGGGGGTTTACAAAACAACAGCTGCTGCCGAAAGCAAATCTCTCCAAAAATCCCTCATTCTCTGTCCAATCCAGCGGCAGCTCAGACACACTCGCCCAAAATCTGCTATACTAACGAGCAGGGAAGTCAGCTCAGGCGGAGCCGGCGGCCGCTGAGAGGGCATCCAGAGGCTCTCCATCAAAATATTCAGAGAGGACCATTTCCGAAAGCAGTGTTCTCAGCTCCTTCCTTACCGGGGTGAATGGCCTCTCTGTGCAACCTGCCAACTATCTGCCAATGGGCGCTCTCTTTTACGAGTGAATGGACTGAGTTTAGCCACAGTTAAAAAGACACACTAACGCGCCATGGCCGCGCCACAATGGCCGCCCGGGGGCTCTGCCAAAGCCAGCGATGCCAGGTTTGTCCCTCGGCTCGAGGAGGTGGAGAGCAGGAATCCTAAAGAGGCACGCAGCTGCACTGATCCCTCTCTCCTGTCTCCTCTCTCCCCCCTGTGTGCTCTCATCATCGCCTCGATTCCGCTTTCGAGGGGGGGGGGGGGGGGGGACATGTAGGACAGCTACCTCTGAAAATGCTACAGCGTCGAGTGCTGTTTCCAAAAAAAACAGAAGAAGGAAGGTCGTAAGACGAGACTACAGGTCAACTACTAGTTGGTGAATTTGGTGGTGGAGACCAAACTGGAGTTAAAAGCAGAGTTAACTCTGGGACTACTGTGGCCAGAAACATAACAAAAAGCCCCTTATGGTTATTCTATAATTAGTTCTCACACACACACAAATGTACAACCTCAATGCCCTATGAGGCCAATATAGAATACCTTAAAAAGTACTTGCACTTAGCTTTCACAAAACGTCAGTGAGAGGAAACATGGCTCAACATTTGAATGGAGAGTAGTAATCAAATCTTCTGGATATGGAGTAAACTACTAGCAGATTCATCAGGAACTACAAGGCAGTAAGGCAAAATAAAATGATACCACTTGCCCCACGTTCAGGTCACGTGACGACAACTGAACCATCTCCATGACAACTGATCAAGCTCCATCCAACCAGTGAGATGAGTTGTGGAGCTCCAGAGAAAGTGCAAGATCACTAAAAAATGTGCTACAATAACCCTTGTAAGAACGGTATAAAATGACAGTTATTGTATCAGAGGTAATTACATTTCAACTATTTATTACTATTGTTGTTGCTCAGGTTGAAATCCTCACCATTTAAACAGAGTGGAGCGAGTTGACTATGTGATATAAAGTCGGGAGGAAGAAAACCAGTGCAGCCATTATGCTTAAGTTCATGCAATACAAACTAGAGGCATAGATTTTGTAATCACAGTTTGTGTCCTCACATTTATCCGCTCTGCCGACTGTCTTTTAAACTATTGGGTTACATTAATAGCATTTAAATGGTTAATGCAACACATGCAACACATGCTGTAGGGTCTCATCTTATTAAACACAAAGAATATCTGTTAATATTATAATGAGATTTGAATAGTATTCTCATGGCTCATACCCTACTCTCATGAAGTGTTATTGGTCATCTAATCAAATAGTGGTGCCAGTCCTGTTGCCAGCAGTTAGTTTGGCAGAAAAAGACAAAGAAGCGAAGCTGCTCCTCGTCAAAAATAAAAATCACCAGTATTCCAAGAACGTTACCAGTGGTTGCAATCAGTGCAACATCTAGCTCTCGTTTGAAAAAAAAAGACTGATTGCTCATCCATTGAATGGTAAAGTGAAAAAAAAACTGAATCCAGCCTGAGCCTATCGATCCGAGCATTTCTTACCCTCCGCTTTTCTTTCCCAAACCCGTCTTGATGCCAATTACAGCACTCAGACAGAACAAAGGAAACATCCCCAATACCAGAACCAATAACACACGTTATTGCCAGATGCAGAGGGAGACAGAGCAATTCACGCTAAGAATGGGAATGAAAGGGGGGGGGGGGGGGCTCATGGTGTGGATCACTTAAGGAGAAATGAGCCCGCGATGAGGAAAGAGGCAGAAAAACAGCCACAAAAAGTGGGAGACACAAAGACAGAGAGGACTACACAAAAGTAATTTCACAGAAACAGCCAATATGTATAAATATATTTCCACACAGACAGGCATGAATTTATAAGATGTACCAGGAAATCCAACTTACTTGCCCACCATCACCAAACTGAACCGGGAGACGAGGTCCTTCACATGGTGAGAGAGAAGTTGTTACCCATCGACACTCAGTGGCACACTGACCAGAGTGTGCAGGGCGGTGGAGAGGGAGGGCGGGGGGGGGGGGTGAAGGGGTGTGTGTGGGGAGGGAAGTGGGTGGGGGGGGGCAAAGCATTCCTGTTTGTGCAGAGCGGACTTAAGTCTCTCTGTAGAGAGGCATGTCTGCCGTGTGCGAGCGTGGTTCTGTTATTACGGAGAGATCCAGTGTTTTATTTTGGTAAAAAAAGAAAGAAGAGAGAGACAAAAATGAGGTCATCTCGAGGCTGTAATCGGGCAACACGTGAACAGACTGACAAACACGTCCTCGCTCGGACAGACACACAAAACCTCCACGGACCGGAGAGAGGTCGACACCAGATTCAACAAAGTGCTGCGACTTCCACGCTGATTATTCGTTCTTTTCACATCTGAAAAACAGCAGGCTGCTTTGCACAGGACTTTTAACACAAAATCCACAAGGTATGCTACAAATAAGTGTGTTTCATTATGGGACAAAATACACACTGGCACATATTCTCTTCTACATATTCTCATGTTTTAATGCAGAATAAAGCGTCGCCTGATGTGTCATCAGGAGCCACTTGACTCCCTTTTGGTTCCTTTCAAAGCGCCGCCTCCAGTCATTTATCAGGCTATTCGGCGCTTCCTGCCCCTCGAATAGGAAAAGAGCACACATGCCGCGGCATCACCGAGGCGCAAACGACAGAGGGGAATGAGAGTCAACAGCAAACCCAATTAGCTCGGACAAACACCGCGTTTGCCCAAACAAGGCCCGGCCTCCAGAGTCTGCTGATGGCCACCAGGCTGTTTACCCGCAACCCGCCAACGGCACAAAAAATAGCCTCCATTGGAAATGTTCGGTTGCTGGTACATTTGTAAAAAAAAAAACCTTTGTCTACTCAGGTAGTGGGTGAACCCACGTGGATTCAAGGGGTCAAGAACGAACCTCTCGCGGAAAACACGCTTCCACACGCCGCGCTTCCAAATGTCCCGTCTTTAATGTGGCCGGTGTCCGTGTCGACCGGCTGGGGATATTTTTTTTGTACCAGTTAGGCCCCGGCTACAGAGGTGTCAATCTGAGGAGGTAACGGTGCTGACCTCCCATTCAGAAATTAATGGAATCAATAAATCATATCCAGTGGGGGGGGGGGGGGGGGAAACAAAAAAAAACGACAGCATCTCGCGAGCCCAGCGGGAGCGTGAGAGACAAATAACGCGGCCACTTCCCCAACCTTTTACACAGCGGGACATTCATCTCTCTCAGCCTTTACCCCCCCCTTCTCCCCCTTCTCCTCCCTATGAGAGGATAAATGGATCGTTCCTGTGCAAACTTCCCGATGACCTCCTTTGGCTCCATTTTTTTTTTTACAGCCCTCCTGTCACTGCCGGAGCTGAATGATTACAGGCACAGTGAGGCCGACATTACAGAGAACAGAGGAACAAACACAAACGTGAACAATAAAACAGCAGCCAGAGCGAGTCTAACAGTCACTTCAGCATTTCATCTCCAGAAGATTTCCATTAATCCACAACATGCTGCAGCAGTGGGCCAACAACTCTCAAACCCCTCTAAAACTAGCACCTGAGCCCCCCCCTCACACCACCACCACCACCTCACGTCACAGCCCTCAATGGCGGCCTTGTCCAGCACACAGCGCTGCACTGTGAAACATTGATGCTTCAAACATTCAGCTCGCCTGCTGTTAAACAAACCTGGCTGTGTGGACTTTTTAAAATCCCAGCAGTCGCTGAGGTTTACCTTTCTGCCGGAGCAGTAAAACTGTGCCAATAAGAGACACACACACACACAGACGGTCAGAAAAAAATACAGACGAGCACCCACGAGAAGAGTCAGATGCGTTCAATTGAAAGTTTGACATTACCAGAAAATCGGTGAAAAGTTAGAAGAAATATGCTAAATATGAGATATTACACTTTCTGCCTTGTTTATTCACTTAAATGTGGACATTGTAGCTATTTCTGGACCGAAGGGTAAGGGTTAGCATCTCACGTAGTATCCCGAAACTGTCCGTCACCTGGGATTGATGGTTGTTGGTTGAAATCCCTCCCCAGGGGCTCTCCTTTACCCCATCAGCTGTGGCGGTTTCAAATGGGCAAAACCTCGTACACCGGTGTTGGGTAACTGGAGCTTTCCATCATATTTTCCGAGAAAAACACATAACAACGTTCCCCTGAGTAAAGAATAAAGGTGACACACAAACACAGAGACCTCGCTCTTTGCCTCCATGTCCATCTTTCTCTCCCTTTCCTCTTCACTACTTTTCCAAAAAGGGTTTTAAAAATAAAATCTAAAGTTGATTTGATGACAATAAATGGAACACACACCATTACAAAATAAAAAGTCCCATTACCTCGTAAATATGATTATTTTTGTTTCTCTAAAGTAACTTACATGACATGTACTGTATATTGTTCAGCATAAAGAGACAACTTAAAAGGGTCCCAATGAGTGCACATGTATGATTGACAGGTCATCCACATTAAACTCTGTGAAATGTGAAGGTAAAATACAGGATCTAGATATTATCATGAACGGTTTAAAGTCAATGGCGTTATAATAAAGTCAATAACAGTTATTGCAAGAAACAAACTGGAAAGGATCTGCCATCCTGTGGTAAAACATGTAAGTTTAATGTTTCTTGTGAACTATGAAGGAGCCTTTTTATTTTAATATACAATGTAACGTAATTTCTGTAGTTAATTCTTAACCGAGGCCAAATTCATCACACTTAACAATGAAGAATATATTTTCCCACCCTGCGTGCGTTACGATGTATTTCGCATGGATACACCGACCGCTGCCTGGTGAAAACAAACTATATTCAAGTCAAATGTTTTCAGCTCGCGTTGTTTTTTTTCCGGGAAGTTCGCTTTCCGTACCTGTCACCTGTGGTTCCTTCTGCCGCGTGGATCCGTCTGCAGGGACCGAGGGGGTCCAGGGTTCTGAGTCTCTGTATCCCCCCGCATGGAGTGTGCGAGGAGACCCGGAGACAACGTGTTCACCCCCTCTACCAGCAGGGGGCAGTATAGACGCGTCAAAACCAGAGATTTAGTCACACCTGTGCCTGTTTTTAATTATTTATTTAATGCTGTTTATTTCATCTGTCTGTTCATCTGTCATATATATATATATATATGACATTAATTCACATTTATGACATCAGCCCTTTGTGTGGCGCATCCTAAGTAGCACAGACATCAATGTGAGAATAATAAAAGTTACATTTTGATGCATGATCTTTCAATAATAACTTTTCTGAACATACTTTTTAATGGACAGGACAGTGAAGATGACCGTGAAGAAAACATCCACCCAACTTGTCATGGAGCAGAATAGTGTTTCCCAAAGAGCCAATCCAACCTGCAGATATACAAAACGGATCTTTTCACTGGCAGAGGTTTGCTGGGAGACAGGAATGGCGAAAATTCCTGAAAAAATCCTTGGCTGCCACCTACTGGGACGTTGTCCTGCATCTTCCATTGTTGTTCGTTGTCACTGTATGTGGCATTATATTATGGTTGTGTATTAAGGACACCAATTGTTTCACAGTCAATCATTTGTGGATTTAGTTCAAATGCTGGAACTAGCAAATATGATATACACTATATGATTATTTCTATTTGTCACATTATACTCGCCATTTTATTTTACAGGATAATGTAGTTAATGTAGTTATGTAGTTACAAGACAAAACTACTTTTTTGGATTCAAATCTCTCAAACAAATGAATCTTAAGCACTGTATTTTGTAAAATGTTTAGATTAAACTACTATTTTTCATGTAAGCCATGGCCCATTTATTCTGAGGAATATATTTATTAAGTTCTACAATGTCACCTAAAACATAAAGGCTGGTCCCATTTTAAAATGCATAATACAGTACATTTATATTTCCATCAAATCACATTTTACATGTGAAATAATACAAACCTTGGGTACATTCTTCCCTTTTTATCTGTATCCATATTTTTTGTCTTTCTGACAAGTATTTTTGGTTTGTTGAGTAATTCAGAATCTCAACTTGTTGAATAAATGAATAAATCAAAGTTATACATTTCTATCATATTTCAGTAAATAATATACTTAGTTTTTATAAATGAATTAGGGATTGTATGGAAATCATTTCAGTTTACTATCATTTTTCTTCTAATCTGCTTAGTTACTCTAGTGCTGCTGATTGACATGTAAAATAAAGAATGCCCCGCGTTTGCCGCGTGAGCGCTGATGAAGCCATTCTCCCGCGCTTTGGTAATTCATTATTAGCTAACAGGATCAGCGCGTCCACCTTTCTCTGTCGATTCCATCCAACGGGAGCCCCCATTCAGCGCGAGCCAATGGCGCGCGTTTGGTATACGGCACTCGTCCAATGAACGACGAGTAGACTATAAACAGGGAGCCAATGGGAAGAGGGCAGCATTGTGTGACCCAAGCTTGGTCTGCCGGGCTCATCTCGCCGCTTCTCCACCCGGCTGGTCTTTTTGGATCTCACTGCAATGGCGGAACAGCAGCAGCAGTTCTACCTCTTGCTGGGCAACCTGATGAGCCCTGACAACGACGTCAGGAAGCAATCGGAGGTGAGACCACGCGGCGTGGCTGATTTGACGAGTGACACGTCGGGCCGGTATATATTAAAACGACGCGACCGGGCTAGCGAGAAGCTAACCGCCTAGCTTCCCAGCCGTTCGCGTCATAGCCCGATAGCCCACGTGTAGCGTGAAGCCGACAGCGAGTTTCTGGTCGGCTAACGGCTAACCGCCTCCACCATGTTGCGTAGCCACACAGTCGCGACACAGCGCGAGTTTTGTGTCACGCACGTGGGTGGTTTTGTTTCAAAGTGAAATGTACCGTTTGTTTGAGAAGAGGCAAGCCCCCCTACGCCCCAAAAAAGCTCCTCCAGCTGACAGTGGAGCGAGGAGATCTCGTCAGAAGAGTACAGGAAGTAGCACGAAGCTAACGGGACTACTTCTGTGTTGCTAGTTTCATTAGCTAGCGAGTTAGCGCTGAACAGAGTGGGGAGGCTAAAATGGAAGTTAAGAATGACACCATCAAGGCACGAGTGATAAGCAACACAACAACGGAGAGGGGAGGCTCGTCGTTTCAGGGGTGGAGAGCGCTATGCTAGCAGTGACCATGCCATGGCCTTCGGTCGGACCCGTCCGCAAGTCCGTTCAACACCACTGTTTGAGAAGCCCACTCTCCGTAGCCCTCTTTTGTTTTAGTGTCACCCGCCAAGCGAATGGTCTCAGTTTCGGTCACGTCGCCACTCGTGGCTCGTTTAGCCTGATCCACTCTCAATGGATTAAGCAGGCGCTGTCGTGGATTTCTTTGGGTCGAGTCCAGCTGGCCAGTCCCACTTTCCCCTCCACCACCGCGATTCAGCCTCTCCCCTCCCGCACAGTTTTACCTCTCCGGCACCCCGACTTTTGGATGAGGTGGTCTAATCTTATCGCACTCACCCCTCGCTCCGCAGTCAGCGCTTTTTCTTTACTGAACCACAGACACTCTGCCGCGAGACTAAGCTCATCGGAATTCATCCCTTTATCAAAAAAAGACCCCCCCCCCGTTCTGTCTCGCACACACAATAGGGATTGATCCATCAGTTTGAGGACTTTAAACCCATACACGAGCAGCTAAAGGCTACAGCTGCTAGACATGTATAGGTGCTCATTTTTAGTCCCCATTTAACAGATTGTACCTAACCTGTGTGTTTACGAGTCCTTCCCCATTTAGTATTTTTTTCCTGCGAAAACAAAGCTCAGTGTTTACCACTAACACCAGTTGCACATGATCATCTTAATATATTTGTCTCCCAGCACAAACACCTCCTCCCTCTTTGCATTATTTCTGTGAGACGGTTGCTCCTCTATCTTCTTGCCACGCTGTATATTTAACACTGTTGGAAATGTGTCCAAATCTAGAATGTCTTTGTTATCTAACGAGAAGTTGGCAGTATGACTCAAACCGCGGTAATTGAGCAACACTTGGTAGCTGGTTCACAAACACTTCCAGTGACCCGTGCCTTCATTGCTATAATGACGTGCTGCTCCTCTGAGTTTGTCCTGCTCTTTCTTTTAGAAAGAATCCAAGGCCGACTGTATAAACGGATTCCATTACTGGCCTGTGAGGCTTGTTTCAGTCGGCCTTTGGATAAACACACCCATGTTACCGAGCGTAACGACATGGGCTGATTGGTTAATCTAACCTTGAAGGCAGCGTCTCACTCATACCTCACTGACCGATCCGTATTCTTCGCAGGAGACCTATGACACCATCGTGGGACAGACCAAGATCACCTTCTTGCTGCAGGCCATCAGAGATGCATCTGCCGCTGAGGAGGTTTGTACTCTCACAACACCAGCTTTGTTTTGTATCGAGCTCGTCACACGTTTAGGCTTTAGCGTACCGCATGCTCAACTGGCCGCCAAACCAGGAACGCAGTCAAGCACGCGCCGCTTCCACCCTCTGGTTTTGGAATGCGGGCGGTTGTGTTTACTCGAGTTCACCAGCTGTTTGGTCCCCCCCACGCTTCCAATCCTTTACTTTACCTACGGGCTGGTATTTTTAGAGTCTTGTAATGGGAGCAGGCGTTGGCTGCCTGGCCCACGGGGAGTGACTCTGCCTTTCAGAGATGCTGCACATTTTTTCAGTTTATTCCATCAAATCCTACCATGCATGTCTGGTAGTTGTAAACTGCCAAAATAACTCCAAGACGTCAAATTAACTGTAAAGGAAACCTCTGTTTTGTTGATGCTGAAAAGATTCTGAACTCGACTGTTCCGTCTGCTCAGGTCAAACAGATGGCGGCGGTGCTGCTGCGGCGGCTGCTGTCCTCGTCCTTCGAGGAGATCTACCCGGGCCTGACCCTGGAGATGCAGACAGCCGTCAAGACGGAGCTGCTGACCAGCATCCAGCAGGAGACCTCGCCCAACATCCGCAAGAAGGTCTGCGACATCGCGGCCGAGCTCACCCGCAACCTCATCGGTAACGCCCCTGGGTTTTCCACCTCGTTACGGCCGGTGGGGCGTGGCTGTGTCCGGCCCCTCGGTGTTTATGGATAAGTGAAATAATGTGGGCTCGTTCTCCTTTGTTCTGTGCAGATGATGATGGGAATAACCAGTGGCCAGAGGTGCTCAAGTTTCTCTTTGACTCTGTCAACTCGGACAGCGTCACCCTGCGGGAATCGGCCCTGCACATATTCTGGTGAGCCGCTGATCGCATAGTCCCGGGCGTTTTTATGTCCAGGTCAAATACCAGGAATATGTCCATATGCGTGTCCAGAAGAAGTACTACGGACTGACGGCTGTCTCTCTCGTCCTCTTCAGGAACTTCCCCGGGATCTTCGGCAACCAGCAGCAACACTACATGGAGGTTATCAAGCGCATGCTGGTTCAGTGCATGCAGGACCAGGCAAACCCACAGGTGAGTGCCCCCCCTCCCTCACAGGTATCTGAGGCCGTTACTGTCCTGATTAATTCAACGGAACGCTAATTTCAAATGATCCTTCAGATCCGCACCCTGGCGGCTCGCGCTGCGGCGTCCTTTGTCCTGTCTAACGAGGGCAACTCTGCTCTGCTGAAGCACTTCGCCGACCTGCTGCCGGGCCTCCTGCAGGTGAGCACTCCTGGTTCCTTCTGGCCATGTTCTGATAAAGAAGCAAAAATAAAGTGGTGAGCTAAGTGCAGACTGTTGTTTCTTGTCAGGCCGTGAACGATTCATGCTACCAGGCAGACGACTCCGTGCTCAAGTCCTTGGTGGAAATCGCAGACACGGCACCCAAATACCTGAGGCCCAACCTGGAGGCCACACTGCAGCTCTGTCTGAAGGTGAGTCTCGCAGCGCCCTAATGCACGGAGGCGTTTAGAGATACACACACATTGGGCTGTTTTTTAAAAAACTGCAAGCTCCCCCATGTGACCTATCCTGTCGCCATGTCTCTCCAGCTCTGCGCAGACACGAACCTGACAAACATGCAGAGGCAGCTATCGCTGGAGGTCGTGGTCACTTTGTCGGAGACGGCGGCGGCGATGCTGAGGAAACACACCGCCATCGTAGCTCAGAGCGGTGAGCCCAACTGTCCCCCCCTCCCTTTAAGCACCACTGAAGCCGGGTTCAGATGGATCAGACCGTGCTAATGTGTGTGTCCGTCTTCAGTGCCCCAGATGCTGGCCATGATGGTGGACCTGGAGGACGACGACGAGTGGGCCATGGCCGACGAGCTGGAGGACGATGACTTCGACAGTAATGCTGTGGCAGGGGAGAGCGCTCTCGACAGAATCGCCTGTGGCCTCGGAGGAAAGATCATCCTGCCCATGATCAAACAGCACATCATGCAGATGCTGCAGAACCGTGAGTAACCAGACGCCGCTGCTTGTATAGTTTTACATTTTTTTCTCAAACTGTGAACACAAGATCAACCTGTCTGTCACCAGCTGACTGGAAGTACCGCCACGCCGGGCTGATGGCGCTGTCGGCCATCGGCGAGGGCTGCCACCAGCAGATGGAGGCCATCCTCCAGGAGATCGTCAGTTTCGTCCTCCTTTTCTGCGCCGATCCGGTAAGGAACTGCTCAAACCCCGATCTCACATTTAGTGACTAACTTCACACAGTGCTTTTCTCGTATGCTGAGTTTGGCTTCCCTTTTCCCTCTTCAGCACCCAAGGGTGCGCTACGCCGCCTGCAACGCCATTGGACAAATGGCGACAGACTTCGCCCCGACCTTCCAAAAGAAATTCCACGACAAAGTAAGAAACTATCTGTACGGCCAATGGTAAGCGCTATCTGCTGTGGGCACTGACACCGCGGCCGCCTCCCTTCTAGGTGATTGCTGCCTTGCTCCAGACCATGGAGGACCAGAGTAACCCCCGTGTGCAGGCGCACGCCGCCGCCGCCCTCATCAACTTCACGGAGGACTGTCCCAAATCGCTGCTGATCCCATATCTGGACAGCTTGGTGCAGCACCTCCACGTCATCATGGTGGCAAAGCTGCAAGAGGTACAAATGCGTCTCCTGTGGTGCATTAAATTGGTAGGACGCGCTATGCAAAGATGCTTAAGTGTGTGTTGCCCCTCCCCTTCCCGCCTCCTAGTTGATCCAGAAGGGCACCAAACTTGTCCTGGAGCAGGTGGTGACGTCCATCGCCTCTGTGGCGGACACGGCAGAGGAGAAGTTTGTGCCATACTACGACCTCTTCATGCCCTCGCTCAAACACATCGTGGAGAACGCCGTGCAGAAGGAGCTGAGGCTGCTCCGGGGAAAGACCATCGAGTGCATCAGCCTTATCGGGCTGGCTGTGGGCAAGGAGAAGGTACATCTCCACCCCTACATCTGTACAGTGACTCATGGCAGCCATCTTCACAGCCATCTCTTCCTGTACTGTTCCCAGTTCATGCCGGACGCCTCGGCCGTCATGCAGCTGCTCCTGAAAACCCAGACTGACTTCAACGACCTGGATGACGACGACCCTCAGGTGCGGTGGGGGCCGGTTGGGGGGGGGTGGAGCCTCGGGCGACACTTTGAGTCATCATCCGGTTGTCTTGCTGTTTCCGTCCCCAATATGGTGACCCTGTCTGCTGTGGTTTAGATCTCGTACATGATCTCGGCGTGGGCCAGGATGTGTAAGATCCTGGGGAAGGAGTTTCAGCAGTACCTGCCGGTGGTGATGGGCCCCCTGATGAAGACTGCCTCCATCAAGCCAGAGGTGGCCCTGCTCGACAGTAAGCACATGCATTTTTATTCTCCTTCGATGCCACAAGGCCAAAGCAGCGGCAGCACTTGGAATCTGTCCTTCTCCGTCCCGCAGCGCAAGACATGGAGAACATATCGGAGGACGACGGCTGGGAGTTTGTCAACCTCGGCGACCAGCAGAGCTTCGGCATCAAGACGGCGGGCCTGGAGGAGAAGGCCACAGCCTGCCAGATGCTGGTGAGAAACGGCGATGCTGTAGATGTTCCCTCGTCGTGTGTGTGTGAACACAGTAGCTGAGGTGCTTCTTGTGGTTTACCCCTCCCCCCCCAGGTGTGTTACGCCAAAGAGCTAAAGGAGGGCTTTGTGGAGTACACGGAGCAGGTGGTGAAGCTGATGGTTCCTCTGCTCAAGTTCTACTTCCATGACGATATCCTTTCAGACTGACTTGCGCTCCATGTGGTGGTGTGTGTGTGTGTGTGGGAGAGAAAACATGAGGCTTGTAGTGTGCGTTTCTACCTTAATTGTCTCACGTGTGCGTGTGGCGGCGGCTGAGTCCATGCCCTTGCTGTTGGAGTGCGCGCGGGTCCGGGGTCCTGACTACCTCACCCAGATGTGGCACTTCATGTGCGACGCTCTCATCAAGGCCATCGGCACGGAGCCGGACTCTGACGTCCTGTCGGAAATCATGCACTCCTTCGCCAAGTGCATCGAGCTGATGGGAGACGGCTGTCTGAACAACGAGCACTTTGAGGAGCTGGGCGGCATCTTGAAGGGGAAGCTGGATGAGCATTTTAAGAACCAGGAGCTCAGGCAGAGTGAGACTTGATCCCAGTCAGAGAGACCTAACTTTTTGTGTTTTTCTGCATAATCCTCAAACACTTCTTTGCTCTTCACAGCCAAGAGACAGGATGAGGACTACGACGAGCAGGTGGAGGAGTCATTGCAGGACGAGGTAAACGTTTTCACCTCAAATAGGAAGAAGAGGTGAGATTTAGATTTTTCACTATCCCTCATCGTCGTCTTCTGCAGGATGAGAACGACGTGTACATCCTCACCAAAGTGTCCGACATCCTGCACTCGGTGTTCAGCAGCTACAAAGAAACGGTGCTGCCGTGGTTCGAGCAGCTGCTGCAGCTCATCGTCCAGCTCATAGTGAGTACTTCCTGTTTTTCACAACTACGTCTGCAGTCTCGCTGGTACATATTTTAAAGGCAGACTAAGGGTCAGACCGAAAGTAAGTGACTGACTTCGTCTCCAGTGTCCCAGCAGGCCGTGGGCGGACCGGCAGTGGGGTCTGTGCATCTTTGACGACGTGGTGGAGCACTGTAGCCCCGCCTCCTTCAAATACGCAGAGTACTTCCTCCGGCCGATGCTGCAGTCGCTGTGCGACACGAGCCCCGAGGTGCGGCAGGCGGCCGCCTACGGCGTTGGCGTCATGGCTCAGTACGGAGGGGAGAACTACCGCCCGTTCTGCACAGGTATGTGCCCCCCCAAACTCCTCACACGCTTACCTTGCCATCTGCAGCGGCTTGCGTTGGTTAACTTGCTGAGTTCGTTCCCTCCAGAGGCCATCCCGCTGCTGGTGAGGGTCATCCAGGCGGCCGACTCGCGCTCCAAAGAGACCGTCAACGCCACAGAGAACTGCATCTCTGCCGTCGGGAAGGTCATGAGGTTTCGCCCCGAGTGTGTCAACGTCAACGAGATCCTCCCCCATTGGCTCAGCTGGCTGCCACTCAACGAGGACAAAGAGGAGGCGGTGCACACGTTTGACTTCCTGTGCGACCTCATAGAAAGGTGGGGGCGGCCCTCCAACAATTTCTATTTTCTTTACATGAATTATGTTCAAACTTGCATTCTCTTTTCTATCTCGTCTCTGCAGCAACAACCCCATTGTCCTCGGACCAGACAACGCCAACCTGCCAAAAATCTTCCTCATTATCGCAGACGGGGTCGCCAACGAATCCGTGAAGAGCGAAGACGCGTGCAGCAAGCGGCTGGCGAACGTCATCCGCCAAGTTCAGGTGAGCGTCCACCGCCACTCAGCCGGAGAGGATTCACGTGTACGAGGAGACGCTCAGCGAGTGACTCTGTTGTGACCTGTGTGTGTGTGTGTCCAGGTGTCGGCAGGTTTGTGGACGCAGTGTGTGTCGACGCTGAACGAGACGCAGCAGAAAGCCGTGCAGGAGCTCCTGAACACCGCCTGAGCCCCTTCACCCTCCCCCCCCTCTTCAATGAAAAACACAAAACAAACAAGTTCCCGGATCTCCTTTTCTTCCTCCTGCTCTGAGCCGATGTGTGTATGGACGCCGGCCTCACAGCTCACACCCCCCCCCCACCATTGTGTAACCCCCACCTACATTCGGCCGACTTGGAGGAGCAGGTTGGATATTTATGACAATGGAGGACATTGGCCATCCACCCTCAAAGCCTTTCACCCCCATATCAAGGAAGTGGTGACCAGAGTCACGTGTTAATGCCCCCCCTCCCCTCCCCCTCTGTCTTATCGCTGTCTTCCATCTGGACGTATTTGTTTCCAACCATTCCCGACGTTGACTGGTCTCCCGACGTTGACAAGAGGGACTCATTCTCCACGCCGCCCAACACAGACTCATTGGACAGTCGGGCTCAACTGGGCTGGGGGGGGGGCGGGCGTTGTAGTGGACTGAGCAATGGAATGAAGTGGCAATGCACACTGGGCAATAACTGCCTATCTCCTGTGAATTTTTATTTTTGTCTACTTCCGTGTTACCTGTGGGGGGTTGAAACGGCTTAGAGGAAGTGTTTGAAAAAGTAAAGGCATGTTAAGTGGCTAACTCTTAGAAAACCAAACCCATACATAGTTAGGAAGTTTCCGTTGTTTGTTTGGGAGAGTTGCTTTTCTCTTTAACCTTCTAGATGCTCACGGGAAATGAGGGTGACTTGTTTACCTTCCAGGTAGCAGTGAGTCGGAGAGGAGGTGCAGAGCGTCCGTAGTCTAGTCGAGGCCACGTGGCGCGTGAAATGAATTGTAGAATATTTGTAAAATGCGTGTTACCATACTCTTAACTTTATGGTTTTGAACCTATGCAGCCCTGAAGGTATGCGACAGGATTTCAGTAACTACAAACAATAAAATTCCATTTGAGAAGTTATTTGATTTTTCTTGTTTTCTCAAGTCAAATTTTTCAATTAGGCAGCATTAGCGCATGAAACTGTTATATGCTCTACTTTTGCGTGTGTAAAGTGTTCCTCCCTAACATGCATGTTGCGTTTGACCATTTGACAAACACCAGTTTGAATAGAGCAGCCATGCTTTATTAGGACACGTAGAACAGCAAAGAGGTTTAAATTAAAGCTTTCAACACAGTCGTTAATGGTGACCTTCTAAAGACGGCTAGAAGTGTTTTACAAAATATACATATGTATTGGGTACGCTCTGTGTTCTGTCTGGGGGGGGGGGGGGTTTCACGGCCATAGCTATCATATAATTTATGTTCAGTGCTATCATTAAAGTAGACTGTTTGACTCCCCAGACCAGCTAGGTGGGGCTGAAAGACAGCCTTAAAGCTCTATTGTATATAGAGCAATATATATATCGGCTTCTGATACAAAACTGTATTTCTAGTGGGGGGGGGCGCTCTCAGCTTGTGTTCAGTGGAGGGTTGACCAATTACAGTGAGCTAGTTCAACAAATGCTATCACGTGTAGTCGTCTATGCTTTAATTACAAGGTGGTCTGAATATCCATTATAATCGTGATTAAAGCCTAACGTTCGTATTTAAATGAACTACCAGAGAATATGGTACTTACAGAGGACAATTCACATTGAAATAAGGGGGACTTTAGTCTCACAGGACAGATCGTGCGGTCGGCGTCTCCCTTTTAGTCTTTGTCCCGGTTCACTTGCATTCGTCCAGTCTCTTAGGCATCGCCCCTCTACTGGAGCATGTCCACAAAAGCGTCAAACTCGTCAATGTTTTTCTCGTAAACGGCCAGTTTCTCCGGTAGTGAGTCCTGCAGACAAGAAGGAATAAGTTTAATTTCATTTTTTACAAGTCTAAAAATGTTTTTAAAACAAGTATGTTACCAGGTCGTCTGCCATCGACTGGGAGCTGATGTGCAGCGAGAGGCTGGCTAGCTGGGGGGGGTTCTGAAACTCTCTGTAGAAAGTGCCCAGATCCATCGGCAGCAGGTCGTCTTTAGAGAAGGCCGGACGCTACACAGAAGAAGGTTGAAATCATCAACGTCTCCGGAATAAGTTACTTATGACTGTAAAATATGACATTTTATTCGGATCTCCTTCCACACTTCGTGCTAAGCTAACTGGCTGCTTTCCTCCAAACACCTCACCATCCGGGGAGCTCCCATTTGGACTATCAACCTTTTTAAGCAGCAGTTCAGAATGATGCATAATTCAACACGCAGTGGTGCCTTGTTGTTTTATCCCCCAGTGGAAAGCAAAGAACTACGCACAAAGTCGACCATGACAAAGTCATCCTGCGGCCCCGATCCCTCTGAGTCCTGAGAATGGAGGCTGGCCTGCAGGGGTGACGGGCAAGTGGGGGAGTCTGGAGGCTGCACCTAAAACACCCAGTAAAACCATTTTAAGTGACAAACCAAAGCATCACGCAGCATTTTGTGATGTAATATCTACCATGGGATCACTGTCCTCAGAGTCCAGGCCTCGAGGAGCGAACGCAGCAAACGGCAGGTCCAGACCGGCTGCTGTTTGTATCTACACACACACACACACACACACGCGTAGGGTTAAACTCTCCAGTCACTACAAACCAACCTGCAGCACCGCACCGACCTCCCAGCACCCACCGGCGTGTTGGGTTTATTGACGAAGGCTCCGATCTTCCTGGTGAAGGCGTTCAGAGACTCCAACGGGTCGGAGGGGGAAGGCTCCTCGTCGCCCGGCGTGTTGGCGGCATTCTCTGCCGCCAGGTGCGCGTCGGCTCCGTGAGCGGGCTGGGCGGGGTTCGAAGCGACCCCCCCCTGCTCCTTCGCAGCATGCAACGCCTGAGGAGGAAGAGGAGCCGCTTTATAGCAGGCCGAGGGGGGGGGGGGGGGGATCTGGAATTTGACTTATCCAATAAATGCATCTGTTTTCCGGTGGGTTGGCGCATCACCTGGTTTGCAGCAGGGTGACAGAGGTCGGCGGCTCCTGCTTGAGGATGATACGATAATCTGGAGGCGTAGAGCTGGAGAGACGAGGGCGGGGAGGACAGGAAGGAGGCGATTTTAACCACTAAATACTGCTTTTTCAGGACGTCGTCGCCCCGCTTTTAAGATGAACAGGGTTTACTACGCGGCACAGATTAGACACCTTAACACTCTGGGCCGAAGTGAGTGATGGAGCATCACAACGGTCATATGATGATGACAAATGCGGCAACTGACACACCCTAAGACAAATGAGTCATTGGAATGATTCACAGTGCAGTTTGAGGTTGATTAAACACACAGCGGCCAGTATAAACTCACAGTGTGAGTGACAAGTCCCGGAGCCAGAGGAAGCGGCAGACTGTCCAGCGGGAGGGGCTTAGACAGTTTAGAGGGCGAAGGACTCAGCGTGCACACACACTGAGAGCGAGCGCCCGGACGAATCCACACACACACATAAACACAATAAAAAGACGACAGGACAGAAAACGGGCAGAGAGAAAAAAGGGAAAGTGAAATAAAGACCAGGTGAGAAAATGGAGAGGATAAGGAAAGAGGCGGCAAAGAGGAGCGAGCGACTGTGCCCTCTCACCTGTGAGGGCGGGGAGGTGGAGAAGGAGGTGGTGCAGACCTCCTGTGAATCCTGAACCCCCGCGTATGGTCCTCCGTCTTCGTCATCCAGGGCTCTGAACACACACACACACACGTCATAAATGAGAAGCTCCAAACTGACGGATCCTCCCGCCTCATCCCTCGCGGCGCTACCTGTAGTTGCAGGGATGTCCCATGTTGGCGGTGAGCGGGCCGCTGCCGGGAGGATCCACGAAGTGATCCACGATGATCCCCATGATCGGAGCCGACCGCTCAAACTGCCTGCAGGGGGGGGGGGGGGGGACCACATTTCAACAGCGGGCTGGTAATCGACTTTGCTGAGCCGATTGGGGTAGTTTATTCAATGTCAAACCCGTGTTGCTTTTACATGTAGCGTGTCAGTGACCTGTTGGACATGAAGGCCAGGTTGGTGCGGTAGGCGCATGAAAGCGTGACCGTGCCGACCGGGGTGCCGACCACGCCGGCGCGCACGGTCTGAAAACCTCGAGAGACAAACGGCACGCTTCAGTGAGCAAACACACATGAACACATTATTACACAGGTTATTATTATTTTGTTTAACCTAAATGTGATGTTGTCGGCCTCATTATGTACTGAGACAACTTGGCTGTGATAAAAGTACTCGGAAAGGTCAAACGTGTTATTGGGCTATTTAAAGCCGTCCTACTCTTATGGTCATGGTAAAGCAGGTTTTGTTGTCAGTTGGCCGTTACCTTCTCCCAATCCGCTCAGCTGGACTTCCCCGAAGTAAATCCTAGACACGAGAGAGACAAACAAATGGGGACACGTCTCATTCATCCGTTATGGGCAACAGATCAGATCAGAGCTGGTTATTTATACTCACCGGTATAATATGACGTAGTCGTGACCCTGCTTTCTGGATAGCTTGTAGGCGGGCGTTACTCTGGTGATGGCCAGCAGAGACTTGAGCAGGACAGACAGACGGTTGTAGACCGTATACGACACC
Source organism: Pungitius pungitius (assembly GCF_949316345.1). Lineage (NCBI taxonomy): Eukaryota > Metazoa > Chordata > Actinopteri > Perciformes > Gasterosteidae > Pungitius > Pungitius pungitius. The sequence continues at coordinate 27,126,109 of NC_084902.1, read as the reverse complement.
TTGATGTCTTTATCACACCTGCAGCAGAGACAGAGACACGACGACTCATCACAGATCAGCAGCCATGCCGCTACTTCACGCAGACTAATGCGGTGAAACAAATCCAACAGAAATAAGTGTAGCAGCACTTCGCAGGCGTGATACAGCTACAAAATGCCACTGAAATAGAGACAAAGACATCTATTTATAACTTAAAGCATCAGACATTTTTGTGCCGCTCCGCTGGTCGGTTGCTCACACAGCCGTTTAAACGCTTTCATAACGTTTTGGCAGAAAGAAGCACTGGTGCTGCATGTGATGACGTTACTGTTAAGCACAGTACTGGGGTCAGAGGTAATCATGTGCACCCTGTACAACTTCATAGAGGCACAAACACCCGAAGAGCTTTGATACACCTTTTAAAACACTCACTTCTCATTCATTTCCAGGCACCAAGTCTCCAACTCCATTGAGTCCCCCTGAAGAGACAGAGAAACACAAAACAATATAATACACATAGACACATAATTAAAATATCTTTCATTGTTAATAATTAATAATTTTGTTATATTTGAAAAAGTCCCTGCACTGTTTTGAAGCACAGGAGAAGTACTATTGTAAAAAGAAGAAAACGGGCAGAAGTAGTCTTTATCTCTTTATGGATGTTTTACCTCTGACGTCTTGAGGGAGATCTCGACACACATGGAGCGCCCGATGCCGGGAAGTTGTCCGGCCAATGCCTTCTTGGCTTCATGAGTCACCTCTGGGATGTCTTTGATGGCCAAATTAAACTGGGAGAGATAATAACAAGCGGAACAATCCAATTTACATCTTTATGGCAAAACACCAACAGTCAAAGCCAGCTACACAGATGTGAAGAGCTACAGAGAACCGCAAATCTGAACAGTTACCAAAAAGGTTAAAAAGGAAGACTTTGTTATTTTACCCAATCAGAACCAGTAGGCGATGAAGACGAGCGAGTGCAGATCTTCTCTCCAAGACGGGCTTGGACAATCACCTGGACTGTCTACACACACACAGGACATGAGAAACCTTAGGGTCACCAGCAGGGGAGTATCTCCAAATAAATGGCAAATAAAACCAAAACCGTGACATGACAACACACCCCACACCTCGAGACTCCCTGGGAGACAAACAATCACAGAACATCGTATACTGGACACAGAAGCAGCTTTTTGGCGTTTTACCTTCAAGGCGAAGAACTTAATGAACTTGTCCAAGTCTTTTTTATCCTGGGGACTCAGGCCACTGTCCATGTTGTCAAGACCCTGCAATCAAACAACACAACCCTATAGAGACAAACACATCTCAAAGCAGTGGTTGTAACCCACTTTAAGCGATGACAAAACATTAAAAAAAACTATGGTTCCTGGCCAACACACTCATTTGGCCACTGCATTGGAAATCACAACAAATCTAAATAGTTAAAAATACATTATTTCAGAATGAATGTGAACTGTTTGTCAATATTTACACCCAACATTCAGTCAACAGAAAAACGAATATATGGAGTCCACATCCAAGCTTACTTTGCGATCTGCCAACATAACATTATAAACTGGCAGCAATGAACAACAACACAATTTGAATGCTGCTAAATATTAACTTAACCATCCCATCCGTAGACCATCTGTTAAATGAGCGAGTGAGGCCTCCACTTCAGGTTCGGATGAAATTGTCGTGATAAATGTATTTGGTGGTCGGATTACCCGAAAAGATACGGACAACCGCCGGAAACGGTACACTACACCACTCTGGATATTTTGTTATGAAATCCAACAGCTTATTTTCATGAACAATAACTTCACGTTAACGTTTGACAAAGGGGAGAAACGGCCACTTCATACGTGACTCACTGACCAACCAGCGTTAGCCTGTGGCTAATGCTAGCTAGCTAGCTAAATTGCACGCACTTTAACGTCATGACATTACAGCAAAACTTACATTAGCCTTTTCCAGAGGAAGGTAGCTTCAATGAAATACAAGTTAATTTTGTAAATATGGCATGAGAAGCGGTGTTCCACGCACATTTACACGCCGTATGCAGATGTAAACAACGTCTAAGGCGACTGAGCTACTTTTCTGTTTATCTTCTCCATGTCGACGTGTTTAGATAGTAACACCTTCACAGCGGCACTTTCGTTCACATTGCTAATGTCTGAAAATGCATATTTGTACATTTGAATAAACCCAAGCACATAATACACACATGATAAAAAACATTGACAATATAGATTTGAGTTATTTTTTTAAAACGGCTAAAGGTACCTAAAAAAAACATTCCACTTACTGTCGAATCTGCGAATTTAAATCAAAGGATGGTTGTTCCTGTGGTTTGTTTAGGTTGTTAAACTGCATGACTTCTGTGCTAATGCTTAAGGTAACTGTCCTTTTCTTAACTATGAGAACAACATGAATTATGCTTTAATTTTCGCGTAGTGTAAAATAACAGCTATTGATAGAGTCAACTCCACAGGCACGCATAACGTTTGCTGATATTAGGAAAAGCTCGGTTTCTAGCTAGCTAGTTAGCGTCTTGGCTTTATTTGCATCAATATTACGTTAGCTGTAATACATGAATACATATTTTTCCGCGCTGATAACCTATACCGTCCATCGGCACATGTAATATCACAAAATAGAATAAAACTAGTACTAGTATCTCTACACTATTCTATAACAAATGTCGCACGCATTGGGATTTTCAATTCATACAAATACGTCTTATAATCATGTTATAGCAATTGAATAAAACTACAACAAGCTTGCCATTGGTGCCGATGATTAATTGGTATTTATGTGTTATTGCCCTCAGCATGGCCATCCCTATAGCCATCCTGGACTGTGATCTGCTCTTACATGGTCAAGGCCATAAGACCCTGGACCGCTTTGACCTGGGCTCCGTCCCAGACACTGTCCTCCTCTCCCAATTTGGCTTCCCGAGAGAGTTTATTCTCTATCTAGTGGAATTACTAAGAGAGGTTAGTGTGTGCTCGTGCCATCTTTTTAATAATCACATCCAGTTCACTGTCCATTTAAACGTGTTTCTGTGTTCCAGGCTCTCTGTAGACGCACACAGCGATCCAGAGCCATCAGTCCTGAGGTCCAGGTGTTGGCCGCTCTGGGCTTCTACACATCTGGCTCATTCCAGACTTCCATGGGCGACACTATTGGGATCAGCCAGGCATCAATGTCAAGATGTGTATCTAACGTGACCAGAGCCCTGGTGGAAAAAGCTCCGCAGTTCATCGCGTTCAACAGGTGTGGTACCACGCTGGATTATAGAAGTAAACCAAATATTAAAAGACGTTAAGAAAAGCGTGACAAATTACAAAAACAGCAACATGAATGCTTCCCACACAGAGATCCCTCCAGCACAGAGCAGTTTCAGAGGGTTGCAGGATTCCCAGGAGTCCTGGGAGTGCTGGACTACGTTCAGGTGTACTACGTTATCGTGTATACTCATAACTTCAAACACTTTGTACGCACGTGGCGGTCTAACTGACGCCGTGTTCCCTTCGTCTCCAGGTCACCATCAAAGCTCCCAACAGCGAAGACTCGTCATACGTGAACAAGAAGGGGTTTCACTCCGTGGGCTGTCAGCTGGTTTGTGATGCCAGGGGATTGTTACTCAGCGCGGAGACACACTGGGCAGGAGGCCTCAGAGACACGGATGTCCTAAAAAGATCTACTCTCCACAAACAGCTGCAGGAGTTAGAAGAGGGTTGGCTGCTGGGTGAGACGTGGTTTTCGGCATTCACAGCACACTTATAGCCTGAAAAAAGCTCCACAAAAGGAATAATAATATCACAATATAATATTCTGTTTCCGAGGGGACCGTCGTTACCCTCTAAGGAGGTGGTTGATGACCCCGGTGGACTCCCCAGAGTCCCCTGCAGAGTTTCAATACAACCTGGCCCACACGGCTACGCATGAGATAGTGGACAGGACCTTCAGAGCTATCCAGACCAGATTCCGATGTTTGGACGGCACCAAAGGATACCTACAGGTATTCTAGTCTGCGCTGAGCTCATGTCTAAAATAAAATGAAAACGCACAGAGAGCGGCGGAGTTCTCATCTCCTGTCCTGTCCCTCAGTATTCTCCGGAGAGGAGCTCGTCCATCCTGCTGGCCTGCTGCGTCCTCCACAACGCATCCCTGCAGTCCGGGTTAGACGCCTGGACTCTGGAGAGAACGGACCCGCTGGAGCAGCCCGAGAGCCTCGAACAGAGACCTGAGGACCGCGACAGCCAGGCGGAGGACCTCCGAAAACAGCTGATAGCCAAACACTTCAGCTGAAAGGCGGGTCGAAAGGAAGACAAGACTAAATGTATATCTTTTTTAAAAAAATGACATGAAAGTTGTCATTTGAAGCCAGAAAGTCCACAGACACAGTGTTGCTGATGCAGGTTTTTTATATTTTGCTTTTTTCTACTCTACTGACTACACTAAGATAACATAGTTGTATATGGAGGAACATGCAAGACGCTATACAACAAACAAAGACAACATTAAACCCAAACACATTTGAAACAACTTGAGTTCCTGGACAGCGCTGGATTATTTCTGCTCAAACATATTCATGAAGAGGTCGGAATAATCAAGCGCTCCCTGGAGGTTTACAACTATTTGAACTGTGTGCAGCTGCTGTGTTACCTAAGCTTCTTTACAGGTGTAAAAAGTCCCCTCCCTTTTTTTCAACCCCCCCACCCCTTCCCCCACTCTTTACATATTCTTTCCCCAAAAATCCAAAAGTTTTCTCATTTTTTTTTCTTTCTAAGTGCTTCCACAGGTTAAAATCTTGGACCGTGTCACAATAAAACAAAAACAAGGCCCTTATTTACAACAACTGCACATTAGGTCGACATTATTTATGTACAACGGTGCTGAAAGACTGTTATGGGGAGAAAGACTGGACGTCTGTGGCTGCAGTCACATGATGTTTTTACACAGTTTGAGGGACACAAGATCCAATGAATACAGTGGTGAATGAGGAAAAACTTGTGAAAAGATTATAAAAAAATAGGATTTCTGAGTATTTGATCATTCTGAATCGTAATTATGTCCTCCAGAGTCTGAAGTTTGACATTTACTGGTTTAATTAATTGTTTTCTTTTCTCACATTGTTGGACTAGTGGTAAAGACTAACTGTCCCGGTTGAGATAACAAAGCTAGTGGTGATTTAGTTTCTGGAATGTATTAGTCCCCTGATTGGCTTCATCAATATATACACACTTTCTACAATAAATACAACATGCACTGCTGTCGCATGAGCCCACTTATCATCCATGTTGAGATGTTTCCTCCGCTGCTTCATTTGAGTCAATAGTTCTATTCTATGACAGGACAATATCTACATAATGTCAATTATTTTAACTCCTGCAGCTTATTTTTGGTTTTGTTAGGTTTGATTGAGTTAAACCGAATATGCTAATGACAGTTTTTAATTCATGACGGGACAAAGAAGTTGTTCGTGCGACAGCAGTGAAACATAAACACTGTATTACAGTTGAAAGACACAAAGTTTTACACTCCATGAAACAGCATGTCGACTACACACCATCATGTAAAACCTCATCATCCTAAATGCAAAAACGTACAAACAACGTACAATTACTTTTTTTTTCTTGCATAAAATAAATATGCTCTTTTTTGGATGCTCTGAATATATTATAAGTTGTATTTTGTTTTTTTTGTAAACATTATTTAGAAAAACAGAACAAGACAACTAACTTTTAAAAACACGTTCAGTATTTCTTTTTTTTGTTGCATAAATAAAATATGCTCTTTTTTGATGCTGCAAATATATTACATATGCAATTTTTGATTCCATAAAAATACTTTTATGTCATATTTCCCAACCTCTGTCAGGACCCCTTTAACGGTCCCTTGAAGATACGCCACGCCCCCCTCATATGACGCTGAATTTGGATGCAGAAAAGGTAACTTTTCATTGGATAGGCACGTGAAATAAAATATTTACGTTTCCAGGTCTACAGCTGGGTGTGTGGACTTCAGCTTTAAGGCCAACTCGGTCTATATTTCTGAAGGGGAAGGCACTTTTAAAATGGCACAGCTTCCTTTTGAAAGGATGAGTTCATCTTCATGATTTGTTTTCACTCGATTATCCGACCAGACGGACAGAAAATGAATCACGAAAAAACTCTTTAGTTGTGAGGATGAATTGATTCATCACAAAAATAACTAAACTAATCACTGGTTGCTGCCCTTTGTCGACATATGGTATCTGACTGATTAAAAAAATAAAAGAGCGTAAGTAAAAGACAATCTCCCACAGTGAAGTATCCATATACATGTGTTCTCAACAGGTGCAAATGTATATCGCTCTGTTTTGCTCATTAAGACCACAAAAAGCTCTCTGCCTTTTTTTTTGCTAAACATCAGGTCTGTCACGACAAGATGAGATAAAACCCTTTTTACATTTTTTGGCATAGGTCCACTAGTTTGCCCCGATATTTTTGTTAACATGCTACAAATAGCATCTGTAGGCTTTTAATTTTATATCTCTAAAATATTCCACGTTAATTGTTTGAACTGAATATTAATAGATGCTATATTTGAATGCATAAAAGTTGAGATTGCAATTAGAGGGTGCCTTTAAAATCAAGCCTCTGAGGTGTGGCAGAGCCGTCTTGGAGCATTGAGGGAATGCTCATCCGGTCTCTGGTCCAGACTGACTGAGGAATCTTCGGCCTGTTTCAGGGGTCAGAGGTTGTGGGAGGACTCGTCAGGCGGCGCCAGAGGACGCGGAAGCCCCTTCTGGTTTCGTTTCTCTGGGGCGAGACAAAAGAGGCACTTTGTTGATGCCAGACGGGACAACAGAAGTAGTTTTACTCCAAAAGAGAGCGCACATATCTCCCACCTGCGGTCGGACTCGGGCCCGGTCGTCCGATTATGGGCGTCATCGGTGTATCGGCTCGCGTGGACGGCGCTGTCCGACTGTAGCCGCCCCTCCTCTGCTGCTACTGAGGAAATCTCCTCCAAAGGAGCCCCCTCGTTGTAGAAGAGAAGGCTGCGGGACCGAACTGCAACGCAACACCAGTCGTTTTTTTTAGACTGCATTGAACCGGGGAGAGTTTCTGATAAATGTATGAGGTGTATGATGTTTACCCACCCTGACTGGTGGTGTAAAGGTCCGCCGATGGAAGTGGAGGTGGGGAGGAAGGATGTGGGGGGTTGGAGGAGGAAGACAGAGAGGAGGTGTGAGTGAGCAAGGAGAGGGGGGAGAAGCAGGGGGAGAAGGAGCCCAGCACGAGGACAAAGCACACGGCCACCATCTGCACACAGAAGAAGAAACAAGCTCCATCCTTTTGTGTCCTTCTCTTGACTCGACAAATAAAATAAGATAAAAAATAGAAAAATGACATTTACCATCAGGCATGTCCCGGTTTGGGTTGAGGCCATTTTACAAGAGCGGGGCATGATCTTTCCTGACACCAAAGATTGAAGCTTCTGCAGCTGCTGAAGGAGAGACCTGAAGAGACAGAAACAGATGCATGACAGAGGAAGGCACATCTCTTCTCAAGGGGACAAAAGATTGAAGGGACCTAAGGACAAAGGATTTCTCTTTCAGCTTTTCTTTCCCTGCAGGTAACTCCTCTCCTAAGTGGAAGAGATCAACGAGATCAGCGGAGATGGACGGACTGCACCAGCAGAACCGAGTGTGTCGGTGGGATCTGGAGAGCAGGGTCCCGATGGTACGCGGCTGCGAGGACCCGCTCTGACCACCGAGTGGAGATAGAGGGCCACATTCTGCTGGGAACCCGGGCCCTTCGTGAGGTCATCAGGGTTGCCGGCTGTATTAAAATGATTTCTGGACGATGCTGACCAGCGTCACTTACCCTCACTCCCTCAGGGCCTCTGACGTGAAACCACTGGGATTAACCGTTTAAATGACAGTTTACCATTACAGGTCAGCTGGGTTGACTCGGTGAGGGTTTTCAGGGGGAGCTAGGCTAGCAGTTTCCCCCTGCTTCCAGTGTTTATGCTAAGCTAGGGCACATTTTAAATTACTATCAACGGGACTCTGCATAGAAAGTCCATGCTTTAGATCTTTTAATACATATTTGATATGGAGGTCAGGGCTTACTTTTGAACGACAAATCAGTTTGCGTTGGAGAACAAAACGACCACTAAAACCTGCACTTGGGGGGATTTTTAGAAATGACGGGCTTAAATTGGGTTCACTTGTTTGGAAAAACTGATGTCTTTTTTTAGCCCAGCATATATTCTGGACTTTAAGTGAGAGTGAGCGAGCTGACTCATATCCCCCAGTTTATGCCAACTCATTGTTCTTCTATGTGGTGGTTTAACATATTCATCAGTGTGTGTGTGTGTGTGTGTGGTGGGAAGGGAGGGGGTTGCCTTCCATGATGAAAGCTACTGTTAACTTTCAGCTGTAATGACAGGCCCGGGCCGCCACAGGCAGACAGACACAGAGACAGACCCCCCCGCCTCCCCCACCAACCCTCAGCCCTCTTCACCGCCACACCCACCCACCCACCCGCTCCTGGATCATAACAAATCGGTTTCATATTGTCGTAATAACAGAGGAGCAGGGGGAGCCTGCACTTTGCTCACGGAGCAGACAAATTTATGTCGGGACTCCTGTAATTCACTCTCAGAGTGACGCGCTGCATGTGAGCTGCAGGAGGTTCTTTAACATATGGAGCATAAAGAGAGGGTTCGGCCCTTAAAGACGACATGACTTACGGCTCCGTCGTACTGCAGATATGGTGATCGTTTCTCCCGAAGGGGGAGGTCAGAGGGGAGGTCAGAGGGGAGGTGCGCCCTGCTGCCACACGGATCACACAAACCTCATCTTATCCAGATGAGGATTTATCCAGATTACGATAATCCAAACATCATTGTGAGAACGTCGGGTTCGGTTTTGTCTGTGAGCTGGCTTATGTGTGTGTGTGTGTGTGCCCGTGCATGTGTGTGTGTGTGAGAGCCTCACCTGTTTGCCGTCTCCAGGTTTTCTACTTTTATCCACAGGTCGCTGTTTTCTGACGTGTAGCCCTCCACCCTGACAGACACACACACACGCAGGTTAATTTAATGATGCTTTAAATGACATCTGTCAACAAAGCTGAATAGATGAAAGTGCACAATAACTAAGCATTTTACTACTGCCATCTTTATATGCTGCACGGCATCTAACCATGTTGACAGTTAAATTCGCCCCGTCGACCGTTTTTTGCCCAGCGACGGAAGAACGGGATGTTCTCTCCCTCCTGCTAGTTCATCTAATATCCACTGATCATCTTCCCCATGTTGGGCTCCGTCAGCCATAATCCCCCTCATCTCCACCTATGGGTCGGGTCTAAACACGCCTCATTCACACAAGTTCCTTTCAGCGAGGTCGTCCTGCTGTTTTCACTGCGGAGACCCTCCAATAATCCCGTCCTCGTGTCCAAAGATGGACGCGAGGAAGCAACAAGTTCTATTTTTACACACTTCTTTCTCCTCTGTCGGGAAGGTGGTGATTCAGTCAAAAGAACTCAACTCTCCCCGCGTTCATCGGGTCGAATGGGACATGCCGTCGCCACCTGTGCGAACCTCTTTGTGTACTTTGTGCTCAGAAATGAGGCGTCCCACGTTTTCCCCCCTCGTTCCCTCTCTCCCCGTCAGCGGATCCGCCCCATGCGCTCAGCAGGTTACCGGAGTCCTGTCGCTACGGCAGCTCGGCGAAGTGAAAATGCAGCCAGGTGGTGTAACATGATTCGGGTGTAAATAACGGTGATAATGCAGCAGCTGCACAATTATTCAAAGATTTTGTTCCGATTCAATCACAAAAATCCGAACAAAACAGCACTTGAAAAAACATTTGAATGAATGATGGATCTTTCTCCTCTAATATTTGGTAAAGACAGAGGTTATAGAAGCTGTTATTTAACACTTCTAAATAGTTGTGACCTCTGATAGACAATGGCAGAGTTTAATGAGGAAAAAAGGAAAATTAAAAATATTCAGCCAGACATTAAGGTAAACCAGAAAGGAGCGAAGGAATGGAAACATGGGGACAAAGAGGTTTTTCCGAGGCTTACTTCTTCTCCAGACATTCCACGTACTCTTTCTTCTTCCTCCGACTCTCCTGAGCGGAGATCTGTGTCGAAAAACAGAAGAACATCAGCGGGATGCGGCAACTGTGTGACGATTGCTATTGTATAAGCATTTCTTTTAGTGCTACGCGCACAGTTAATTGTTTTCGGATGGCGCCTCATAAATACTTTGTTAATCAATCAGGATTTGTTTTGTTGCGAGCACACACGAGATGAAGGTTGCGACGCTCGCCTTGTTTTTGATCTTCCGTCGGACCCTCTTCAGGGCCTTTTCTTCGCTCTTGGTGAGAGGAAGCTTGTTGGGTACCGGGTAGCCCTCGGCAACCAGGGTCCTCTTCTCTTCTTCTGTCAGCAGGAGTGGTCCTGAACCCTGCAGCTTCTGCACGACAACGCAAAGCACTTTGTCAATATATTTACAACCATTGTCAACAACTTATGTTTGGAGAAAAAGAAGATTTAGCCAAAAGGCATTAATCCCATTGTGGCATTCAAACAAATGTGAATCATGTGAGAAAATGTGCTGAATCAGACAATCATCAAGCCGACACTGAATTAATTGGAACCTCATGATGACAGCTTGTTCACACACTAAAAACAAGGCCACTACATATTATTTTCCACGAAGTTCATAAAAAAATTTTGTTCTGTACAATCCGTGTGGGAAAATAATGCCTGACAGAGCATAGAATTAATCTTAAAAGATTGTGCGTTGTGCTCCTTCACTCACATGCGGGGCAGTGAGGAGAGGTGAGGAGGAGATGGCTGTGGAGGAGATGGAGGAGGAGGAGGAGGAGGAGGCCCGAAGTCCGGGCCTCTGTTGTGGTTGAGGGGAAGACGGCGGCAGAGGGAGGTGCGGGGAGGACGGAGGCAGGGAGCCGTCGCTGTCGCCGTGGTTACTGCTGGGAGGGGTGGGCGGGAGCTGGAGCGCATCGTCTGAAAGGAGAGGAGGAGGGGGCGGGTGGGGTTGAGGGAAAGCTTCTACTATAAAGTCCCTTTTCTGGAGAGTAAGTTCATAAATAGGTCCCGATGTATTGATTCATTCTGAAATCTCAAACCTTGCGTAGATGAAGAGATGCAGGTTGGATTTGATTGGTTTGGTGGAGACGGGATACCACTGTAACGTGTGTGTGTGTGTGTGTGTGTGTGTGTGTGTGTGCGTACCGCTGGGCAGGCTGAGGTACTGTCCGGTCTCTCTGGGTTCATCTTTGATGGCGACTGGCTTCCCGCTGTCTGGGCCGGGCTCCTGCAGAAAAACACAGCGACAAACCTTAACCTAACTAACCAGCCCACATCAGCGGTGTCACTCTTTTACCGGAGGGATGCTAACCGTGCGTTTCCATGGCGACCCCCGGTGCGGGGGTGCGGGGCTTAATATGAGCGGCGGGCCTTCCAGAGGCTCAGGGTCTAACCTTTGACCCACATCAGGCTCCTCTTGCTTCACCAAGATGGCCGAGAGGTCCTGACTGAAGCTCCACTCGAACTCTGAGGGAGAAGAAAAGAAAACACGCCATCAAATCACCAAGAAGCCGAGAAAAGTGCACTTTTAAACGAATGAATGAGCAAGACCTTCAGGGAGGTCTTCCAAGAGGAAGTAACTGGTCGCTTCTAAATCTCACTTTCAAAGAGCTTCCTCAAAACATTTGAACGCTTCCTGACAGAACTGGTTATTACAGAACGCTGGACGATGTCGCTTTGGCAACTGCGGTGCATAATTTGTCTCCAGTGAGTGAGTTTTCTACCCTGAAATAAAAGATGGGCTGAACCGACGACTCCCGAGAAAAGAAACGGATGCAGATATTACGCACAATCGAGAGACCCACCAATGAGGACGGAGTGCAATTTAAAAAGAAAAAACCCAACTAGGACATGCATAAGAGCATCTCCCAGGTACGGCGTTGTTTAGTCTACTCCGAGCTGCAAAAAGTATTTTAGGGACATAACGACCACTGCAGGAAAAGTAGTGTACTAATAGTACTCCTGGTGTATTTGGTGTCCTCTGACAAACCAAAGCTCACTCTCTGGTCACGTCTCTGTTAGTTTGGGTTTTATTTGAGTTGTTTTGTTTTAACTTGGGCCTAAAACGTGGGACATGTCAGCCGCTACATCATCATTTTTACAACTGGTTGTATTAATCAGTCCCTTCATGGAAGTGAAACCCCGAATGCTCAGGAATCTTTTCTTAAAAGATGACCTTTCTACGATGATGCAGTTGAATGTTGTACTTGTGCTGTTTAATTGGAGCCCTTTCAAAAGGTGAGATGATTCTGCTGCAAAGAAACCTCATTAGGAAAAAGTCCACCAAACGGTATATACAAAAACGGTTCTAACTTAATACATTTAAATAAATATAAATAAACCATATTTTTGGTGGTGTTTAGTAACAAAAAAAAGGAGCTGCAGGTAGAGAGGGAGGTGTGTGTGAGTCAGCATTTCTCAATGTTAGAAAAAGACACGAGTAGACACTTTGATGTTTGCCACAACACACACACACACGACCAAAAACCTCCCATGGTGTACGGAAAGAGAGCAGTAGCACTTTAACAAGACCAATTCTGCCGCTCTGTGTGTGTGTGTGTGTGTGTCTCCGTCTGTGTGTGCTTGTTTCCGGGAGTGAACGTCCTTTTAATCACTCTCCTGGTTTCCTAGCAACACGTCTGCTGGCAAAATGCTATGAAGTTTACAAGCTGAGTGTGCCGGTGAGGCGGCAGAGACGACAGAGAGCTTCATCACGAAACATCAGGACAGCAGAAAGTAAAATCCCCAAAACGACTACACCTGGACTTGGTTGCACTTTATTAGCACTTATTTGAAGAAATTGTACTTTGTTAGTGTAAGTGGCTTTTGATAAGAGCGTCAGCTAAATGATAAATGTAAAAATACAATGTTTTAAAACAAGAAAAAAGCAAAAAGCTTGACTAGTCTTCACTGACTCCGAAAATAACCAGAACTAAAACACAGTAACGTCTCAGGGACTCGGATCACCAGAGATAACCCAACTCAACGAGCTGGCAGCTGATATTGGTGTATAATATTGTCATGGCAACCTACCGAGGCTACAGGTTGTCAAGGTATCTCGCCGTGTGTCATAATGTTGAATAGAGAAAAAACCCTCCGCCCTCAGCGCGGCGCAGTGACTCCACCGCTACTCGTCGACTAAAGAGCAAAGACCTCCGTAAACTTTCATTCCTCATTGATATCACTGATATCTCATTTAAATAAGTTGGTGGTGCAATGTGCGTCTGTTTTTCCGGGGGTGGGGAGGTGAGGCCTAATGAGGCCGGTCCCGCTGCTAGTCTGGGCCTCGTTAGGGCCGCTGCCCTCGTTAAGCCGGGGCTTGATTGGAGGCCCTGGACCACCGTCTCTTAATGAAGACCAGGAGCTGCCGGGCCGATGCCCATTTGAGTGGTTGAAAAGAAGCCATTTGTTGATTATTTTTCTGTATTTCTGTTGTTCACGACTCTGTCTTTCTTAACTTTCCTTCCTTATCACCATAGTAATACTTAATAAATGAGGTGTAGACAGAAAATAAAAACTTTGGTGTCACAGCATGAACTGCTGATAAAAACCAGGTAGGAAAAACGACAAATTCAAATTCAAATTAGAGCAAAGAATCATTTTAGTTTTATTCTTAATTTTCCCTGTGTTTAATGTAAAAGACGCTGCGGATGAAAGTAATAAAGTAAAGCCTGATCCTCCCCTCTAACCCCTTTATGGGATCTCTTTGGATGCCGCTCATAAAAGACAGTCTGCCTATGAGGCCAGTAAACCCAGGTAAGTAACCCTATCGCAGCGTAGCGGCTAATGACTAAAGGTTGCTGGCAGTCACAGGGGGCTAACGCAGGAGAGCTGGCGGCGGCGTTTGATCACAGCGGGACGGCAACGTTATTGAAACAATAGATTGGCGCGACGCGGCAGGAGCTCCTGTTAAAAGCAGGCGGCGGCACCTCCTTGACTGAACGAGGGAAGGGAGGAGAATGACCCCACCTCTCACCAGGGTTAAAGGAAACATTTTGGTTGCATAAAAATGGTCTTAAACGCTCTGGTGTGGCAAGAAAAAAATATATATCAAGATGGCGACGACAAAGGAACCAAGATGGCCAAAACCGCCGCCCGATGGGCGTCGTCACGGTGACAAGATCCACTTGGAAGAATCAATGGTTGGTCTTGGAAATGGCGGCGTGAAGACGATACCGTGCGACCGGCCGACCCATCTGCCGCCGCGGCGGTCTTGTCAAAATACGTCTCGTGTCAAAGTGGCAGCTGAGTGTCCCGCTGTGTCGGGAGAAAATGTGATCAAAGCCGAGTGCTGAATCTAAAAGGATTGAGTTCTGCATCCTCACATCTGGGAGCAGGAGAACAGGGTGAGCATCAAGTGCAGAAGGTACGACGGAATCTTGACACAAACAATAAAAGAATAAATGAGAATAAACCCAATTTGTTTATTCATTATCAGTCTTTCTTTGTTGTATAATTTAAGCTACGGATCTCCCTGGAGAAAAGACAGATGCTTTTTCAATCACAGGAAGCTTCAACCCTACTGGAGACCTTGTGTTGCTTAAAATACTTTTAGCCAGGCTTCGTGGAATTGATGCAGGTTGTGAAATGCATTTTGGATAAAGTACAATATCAACGGGGCCGGAGTGGATTTAAATAAATACAATGTGTGTGTGTATCCTCCAAATGCAAGTTTGAGACAACAGTTCTGCAGCAACACATGGAGGCAATGAAGAAGAAAATATTCATACACACACACACTCAGAACATTTCAGTGGAAACGGTGTTTTTCTTTTTATATACAAGACATGCCTTTTCTTTGGTATTTCGGAAATCCAGCTGATATTAATGCCGATAAACTGGATTAAAGAAAAAAAGAGAAGGAAAGAGATAGAAAACAGAAGTAAGCAGGAGAACGATGTAGACAGGAGAGAGAGAGAGAAAGAGAGATATAACCTGACCAAAAAGAGAGAGTTTCCGCTGGCTTCGGCTGAAGCTGCAGACTCAAAACCATATGCTTGTCATAGCGTCTGTGTGTGTGTGTGTGTGTGTGTGTGTGTTAGGTGGGCAGGGCTTAGCTGGAGGAGAGCTGCTCAGACAGGGATCCTGCAGCTCAGAAAGCAGGATCCCTGGGACAAATGGAGAGCAGACGGCTGTGAGAAAGACAGGTGGGGACAGTGAGAGAGACAGGTAAGGACGCACAGGTGGAGCTTGTGACAAAGTCTTGACAAAAAAAAGAGCAAAACATGCAGTGTCCTTATTGTGTGCTGCAGTAGACACTTGTTGTAACAAGCACCTCTTGTATTAAATAGAAAAGGTATGGATTAAGGCATCCTCGACCACATCGGTTGTTTTCAGCCAATCAGAGTGTAAGGGACCAGACTTCTGCAGAGCTACGACTGGCTGCAGGTCTTCCTAAATAGTTTAAAGATCACTTTTCAAGGAATAGGACGACCTACCAGACTCATGGTCCATTTTGATTGACAGGGCTGGGCTCTGGGGGGCGGAGTCTTCGCTTAAAGAGTAGCTGTGCTCTGCTTGAATATCTGTGAGGTTCAAAAGCCCTTTTTTCAGACATGGAAAAGGAAACATCGCTGTGCTCGTCAAGCTGCTGTATAAGTGGCCTCCGTTCAGTTCGGTTTTCTAAAGGCTCGTCACGGCTCTATTCGCATGTATCTCTTTACTTTTAATATCTTTCTCCAATCATTTTTATCAGACTTAATAACCTACCATTACAATAACAACTGAGGCCTATTAGCGCAGCCTGAGTCTCTGGTAGGAGCTCCAGCTGTGCGCCTGCACAGACCCGTCACCGGGTGCCAGGTGAGGGTTGGATGTGCCGCGTGCGTTTCCGTCTGGTTGAGAAACATGAGCTTTGGAAGTCACAGACTTTGGCAACAGACACCGCCTCTCGCGCGGTAGAAGATATATATCTTCTATCGGGAAGACCGAGCCACAATTTTAGCTTTTTGAATCCAACCGAGAAAAAAATGAGATTTTTAAAAAAAATGTTCTACTCTTTCCAGCTGCGCTGCTGGAGGTCATCAGGGGAAACAAGGTCGTCCAAATGTGACTGTCAGCTAAAGAGAGAGAAACTGGTGTTTTTGGAGGCTACAAGCGCAGCGGTTTGGGCTGGGAAAGGGTTTAACCAACCAACATTTACCTGCTGTGAGATTGTTATAGTTACATTGGAAATAACTGGGAACTTTGGAGAGAACAAACCGCAGTGATCTAACCCCGGTTGCTGTTGTATTGGACTTTTTTGTGCGATTCCTACAGTGGGTTCTTTTATTTGATCAAAAAGTAAAGCGGGATGTATATATCGTCCGAATGGCTTTTCATAATAAAAGCAGAGCTGACCTGGGCTGCTGTCGTCCACGTCCATGTGTAAAGGAGAAGGCCTGTCCGTCAGGAGGGGCCGCTCTAATAGGTGATCATCGAAAAAACTGCTGAATAATTCGCTGCTGAAGTCGTCCATCTGGTCACCTGAGAAAGGCTGGAAAACGTGGAGAGACACATGGGGACAGAGAGGGTATTCGATTCAGTACAAAAAGCTGATGTCGTGACACACTCAGCACATGTGGCCATTGTGATCGGTCAACGCGAGGTGTGTCTACAAGACATGTGACTTCTTACATTCCGACCCCCGACCCGTCCCTAGAGCAAAAATGACTCCCTTTTTGTCTTAGTCAGTCAATGGGAAACAGCATCGATGAATTCATCCTCAGTCTGCATGAGTCACCCAGCTGAGAGATGATGTTCTGGGAGCCTGGGGCAACATGGTGCTCTGATTTGACCGGTTTTAACGCACGCACACACACACACACACACACACACACACACAATATGAGTCACCCTGGTCTTGAGCAAACATGCACAAAGTAGTGCGAAGCAAACACACACACAGATGGGTTGGAAACAATTGAACACACAAGTGAACGCAGCGATTCTCAGACACAGCGGCCGCAGCAAACTTCATTTAACGAAAAATACAAAAATAGATTCACATGTCATATTAAAGTAAATTAACTTAAAACTCTAAAAAGGAAAACTGTTTTTATCCGTCCAGTAGCGCCAATAAAGGATAAATATGGAGCTGAATTACAATTCATTGAGTCAATAGGAGAAGTAGAGGATTTTTTTCCACGCTACCCATCAAGCCCCTTAAATAAAACATCATATTGTTTAATTTAGCCGGACCAAGAAGGCAAGCGGTTTGAAACATTTCAGAGCGTGGTTCAGCCAGCAATATGATTTAATTGGCTTCGTGCCACCATTACAAGCTTCCGCGCTGCTATTAGTGTCCATCAGTGCAGTTGGAGAGAGTAGAGCGAGGAAGAGGAAGAGGAAGACAAGAGAGTAAACAGACAGGCCGCTGTGTACTGGGCGTATGACTCGTGGGAATCACCGTCGATGCGTGTAAGTTCTGCAATATTCTTATATCATTTAAAGTCAACAATCACACCTTCACACGTGCATCATCCCTCTGTGTGTGTGTGTGTGTGTGTGCTCATGAGGTCCGGCGTGTCTGTGGTGGAGTGAGGAGACTCACACACACACACACACACACACACAGATGGTAGACGTACAGACGGTGGGTAAAATAACAGAAGCACATGACACACAAGGAGCTGCTGGGGTTTTGAAACCCGACTGTGAGCCAATGTCGCGTTTTCTAATTCGTGCAATTTGGTCGTCACGGAAAACAAAGGAGACAAAGCCGGCGGCGCTCCGTGAAGGCTTTTAGCGCGCGTCAGCGTGAAGGCTCACTCATTCATAAATAAGCGCGGCGACGGTGAGAAACGGCGATGCTGACGGAGAAGCCCCGTTCTCCCCCGCCGCGTGCTTTTTATCGGACCCTCTGTGCCGGGGGTCAAAGTTCAAGGCCTAGTGTTGCGATGGGAGCAGTATCTCCCTGGCTCCACCTGGAGCCGGCGATGCAGCTCTCACGTTCCAGCTCGCACGGCCAGCTCCACCTGCTCGAGGCCCTAATCTTTTTTTTTTCTTCTTTCTCACCCGACGCCTGGTTGTGGCAGATGTTTTTCTCACACGTTCAGCTATTTGATAACATCTCCTCCCCATAGGCGTGTACGGACCGCTTCGCTGATTTCATTCCCCCTGTGTCGATGAGCGCCTGGTAAGTCAAGTCAACAGCCAATCGATTTGGTATTCAATACGTTTTTGTGGGTATTTTCATGTCTTTTAGAGATGCAGCTCAGGCCACCCTGCAGCTTACAGGTTCACGTTTGGAAGAGAAATCACCAGCGGAGAAAAAGGGGGGAAGGAAACATACACCTGTCGCTGTGTTTATCGGCCGGACCGAGAGTTTATTGGCCTTATCGTGTGTGCAGATAAAACCACGTTATTTTCTCCCCACAACAGACTGACAGGAGGAAAAGGTCAACATTCAGCGCCGATGCAAACCTGCATCGCACCTGCCCCACCTGACATTCATCAGCGGCAAATGCTGCGGGAGAATAGACGATTGTTGTTGTTGTTGTTGTTGTTACTACGAGGACAGGGGAGAGCGGCCCGTGTGGGAGCAGCTGCAGCCGGCGTGACCAGGGGAGCCTTTCATTACCCGGACCCTCTCCGCCGGGGGAAAAATTAATCCCTTAGCGGGAGGAAAGCACTCGATGGTGTTTAAAGCTCCTTTCGGCGGTGCTGTGTCATTAGTGGACAAGGGGGGGATAAAAGCAAGGAGAGACTTCCTCGCACCTATAATTAGCACTGTTGCCTCAACAGTCCCCTCCCTCTCAATTGGAGGCCTCCCTGATTCAGGTGGCCTGCATGTGAGGTATATTGACCCCCCCCCCTCCCTCCTTGCCCTTGCGATACAGTGATGAGGTGAATCACGGAGATAAACTGGCCTGGAGAGTCAGGCCAAAAGATTCAACGTGATTATGGCATGAAGGGGGCAGGGGGAACCCCCCCGAAACATCGTGAAAAAGCCAAAAGGGAATTATGCCGGAAAAAAGCTTTCTCAAAACGTTCTCACCATAAGTCACGTCTCCGAATCCAGACTTCACGTGCCAACCGTAGTAGTGGCTGAGTTGGTTCTGCCTGCTGCAGTTGATTTAATACGTCTTGGCTGGTGATTCTGTGCCGTGCCGTTCATGGAGATCCATCCCAGTGCGTCTAGGAGAGCGGATCAATGCCGCCGTAAACAAAAAGCGGGAAATATGACTTCCCCCCCCCTGAAACATCCCGCGTGGGGGCTGCAGGGAAACGCTCCGTCACGTTAGACAGGTCTTCCTCTCAATTCACTTTCCCCAAAGTCATTACATTTTAGTGCAATAGCTCAACGTTTGTGAATACTGCAACCATTTCTACTGCATTTCACGCTTTCACCGATCGATGAATGAACTCCGTCCATCACGGTCAGAAGTTTCCTAAAACACGAAAAATCCCACAAAGAAAGGATGGATTTGGTGCTTTTGTTTCTGATTGCAAATTGAATAACTGTTCAATATTATGTTCTGTTATATTATGACTGTGGAAAAATGACTGCACAATTTTTTTGATATTTATGAAAGAAAGAAAAAGAATTGTTCCCTGCAGCTTCATGTCTAATTATCGGAACCATTACAGCATGCAGTGGAAAGGGATCAAAGGTGATGTCAAGTATTTAAGATTTGAGCCCATCGAACGACTTCTCCACTGCTTTCGTTTAAAATAAAAGTCAACCAAAGGACCACATGGCTGGTTGAGACGGATACTTTTTGCAGCCTAAAACGAACCAATGAGAGACCTGAAGACATCATCATGTCATTAACCTCTCACACCACAGATAAGAAAATGCCAATGTCCTCTCTGCGGTATTTGGCTTCATGTGGTGGCGTGCGGCTGCAGCGGCTCGGCTGAGTTTGGCTTCAATTGAACCCGAGAGAGCAGAGAGCCGAGGTTACCGCATGTGCACGCGTGTGCTTTTGTGTGTGTGTGTGTGTCTTGAGATTTCAAGGGAACTCAGCTATAGTTCATCGAAGTAAAACAGTAGAAGAGGAGTTTTCCTCCTCCCTCACACACACACGCGCACACACACACACACGCGCACACACACACACACACACAGTGCTGCATGCCTGCTCACATTCCATCAGGCAGCTCGGCGGCCAATAGGCAACGAGCATGCAAATGAGGTGGGCGTGTTGTTCTAAGAGCTGGAGTGCAGGGTCTGAATGGAGAGTAGATTAGAATAGAATAGAAAAGAGAGAACAGAAATAGAATACAAAATGTGCGAGAAAAGGATTACAAGTAGAAGACAGAAAGCCCAAATATTCTATTTGTTTCTATCGATACATTTTTCTACAAGAGATAAAATAGAACATAATCAATTAGATTAACCCACAACTTTGTTAAATTGAATGTCATGAAAAAAATGAATCTGTCTTGATTGCAATTTCCCTGAACCCAAAATCCATGTTTTTTCAGTTCAACTGCACAAGAAATTTGCAATAATGCAAAAGTGTTTCTGTGTAAAAATTGATTTTAAATATAATTTTCTGTCAATCACCAACGTTTTTCAGGAGTAAGTCCAATAAGTGTTTTGTTAGCCACCGCTCTACTGAGCTCCTCTACCTCGTTAGGAGTCCACATAAGTGGTTAACGAGGTCATCCATGCACGGCCCTTTACGCTCCAATCAAATGGCTCAGTGAACATGATGCACCAATCCAACTGGAGACAAGTGATGTTCACAAACATTAGGAGTTGTGACGCATAAAAACTCGTTGTTGGATTTTCTGTCTCTCTCTCCCAGTATTCTCTCCCCCTCTTCATCTTTACACAGAACTTGACGCTGAAGAAGAATCTTAGATAGTTTGGCTTCTTGAACTCAATCCGTCATCCCGTTGTGCTCTTTTTTTAAATAACAAATGTGCAGCTATTGGTCACTTAGCCTATACTTTTCTCCCAACAATAAAGCCGCTATAACCAACAATGGGTGAAATGACAACATGTGAGTTATACGCGGAGATGAACCAACACCCATCCTGCAGTTTCTTTCAGCTCTTTGGAGCCTCACTGCATCTTTCTGCCTCTTGTCTTTGTTGGTGCTAGCTCAGCGTCGCTGACAGGAAGGAAGTCTCTGATCCATCATCAGCGCCACAGATCACAGATGAAGGGAGAGATCAAAATACGTACGAGCACGGCATGTTGCAGCACAGCTACTCAGCCGTCCTCTCTTGTGTCCTCTGTGGTACGGCCCAGCCACAACAGAGTGGACTACTTTATTTAGAACAGGAACCGGGGGGGTTAAACCACGAGCAGACGGCTGGGCTGACTCACTGGCTGAACAATTATTTTTTTTTAACTTTGAAAAAATAAAAGCAGTAGCGACACAGACTAGAAAAAGGACTATGCTTTTTTTTGTGGCCCTGGGAGATGATCCTTAGTGCGGTTGCCCCCGGAAACCGGTTGTTCATGGGGATGAGGAGAGAGCATCACTGACAACAGGTGGTTTAAAAAGAGAAAAAGCAGACAGAGCGGCCCTCAGCGTGAGCAGGTGTTTCTGCTGCAGCACTGAGCTGGCTGGAGAAGATTAGACTAAAAAAGGGAACCACAGGTTGCACGGTTGCAACCGTCTCAGTGTCAGCACTTTGTTGGAGTGATGAGAGTTCAGATAACGGAAGGCTTCCTCAATGTTTTGTGTCGTCTGACCAGCAGCCGGAAAAAAAAACACAACAAAATAAAGAAAACCAAGGACATTAATTGAAAAATAATGTACGCCATTATAGACATTGAATTCACTGTGCACTTGTCAGTCAATAGTCAAGTCTCTCTTTCGCTCTCGCTCGCGCGCGCACACACACACGCACACACGCACAAACACACACACACACGTTAACCAGTAACTCGGCAGCCTGTGTCGGTTTTCCCAGTCGCACATACTGGTCAGCACAACTACAGTAAACACACGCAAACGCACGCACGCACGCACGGCGCAGGTCAAACGCCCCGGATGTTAGTCAGGATCTCTCGATACCTGCACCGCCCTCCCGAGGTCCGGCTCCGGGCGGAACGGGCAGCGGAGGTGCGTTTGATTTGAGGGATTTGACGTGCCGAAGCGGAGAAGCCCGACGTTGTATTAAAATAAAGACCGAGGACTCGCACGTGTACAAATTGAAGCTTAGAAAGGCGGCGTCAACTCACCACGTTAGTGAGGAAATCTCCGTCGCTGAGCTCCTCCAGGTCCAACAGGTTGGTGCCGCCGGCCGGATAGAGTCTGTCAGCTGTCAGGCTGTCTAGGATGGACTCCATCATGACTGCGTTCAGCTGGGGAGGAGGGGGGGGGGGCTCTCTGCACGGCTCGCAAAATCTCAAACTCAACTCATTCAAAATGCGGCAGTATTTCTTTTTTCTTTAGTCGTCGTCAAACGAGCCGCGGCGTGTCGTCTTCGTATTCCCGTTTCATTCGCGCCGCCTCGAGCGTCAAGTGCGAGTCCCACCGCTGCTTTTTTTTGGGGGGACAAACTTGAAAAGAAAATCTCGAAAATTCCCATCCGAGACGCTGCTGTCCATCCAGCTGTGTGCGCTGCCTCTCTGACGCGTCATGAATAACCAGTGAAGCCCCGCCCCCCCCGGGCTCCAATTACGCTCAAAACTAGAAAGATGCTATATAGTACATTATTATTATTACATATTGATCACTATATTTAAGTACAATTTGTGTGTGTTTCTACTTAATACATACCAAAAGCCTACCAGCCAGTTTTTTTTACCTTTCATTTTAAATTTCCACTTGATGCGCAATGGTTTAACTTGAGTCATATTGTTTGAATGCAGTTTGACAGGTTTATTTTCATTTACTTAAGTAAAGTCTATGAGAATTGCTGGGGATTGGTGGACTCACATCTCCCGCTCTCCAGTTGGTCTGGAGGGGCATTGCAGCTTTATCTTATCATCTTATTAGTGCTTAATCAACTTGAATAAGACAGGCTAAGGGGCCTTTACGGGGCCCATTTCGGTGCCCTGCACGTGTTTACCAGCTACCCTCTTTAGGTCAAAGGGAGTCGTTGCAATTTTAATAATGTTATATTTGTATAATTAAAATGAAATATGACAATCAAAACAAGAAAAAAAGAGGTGGAATGACAGTGAGACTGTGCTTTCATCCTGAGATACACACAAACACACAAATAGATATTTCTTTTTCTTCCATGATTGCTCAGGCTTGCTCGTCTCATTCCTCTTCTTTCATATGGCTCCAGATTGTTTCTCCCACTTGAGAAAGAGACAATTGGGTACAGAGTATCAAGGTGTGTGTGTGTGTGTGTGTATGTGTGTGTGTGGGGAAGGGGGGGGGGGGCATAGCTCTGACCTGTTATCCAATCTGTGTGGATTATTGGCATCTCCAAGTGTTGTCTATGTACAGAAGACTACATCTCCACCATTGTAGGATGGATTGGCATTCAATCTGTTGCAGACATTCACGATGCCCAGAATCCCCTTTGTCATGCAGCGATTCCCACCAGGTATGTTTTATCTTCCCATTCAAACAATAGCTACTGACTGTAATCTAACGATCGTCTGGTAGTCAAGATAATTTCTTCTTTTTCCCTTCCGGGTTCCTCTTTTTTCTGCCTCCTTCCTTATCGCACTCCGTGCCTCCACCCCACCTGCCTCCTTTCTCCTTCCAGATATCAGTTTACGGAGGTGTTCCACGTCTGGGGAGAGGGCGCCTCTGTCTCTCTCTCTCACACGAGATGGTGTTGTATAACACAGTGACCTTCTATTGAGATTAAGAAACCTACTAATCCTTATTCAGATGTAAAGGTACCTCGCGCTGGAGGCAGCAGGTCTTTTGTTTGTGTAGCTTGAGATGCTACAAGCTGGTGTTTCATGACATTTAAGTTTTTATTACGTTGTACACAAAATTGGAAAAGCACATGCTTATTGATAGAAAATTAAATGTAAGGAATGGAAACAGCTGCTTTGATCATTACAGTGACATTGATCAACATTGATGACATTGGAGTTCACTTGAACATTTCTCGCTAATTCAGAATTAGAGCAATGGATTTGATCAATGTATTTATTCTAAATTGATCAGGTTTAGCTGTCTGATTGATCGGTCATCCTTTGATGCAGGTCGTGACAGGCGGCTCTCTGATTGGCTCTCAGTCTGATGATGCAGGTATGACTCATCTATCTATTCTGAGCCAAAGAGGGGGACGCTGGGTTTTGACCTTTCGTCTCCCGTAGGGACGGCCGTGATGTCATCACCTCTCCATTCGTGCACTGTTGTTTTCATCGTAGCCCTCCGTCTCCGTCTGTCTGTCTCATTAAATCCAATCAGGTCTGTTGACATCACAAACAACCAGCGGGGCATTGAGGCGGAGACCTCGCCGTTCATGTCAGTCTCTTTGAGTAAATGATAGATTCACTTCCCCGAACCTCTTCCAGAAAGTGACTTGTAGTCCACACCATCATCTCTTTCTCTCGCTTCCTGTGGCGACCTCGCTAAGAAGCCGATGCTTATTCACTGAAGCACCCACTCATGTTGGTGAATATGAATTCTAACTTTGGATATTTATGACTTTGGTTCCCAAGTCTGTTAATATTAAACCTGTGCTAAGCTTTGGCACAAGACCCAACAATCCAACCTTTCCCCACGTCTGAAACAAAGCCGATGCCACGCATGAGGTACACAGAGAAATAGCTAAATAAAAGAATAAGCTTCATTTTGTCGAGTTTGGTCCCCCCCATATTGGCAAAAGCCAACACTTAAATATCTTGACTTCGCTAGCATTTGTTTTCAATGCAAAGTTAAATCAAAGACTCAACTTAATTTTAACACCATTTTAATCGTGAGTAGGACTAAAGCATTTATTGGTAATAAATGCATTCGGTTTGGTTTTAACGGTGAAACAAAGTCGTCATGTTTGATAGCCAGTAAAAAAAAATCCGTGGTTGCTGCAGCAACCCCTGTGGTGACTGGTGGTAACGGCAAGTGTGTTTTAATCACACGCAGCATCACTAAAACTACAACACAGCAATGCAATCACAGAGCCCAAATACATAAAAAGCTTTAGAAAATGTCAATCATTGGTTCTGGTGTAAATAACGTTGAAGCCTAAATATGTAACAATCTACACACTTCTATCCTCTCTGTTTAGAGCCCGGTGGGGTTCTGAGGGCGGCTGGTTGGTGGCTGTTGGGTGGAGTAGTCGATGTATAATATATGGTTGTGGGGTTGCACAGCGGGGGAAGGCACACAGTCAATTTTCCCATAATGCAAGAGGCAGCCAGTGGGTATAAACAGAGGAGCCAGACGGCAGCAGCTTTTTCTTTCTCGGCTCGTTGCAGACAAGAGGCCAGAGACGCTTTGATCCCTCTCTTTATCCTCTCTTATTCTCTTTGTTGCTTTTTTTACCTTCTTTGTCTTGTGCTGGTCATAAAGTTCAGAAGTTCAGAAGGAGCGATGAGGAGAAAGGGAGAGAGAGAAATAAATGAAGGGCGACACGGGTAAAATAATGCCAAGACTGTAATCAAAGCCAGCCTCATTCTTTACACGCAGTTACATCATCGACACACTTCTACAACAACGGTGAGTTTAACGGTTTTACCCACAGACTCATATCTGGGTCGCCCTCGGGTTGGATTATTGTCTTCTTCTACATGAGCACCCAAACATCACACCCATTTCTAATTCCTCATGGCGACGGCATGTATTCTCCTGGGAAGATTTGGGGTCAGCTCACAAATCAGAGCAGACAAAGGTATTCAAGTACCTGTGGATCGGTGCAGGGAAGAAAAGACAGTGGCGCCCTCTACTGGAGAATAAAACAACGTCTCGTGTGGGCGCATCCTGCAATACTGTAAGTCCATGTCACATGGGGCCAGTTGTTCAAAGGTAAACTGATCGGATTTTGGTTATCGGATTGGATCAAATCTTGAAAATGAGTTGTTCAAAAGGGAAAGAAGGAATCTGAAATCAGATTAGATCAGGGAATCCAATCCTAGTTTTAATCTGGATCAAACCTTCAGTTTGTGTTGTTCAAAACTTGTCAGTGGGATTTGGATAACTTTGATCCAAAAAAACAGGATTATCCTGATCCCAACAGGGGGTAGGATTTCAAGGTGGTTTTTAGGAAGAAAATGTAGTAAAACTTTAAAATTGGTCAAATAATACATTTGTATCATTTAGTGTATATACTTTTATTTATATTTTGCACTTGACTTGTGTAACCGTTGTAACAGTGATAAAGTAGACATAGGCTAACAATTAAGCTATTCAGTATAGTAAAGTAAAAATAAAATAAAAATTATCGTGTCCCCATGAAATAATCCGCCAAACAGATTTCAATAAACAAAAATAATATATTCATTTTTCGGTCATTCATCACCGTATATTAATTTCAAAGAAACAATCATCAGAGATGAGCCTGTCAAAAATAATGTCTAACAATTGCATCCCTTACTATACGTCCAGTCAGTCCCTGATTCTGACAGACCACCAGAGGTTGGTCTGGTTCTTCAACAGGCTCAGGTGCATCACAAACATCATCACAGAGAAGGACATTGCGCCTGGTAGCGATGTTGTGCAGGACGATACACGCAAGTATTATGTTGCATGCTCCCTGTGGTTCCACTCGCAAGTAGTTAAGGCATGCAAAGCGTCTCTTCAGAACTCCATTTAAACGCTCAATTGCACATCTTGTTTTGCAATGAGCAGTGTTGAAGCGTTCCTGCGCAGGTGTGGTTGCTGCAAGAAAAGGAGTCATCAGCCATGGTAGGAGTGGATAGGCACTGTCTCCTAATATTATGCCATCCGGTCGGTTGGTTTGGAGCTCTCTGTATAAAGCACTCTCTCTCAGGATGCGTGCATCATGAACAGACCCAGGCCACTTCACGACACAGTTTGTGATGATGAGGTGTTGGATGTTGATGCTGCACCTCCCCTTTCGGTTGATGTACTCCCAATCCCTCTCATGAGGTGCTTGGATATGCACATGAGTGCAGTCAATAACCCCAATAGTATTGGGCATATTCCCCAAAAGAAAAAACTTGTGCTTGGTCTGGGCAATCTGGACATCCTTTGGAAGTGAAACAAACTGATTGACCAGGCTGGCCAATGCAATTGACACAGCTTTCACTACATCACTCACAGTTGATTTGTCCACTCCTATATTGTCACCAACAACTTGGTAGAAAGTCCCAGATGCATAGAAGCGCAGAGCAATGAGGACCTGTTCTTCCACAGACACTGTGGCTCCTTCGGGTTCTCCGTTGAAGTTTTGGCCTGACAAGGTCTGCAATGTACTTAATATCAGCATTCCCAAAGCGAAAGCGAGCATACAGTTCTTCAGTGGTGTATTGCTCCAGTGGTTGTGCACGCTCAACATACACCCTTTGACGGTATCCTCTTCCACCAACACGGTGGTAGCGATGGACAATACCTGCCATGTCAGTGTCTCTCTCTAAGTCCTCTGAGAAAGGCTGAATATAAGATGGCTGTCAAATACCCACACACCAATTGGCTGACGTGCTGTGGCTTGTGTTCAATTAAATCAATCATGCCCAAGGCCTACAAATACTATGTTCACTACAACAGAAGCGGTGAAACCATGGACTCAAAAGGACCTAATTTCACTGTTGCAGAAACCCATGCACTGCTGGAGGGTGTTAACTGCCATTATGCCTCAATAGTAGGAGGCTCTGTTGCAGGTGGAATGGTGACTAACAAAAGGAAGAAAGACATTTGGGTTGAAATCACCCAGAATGTAAATGCAATGGGGTCTGGCCAGAAGAGGACCTTGGAGCAAGTGAAATTTAGATGGAAGAATCTGAGGGCCAGAGCAACGAAGGACCTTGCTGAGGCAAAAAACACCCAAACAGGCAACAAACCCTTTAATAAAGGTGAATACACAGATGTGGTTCTGGACATTATTGGAGAACTATAAAGCTCTGCATGGGATTCATGGTGTTGTAGGGGATGGTGAGCCTACAATTGTAGAGGAAAGTGAGCCAGTTCTTCCTAATGCAGAGGAAACATTCATTCTGGATCTCAGCCCTATTATTGAAGAACAACCTGGATCCTCACTGGTAGAGCCAGCAGTCACAGGAGCTCAGAAAAGAGGCTTGAAGAATCCTTTGCCGAATAATAATGATGATGCCTATGAATCACTTCCTAAACGAGAAACTGAAAGAGCAGAAGCATAGATACTCCTGGCAGAGGAACAAATCAAGCTGACCAAACTGCAGCAAACCAAAGCGAAACTTCAGATCCGCCTCCTAAAAGCAGGGCTTGGAAATGCTGGTCTCTCCTCCTCAGATGAAGAAGAACCCTGAACATTCTTTATTTCGTTAACAATTGGATATTTAGCCATTTTATGTTTTCAAAATATCCACTATGTATTTGTTAATGTATATTTGTTTTTTATTTGTTGTGGTTCAGATGAGGGGTCATAAAAGTAATTATTTAATATAATTATTATTTAATATAATTTAATTAAAGTTAAATTATGAATATTACTTCTACCTGTTCTTTACATAGCCCACATTGTGATATGTTGTCCCATTTAGAGCACTGTAATCCGGATTTGGTAATCTTGAAAACTGTGTATCTGGATCAGAGTGATCCAGTCCAATGTTGCTTTGAAAAACCGGCATAAAAATAAGATGGATTACCTGATCCTGGATAGGAAAAAAGGGGATTTCCAAATGCGGATAATTTTGATTCAGATTAAATGTTTTGAACAACTGGCCCATGTAAATAGCAGCTCTCAGTGTGTGTGTGTGTGTGCAAACAGGCTTTTTGCTGTATATTGGAATGTCTGAGCACATGTAATTATTTATTGAGTGCAGCTGCTTAATCAGCCTGTGATGAGAGAAACCTGTATCTACAGTATGTGTGCTTTCCCCACACACGCAGTGTTCTAGTGTTCTTGTATAAAATAAATATAGGTTTGAAAGGAAACACCATCTGAATGTGTATTTTAGGCCACTTTACTCCAGAAAAGAAGCAGTTTTTCTCCTCTGATAAACTGCCTGAAATCTCATCCAGGCTTTTATAGAGTGAGAGCTGATCCGATACCTAAATCAACCAAAACTGAAAACTTTAGTTGGTCCCATGTGCTTTTGTTTTGTGTTCTGCCAAATCATCCGTTTTACACAGAGACTGTAAAGTTGTGTTTCAAATGTTTCATCTCCATCTCATGACGTGATAAATCCCTTCCACTGATGAACTGTCTGTCTGGTCACCACTGCATGGTCTTGGATCGGGTCAGTTTCCTGGTCAGAGCGTGGCGCACCGTCAGCATGTAGGAGCGGCGGTCCGGCAGAGGACGCTGCTGGTCCAAGACCAGCCTGACGGAGACAATCACACAAAACATCACAACGTGTGGACGCAGTTTATCTGTGTCAATGAATTATACTCAACATACAAACCTATGGAGACAATCTGAGATAATTTAACACATACTATCATATTATTCACATAATACATATTGTGTATCAACACATATATATATATATATATATATATATTTTTACCTGATGAGCTGAAACACAGCTGCTTCTACTGCTAAAACAGCTTCTGCAACGGACAGCTCTCTGAAACCGCACCTACACACACACACACACACACACACACACACACACACACACTCAATATTCAGTTTTGTGTGAATCTTTGGTAGCATTATAAAAACAACATCTCAAATGTCATATTAAAACAAAACAGACAAGTGGGCAAATATAGATTCATTTGTTCAATTAAAAAAAAGAAAATTGCAAACACAAACCTCAACTCCTTGGCCAGTCTCTGTCCTTCCTCTGTTGTCACCTCCCTGCCGATTTCCATGTCCGCCTTATTGGCTACTAGCACTGTGGGCACAACTGCCCCCCCCCCCCCCACACACACACACACACACGCACGCACACACACACACACAGAAATGTGGTGACATTAAACCAGCAAGAGGATGCAGTGGCATGCAGGGGTCACCTACACCCAGCGCGGCCTACCATAAATGGACTACACGTACGTGTGTGTGTGTGTGTGTGTGTGTGTGCGTGCGTGTGCGCGCGACGGTGACAATAGGCAGATATCAGCCGGAGTTAAAGCAGAGCTTCGCCTGAACTTTCAGGGCAAACACACCAAGTGAACACATGGTTCCTCTTGAGATCACAGCGCGGGCTCAGGCGCTCGCGTACACGCTCGTGAGCGCCGATGCTGACGCCAGATTTTTCCCTCCGGTGTCGCCAGAGCCGTTGAAGGTGTCGCGGTTGCACGTACCCAGGCTCCGCTTGGTCTGCTCGATGAGCTTCTTGAGTCGCGGGACGTCCAGGAAGCTGAGGCGCTGGGTGATGGAGTAGAGCAGCAGGAAGCCGTCCGCCCAGCGGATGGATGACTCCAGGGACGCCGCGGCGTTCTCCTGGAGGACAGCAACGGGTCAGAACACGCCGTGCCGGAAGGAGACACCCCACCGAGCAAGGCCTCGCGCCTCTTTTTTTGGGGGGGGCAAATGGGCTCTGTCGTACCTTACAGGCGATATCCAAAATCTCCAGATCGACCGCCTCGTGGTCGAGCGCCCGACTGCACCTGTAGGTGACCTCTGCGGCGAAACACGGGCACGTTTGACTTGAAAGCGCCGCGCGGGGCCCCGTGACTCCTGCCGTGCCAATCAATGTTCCCGTACATATTTACCCTTCTTGTGGTCGTATTCACCGATGAAGCGCTTGGTAATGAAACGCACACACAGCGCTGGAGACACAAGACAGACACAAACAAGAGTGACCTGCCAGACGCACACACTCACGAATAACCTTCCGCCACACAGTGAAGACACACAGACACACACACAGGTTTCCTCTGATCTGCAGCCTACAGCATGTTGTTGCATCCTCTTACTCGCTCTACCTGCCGTGTTTAAACAGAGCAGCGGACGGGGTCTGCACGGCTCGTCTCTGTATTTCCTCTTGGCAGGACACACCAGGGGGTTATTTAGGCCTGTTTTATTTGAGCCTTCACGGCTGAAGAAAGCACTGATTCAAAGGAACTAATATTATAATAGTCTATTGGGGATATGGTTATAATCCACAAAACAAACCTTTTTGAAATAAGGTTCTAGACTATTCCATCTTTTATGATATATATCATTTATAGGGAAATCGTGACTCATGAATGATCTATTTTTCTCCCCATGGGAGAGTTTGACAGAAGCCAGGAGACGGAGGTGTTCATCGTCAGACATGTGCTAACTTTCCATATTTAGGCAAAAGCTTGTAGACCGTGATTCAACCCTAAACTTGACCTCATTCATTTGCCAAACTGCGGGAAAACTTTGACCCCTATGACCTAAGCGACTGTCACATCATCCAAAAGGTGCACGTTTTCAGCGTATTGAAGGTTGTAATTTACCTGTTTTTCCAGTGTTGTGAGCTCCCAGGATGAGGAGTTTAACTGGAACCATCTTCCTCTTGGGTCCAGTGGGTTATTCTGCCGACAAAAAGAAAAATGCGTTGTACTACACCACAGGTGGCAGGAATACCGACCTGTGTGTAGAAATAATGTCCAGATTTGGAGAGGTGTAAAATAATGAACTCACCGTGTTGTGGATACTGAGCAGAGTGACAAGATGGGACTGTGCTCGCTCTCTCTCTGCTTGTTTGGTTATGAGCTCTCTCTCTCTCTCTCTCTCTCTTTGGGAGAAGTTGATGACAAAAGCCATTCTGTCTGGATGAACTGGTCCAACCCCTCCAATGCCCCTTTTTTGGATCTATTCACACCTTTAAGCTCTTCTATTTAGGGGGGGGGGGGTGTCTCAATGACCCAAAAACGTACCCTGAATCCTGAGCAATCGGTCCCCAAAACCCTCATTTGACTTGTAGTTCCTCTCTAATTGCTCACACAAAGTTCAGTTTCAAAATGTCCAGTGAGCAGTCGTTTACTTTAACAAAAGCAGGTTGTGTATCTTGCTCAAAGTACTTTAATGAGTTGAAGCACTTTGGTTTTAAAAAGGCAGTTATTTCACATTTTGAAAATGTGCCAATTGCGTGGCGTCACTCGCTCATCCAACTCTCATCGTGAAATGGAATTTCCCCAAAATGAAGTACAACTTTTATTAATGATCCACTGTGCAGAAACACCGTGCAGAAGCAAACAGCTCGTTAATCCTGCAAAGGCCGCTTTCTTCCAGAAGCCAGATTTGAGCATACGATCCAAGACACTATTTGGCAAACACTGTCTGGAAATTTTTTAAATAAAAATAAATAAATAAAATCTGACGTTTTAATGTGCGAGACACTGCAGTTCGATTTTTATTTTCTGTCGCAAAGGGGGGGGGGGGGTCCTGAAACACACGATTACATTTGACATATGGAAAAAATGTCTAACGACATTCCCGATGGACGGATAAAAGATGTTATGCGACGACCTGATTTGGAACTAAAAATAGCGTAAACAAACACCACTCAATCTGGGATCGAGACATTTGTAAGATTTTATTCATATTTCACACATTTAAAATTTCTTTCTTTCTTTATACACTTTGTTTCCCCGACAAAGCTCGACGAATGAATAGTGTAGCACAAGCATCCAGGACAACTTTAAATTAAGGAGCAACACTGAGTTTGTTGGAGCAGTGTGCCGTTTGAGGAGGGAGCGTCTAAAAAAGGCACCGCGGCGCTCAGCACACCGACGGCTCGTCCACAGCGGCGGCACCCTCCGTCACGGCTTTCACGCATTTGGCCATCGTCTGGGAGGCCCTGCTGATGGAATCTGGAGGGAGGCGGGGGATTAGCGCTTCATTTCTACGTTTCAATATTCTTGCGTTTTTTGTTAATGCTTACCCGTCATGTAGAAGTCCGCTGCCGTTAGCTGAGGCGGCACCAGAGGCGTCGCCACGAGGTCCTGCTTCACCAACTGCAAAACAAAACCAGAGAGATTAATTCCCCATTAGCCCCCCCCCCCCCCCCCGAGTCCATCCGCGGCTGTGTTCCTTTGGCGCCTACCTGGGCGAGCTCGTTGGCCTGCTTGAAGTAGTTTGCCTCCTCCACGTCGTCGTAGCGCACCAGGTTGGGAGCCACCTCGGCCAGCCTGGATCGGACCTCCTCCATGGAGTCGTAGGGCAGCGGGGCGCCCGCCAGCTGCAAGACGCGCACAGACATTACAGACAGAAGGAAAAAAAAAAAAAAGACCGGTTCTAAATTTGCGTGTGGCTTCCTGCTTACTTCCGATAGGGCCCTGATGATCTTCCAGTCCTCTCTGGCCATCCCGGGAGCGGTGACCGCCACCCGCGTGTGCTGGCTGCGGCCCTCGGTGTTGACGTACGTGCCGTTCTTCTCCGTGTACGCGGCGCCGGGGAGGATGATGTCCGCCATTGGTGCCCCTACGTCACCGTGGTGCCCTGGGGGGGTGGGGGGGGGTTGAAAAAGGATCCTCTCAGTGTAGTCGCACTCTCACGGTTGCCATTGATTGTGTGTCTGCGCGTGCGCTTTGTGCGCGCGTGTACCCTGGTAGACGATGAAGCTGTCTTTGGGCAGGTCGGCTCTGGTGATGCAGCCGGCGTCGGCCCCCATCAGGAACAGCACTTTGGGCGGGTTCGCCCTGATGGCGTCCACTCCGGCCTTGTAGCCCAGGTCCAACGCGGCCACCTGACTGGCCACTCTGCTCCCACAGAGACACACAAAAGAAAGAGCAGGGGCCGCATCAACAGAGGCTGGACGACTTTGAAACCCGCCCAACTCGACACGCAAACCGATTTGAAGTCCGCTGCGGCCTCGTTGTACCTGTGCAGCACGTTGAGGACTTTCCACCCCTCCTCCACGCCGCTGCTGGCCCTGGCGTTCTGGGCTATGGTGGAGACGGTTCTCAGTATGGCGGCTCCGTCTTCTCTCTGCAGGGCGCTGCTTCCGACGACCACTACCGGGCGCTTGGCGGCTGACAAGACCTGCAGGCGGGGAGGGGAGAGGAACGTTTCGGGTGAAAGCCGCCAGAATAACATTTAAAAAAAAAAAGAAGCATCCAAGGCGTCGAAGCCCAGTTACCTGGCAGAAGGGGTGCGTGCCGTCTGCCAGCTCCTTCAGCACCGAGGTCTCCTCTCCCAGGTGGTCGTAGGCGAAACTCAGATCCACGTTGTGACCCACCATGGCGACGCGCAGCTCATTGTGAAGCCAACTGACACGGGAGGAACAGAGGAAAAAAAACAAAACAAAAAACATTGTTTACTATATTAGTTCAGAATCAAAAAAAAGAAGAACAACGGAGTTCACCTCTTGCGGATGCGGGCGTTGAACAGCGGGGCCTCGTAGCGCGGGTTGGTTCCTACGAGCAGCAGCAGGTCGCAGTCCTCGATGCCGGCGATGCGGGAGTTCAGCAGGTAGTTGGAGCGCAGGTCGGTGCTGCGGGGGAGGGGGGTAGGGGGGGGGGAGAACAGGAGTTGACTGCTGTGCAACTGAGGAGCTCTTAAAGCGGAGTGCTTCTTCGCGTCGTGCCACCACGTCTTACCCGGCCCCCGACATGGGGAAGACCTCCTCGGTGCAGAGGTTTTCCGAGTCAAGTCTGTTGAGAAGGTCTTTGAGGGACACCAGAGCTTCGGCGTCCGCCATCCCTCCGACGATGGCCGCCATCTCGCTGCCCTGGACGCTCTGGAGCTGCACAGACACCACGACGGGAAGCGTGAGGCACAAGGAAAAGGCGCTTTCTAAATAAACCAAAGGAAGATTCAAAATAGAAGAGAAGGACACGTACTGCTCCAGCGACACGAGAGAGAGCGTCCTCCCAGGTGCTGGGGATCAGCTGACCGGAGCTGTTCTTCACCATTGGTTGGGTCAACCTCTGCCTCTTCAAACCGTCGTATGCAAACCTGAGGGCACACATTTGGGGGAATCTAGTATTTATTTCCCGGACGGCGTATCCCGTGATAAAGGAGCGAAATGTCCTCCGTCCTCACCTGGTCTTGTCAGAGATCCACTCTTCATTGACGTCTTCGTGCAGCCTGGGCATCACCCTCATCACCTCGCCTCCTCTCGTGCTCACCAGGATGTTGCTGCCCACGGCATCCAGCACGTCGATCGACTCGGTTTTTCTGCAGAGACGAGAGGAAGTTGCAGAAACGCTGACTGAACACCGCACGTCGTGATGGCCAGGTACGCTGCACGACCCGGTCCTACCTGGTCTCCCAGGGTCGCGCGGTGAAGGCGTAGGGTTTGGAGGTGAGCGCTCCGACGGGACAGACGTCGATAACGTTGCCCGACAGCTCTGACATGAACATCTTCTCCACGTACGTCCCGATCTGCAGGTTGTTGCCTCTTCCTGTGGTTCCCAGGTCTTCGACGCCTGCGATCTCACTGGCGAAACTGCAAGACACAAAACACAGGAATGCATGGACGTGCTGTCAAAGGGCCTCATATGATACAGTAGCAGCCATCGGGTACAGTACCCTCCTCCTGGAGATGTTTCTGGTGCTCTTACCGGACGCAGCGCGTGCACTGGATGCAGCGGGTCATGATGGTTTTGATGAGCGGCCCGATGTTCTTGTCCTCCACCGCTCTCTTCCCCTCAGTGAAACGACTGCGGTCTGAACCAAACTGCATGGACTGATCCTGAGAACGCAGCAGGCAGGAGCGTCAACACCTCAGAAAATAGTAGGAAGGGTAGTTCGCTAGGTATTTAGAATGAAGGTGAAGTCCTGAGCCAAAGTATTTGTTTAGACCTATTTTATAGTTTAGACGTACCTGCAGGTCACACTCTCCTCCCTGGTCACAAATGGGGCAGTCCAGCGGGTGGTTGGCCAGCAGGAACTCCATCACACCCTCTCTGATGAGAGACACACACAAGTTCATCAAGCAAGTTTCAATTGTGTATTTTCTTTGTTTGAATCATATGCAAATATTTTCACTTGTACCTGGCCTTGCGTGTCTTCTCTGAGTTGGTGAGGATGTTCCAGCCCTTCATGACGGGCATGGCACAGGCTGCTACCGGCTGAGGGGCGCACACACAATTAGACGGGAGCGATGCAAGCATTTACAGCTATACTTGTGGTGTCTAGTCTGATGTTTAAAACTCAGAATGTAATTCAATTTAATACATTTTCAGCCAAATGGCTACCAAGTGTTCTCCCTGGTGACCAATCGGATGCACTGGGTTACCTTTGGAGCTTTCTCGATCTCCACCAGACACATACGACAGTTTCCCGCCACCGAGAGGCGCTCGTGGTAGCAGAACCTGGGGATCTGGATTCCTGCCTTCTCGCAGGCCTGATGGGGAAAAGAACCACTCAAGATGAGGCAGGAAATCCTTCAAGAAATCAAAGAAGTATCCAAGAATCCGAAAAACACAAAGCAGGCTCGGGTCCACATGTCCACATTTAAAAAGGACAAGGATGGATCAGGACAAGTCACCACTAAAGCCTAGTTTATGGTTCGCATACCGACACTAACTGGACGAAACATCTGTGCATGTTTGCAGTAAAATCATCTGGTTTTCCTTACCTGCAGCACAGTGGTTCCCGGCTCCACCTCCAGTGGTTTCCCATCTACAAACACCTCCACCATGTTGCTGGCCGCACGCACCGCAGTACGCACTGCAAGTAGGAATACAAAAAAGGTCAAATGTATTTTTAGACGAAATGGAACGTAAATGCATCAGAAAGTGAACGTTTCTTCTTCTTCTTCCCTATGAAGACACGGAGAAGAGTCTTACCGGTGTTGGGGGCAGCCAGGCTGCTCTTAGCAGCTCCGGCTAAAGCCCGGCCGACGTGTGGCAGTCGCAGCATGACACTGGGAGACGAAAACAAAAAGAAAGCAGTCAACATATGTGCTAATTTTACTCTGATATTTGGAGTATTTTATATAGCAGATCAAATTTCTGTTGATGTACAACTGTGAACTTTCAGCTCAACCAGCGAGTCGTAAGAGAGTGTTGAGAAGTAAGAAAACATGTGTGGCAGATTCTTGTGGTCATGCTTTCTTTAAGTATATAATCTTTAAAAAGGTTTGTTGGGGTACACCTCTGCACCCCTTTTCTCTACAAGGTAAATTAAAGTTTAAATGTCTGGGATCCAGTTTATGTTTTCTGTTTCAACAAAATCTCAATGTAATAATTAAGAGGTTGTAAATTAAAATGAGCAGTATGCAAAATCAGAAGAGCATTAAATAATAACATTACATGTTCTTATACAGCTCAGCTTTTATGCGAGGTGTAGCAGGTTTAGGTGGGTGGGTGTTGATAAATGCAGAAAGCTTTAACATTTCGTTGAATGTGATCTTAAGATTACATTTATTCTATACATTTTCATGCTCAAATTTCGCAAACTATAGGTTGGGAGATTTAACTTTGATTATTTTTAAGATTAGGAGTCTAAAAAATGACTTTAATATTTGATTCAATGTTCAATGCCAGCTAACTAAGACAGTTGTCATTGTCAACAACAACAAGCGACGCTTTCACTAAAAGATGGCGCTATCGTTCCCGGGAGACGAAAAGCAGACATTTGGAAACATATTGCCATAAACACGTGTCACACTCGTTTATCCACGATTCACCAGCTATGTGGAGATGAGAGGAATCACGTAACACGGACCTCCCGATGCAGACCCGTTGCTTGCAGGCTAACCGCGTTAGCTAAGTGAACCACTCAAGGACACGGGCATTGCAATGTTAAGAGTGGGCAATAAGGTCAAGCACATTCCTCTACTCGGGGTTTTGCGATTAAATAACAAATAGCCTTACACGCCAATAACCGCATAAGGGGATTGTTATTCTTACCTTTCGCTATTTGGCCTTCTTGACCAGAACAGCGGCGATATCACTCGTACTACCAGTCAAATAGCTATGGACAATTAGCGGATGCAGCGTAGAAGCCCACTTCCGTTTAAAATGAGGTATGAAACCTTCGCAATAAAATGGTTATATCATCACGTTCTAAACATATAACTAACCACATCTGACCATATATTTACCTTC
Organism: Pungitius pungitius; assembly: GCF_949316345.1. NCBI lineage: Eukaryota > Metazoa > Chordata > Actinopteri > Perciformes > Gasterosteidae > Pungitius > Pungitius pungitius. The sequence continues at coordinate 27,088,122 of NC_084902.1, read as the reverse complement.
AGTCATGCTTTATTTTAGTTTAAATCATGTAGAGTATTAGATCACTGAGGGAGTAGAGATCATTTTTTTATTTTGTACTGAAGGAAATCCTCATTTTTCTTTACTACATTTCCCAGGGTGCACCGGATGACACCGGAAGTTTCGACGTGTTCATTTTCGCGACAGTTCAGGAAGCGTCAATAAACAGCTACATAAACGAGCAAGAGTTGGGGCTTTCTCCTGTTAAGGAGTGCAGCATAAACAGGTGAATATTATTCACAGTAAACACGTTTGGCTGTAAAGCTAATTAAAAAGAGTTGGCGATTACCAAGTATATTACAGATACAAATGGCCAGGCCTCCCCATGTTATTAAACTAGTTAGCAGCAAGCTAACATTGACTATTAGCAAACACAACATGAATATGTCGCTGCTTCTTGTGGGTACAATGGATACTGCGCAGTAACAGTAACCGTGTATTTGGTTTATTTAGAATAGGACATATGTTGTATTATGACATTCGATTGAATTTTAATCATATGTGGCATAGGTTAGTTATAGCATCCTCTCTTTTCAAAGCCGTTTGCGAAACAACGTGTGAAGCTGTTGTGTGATAATAGATACTTAAAATAATTTATCAGGATACAATACTGTATGTTTTTGTTAGCGCTCTGTTTAAAAGCATCATGTCAACTCATCAAGGTGGCATTACGCTCACTGCGGGGTGAGTCCCTCACATAGCAGCATTAGAGAAGCTAAGTTATACTTTTTTCTACACATTTATTCCTAAATCTCTCGTATGTAGTCCTAATTAACCACATAGAAGATAGGATACGCTTTCAAGTCTAAAAACTATTAATCTAATCTCTTAAATATGATCTTGCTGTCCTTATTGACACAAATACTGTGGCTTCATAATTGTCAGTGTGAAAATATCCAAGACGACCATCACCTGCAGAGCTTTTACACTAAATAGTTCCTCCTAACCCCAGAAGAAATTGGTTTAGTTGTATTGGTTCGTCTGCATTTCGCTCCTCCTACTCCTTAATTTCCCCACGGTTCCGCCTCTTTTCCTTTTCTCATGTGACGCTCAGCACCATGTTGCCGACCACCTCACCGAACAGCAACGGCGCCCTCGGTTCCGCAGACAACGCGCGCCACACGGCGGGCTTCAAGCGCTACAAGTACCTGAGACGGCTGCTCCATTTGGGACAGATGGACTTTGACTTTGCCGTGTGGCAAATGCTTTACTTGTTCACGTCCCCGCAGAGAGTCTACCGCAACTTCCACTACAGGAAACAGACCAAGGACCAGTGGGCCAGGGACGACCCGGCTTTCCTGGTCCTGCTCGGCATCTGGCTCTGCGGTGAGTCTGCAATCGGGGGGAGAAATGTTGTAACCGGCTGTTGTCACTGTGCTCTGGTGACCAATGGTTTCCTCTATTCCTCTGCAGTGTCGACAATAGGATTTGGCCTGGTGCTGGACATGGGGGTCCTGGAGACTCTGAAGCTGCTGCTGTGGGTGGTCTTTGTTGACTGCATAGGAGTCGGGCTTCTCATATCAACCCTCATGTGGTGAGTCGTGGGTTCGCCTGGTTGAGTAATTGCAGGCCACGTTTTCTCCTTTCTGCATTTGATGCCAGATTTATTCTGCCTTCTTTTCAGGGTTATCAGCAACAAGTACCTCTTGAAACAACCCAGCAGAAACTTTGATGTGGAGTGGGGCTACGCGTTTGATGTTCACCTTAATGCCTTCTACCCTCTTCTAGTCGTCCTGCATTTTCTGCAGCTCTTCTTCATTAACCGTGAGTAGCGTGAGGCTTATTATAGGTTATTATCTGAGGCATTAAGTGGTCTTTAGTACAGTTCAACTTACGGCTTGTTTTGTGTGTTTCAGACATCGTAGTAATAAACTCTGACTGGTTCGTGGGATACTTTGTTGGGAACACTCTGTGGCTGATCGCCATTGGATATTATCTCTACATCACATTCTTAGGATACAACGGTAAGTCCAAGTCAGATTCATTTACTGAAATGTACCAATATTGTAGTGAATAGACTGTTCAGATGGGGCTGGACTTTTCCTTCCTGGCAATATTTGTTTCTGTCCAACACCAAGTGAAAGACCTTTAACTTGAGTATTAGAAAATTTCCATTTATGTGACCTTTCTCAGACATTTAATGGGCCGAATAATTTATCTATTAATCGAGAAAAATAATTGGTCGATTGATTTATGATCAAAATAACATCACAATTCCATCGTGCCTGTTTTTTACTGCCTTTCATGACCAAGATTACAGAGTCCTGGTGTGTTTCCTGCCAAAGCTTGTGGAAGGACATCAAACAGAGCGCGATCGTCCATGTGGATGTTTGGGATGGGAGGGGAGGGGAGGGGTTGGGCGGTTTATTGGGTGAAGTGTTTATTCCCATTTAGGGGTAAAGCAGCCACTAGTTGCCTATAAAGGAGTAGGAATGTGGTGTACTTTTCAATGTGACTTCATAGATGTGTCCACTGATGCCTTCCTCGCATTGTTTCCCAACGCAGCTCTACCTTTCCTGAAGAACACGGTGGTGCTGCTCTACCCGTTCGCTCTGCTCGGACTCGTTTATGTCCTCTCCGTCTCGCTGGGCTGGAACTTCACTCAGGGCCTCTGCTGGTTTTACAAGTACAGAGTCCAGTAGGACCGCCTTGTCTCCGAGGTTGGACACTACTCGGCTCCCAGGCCTGACTCAATACTGCAATCCAACTCGTATCTGGGTGTCAATAATTGATTTCCAGCTCCCCCCCCCCCTCCCATCAACATCTGGATGTGAAGGACGCTGGTGGACACCGCGTGAGCTGGGACGCCGAGCTGGTCGACTGCTGCTCGTCTCTCGAATGGACTCTGCTCATTTTCTGTTTGGCTCTCATGTTGAGCTCCAAAGTCAGTGAACAGTGATGTGTTTGGACTGTAGTTGCAGAAACAGGAGATACAGCTTTTATTGGTGTTCTTTTTTGTATGATTTGTAAATATTCCGGCAGGTTGTAATATATCCACAGACGATTGTTTCTGAAGGGTAAACATTGGCTTTGTTTTCTTTGAGTATAACCCTGTTAATTGAATAGAAAACAGGAGGAGGAACATGGGATGGACACTTTTTTCCCCCTTTGTTTTTTCTTAAAGTGTACATTCCAAAGCACTTCCAATAAAAGGTTTTACTAACTTAGTTTGACTCTGTTTTAGTTTCTGCATCAAGAAAATCCGAGAAGATATTGATGCCTTTGGTTGATGTTCCTGTCCTGTGACATCATAGCTCAAACACGCTTTTGTTACCAGCCATGATGTCATCAGATTTACGTTGTGATGTCTTCATATTTATTATAAACAGAATCACAACCATCAAAAAATACCTTCCAATACATATTTTAAAATATATTTTAAGGAAATATTTCAAATACTGTAAACGCAATATGTATTATGTATTTTAGATTTCGTGAAGGAACCAGTAAATTCCTTCATAGATTATAAACGGTTAAAAATTTCTCGAGGAATTCACAGCCACAGAAAATATGGATGAATAAACGTCTTTTTATTTAACAAGCCAGTCATTTACACTGTAACGGATGGAAAAACCTCCTTTAAATGAGACGACGTAGCTCAACAAGACTCATTACAAACCCTGACAAAGATACTTGACAGGAAATTTGAAACAAGGGATTTCTTCCATTTGGAGTTTCTGTTGAAGAATGACAAACAATGTAATATAACAATATAACGAATTGATCTCATTCTAAGGAATACAACCTCAGAGTTGTTTTCCGGAATATCAACGTCAAAAAAATCAAAGCATCACCTCCGCATTCCCCCGTTTAGAAGAAGCCGGCGGCATCATTTCAGCGCGTTCATCAACAGCTGCTTGAACCTCTCCAGGTCGATGCTCTTCATGACGTGGACCTTGTGCTTCTTCTTCAGCAGGTCCATGTGGTCCAGCACCATCATGCCTCGGGCGTGCTTCCCTTCCAACTCCACCGTCACCGCCACCTGGACGGTTGGATGACAAGAAGATGCGCTGAGGCGTCTCCGGGACCTTTCTGCCGAAAACGGGCCGAGCGGCGTCCTTCAAACCTCCTCGCTCTCCGTCACCAGCGCGTCGTCGATGGCCGCAGCCAGAGCGTAGGTGTCGCAGGTGTTGAACCCGGGTCCCGACACCAGCTCCTTTTGATACCGCTCGGTCTGGACCATCTGCGCGGGAAACAGTGACATTTTATCCTCTTTTTTTTATTTTTTATAAACAGGTTTGTTTTGCGTGAATTCAAGAGCCGCCCGTGCCGTTCTGGTGTGGAGGGAGATCTTCTCCATGAAACGGGCCTTGTCGGTGTCCTGGGCCAGCCAAGCGTTGCAGAAAGACTGAGGGGGGGGAGAAACAGGAAGTAAGTCTGGGACACCGACGCTCCATGCGATTGCTCTCAAGTGGTGGCGGTTACGGACCCACGGCAGGCTGTTCCTGCAGGTGAACTCCCACGAGGCGATGTAGGTGGGGCAGGTGAACCGGTCCAGCACGATGTAGGCCGCCTCGGGGTCAGCCACGAAGTTGAACTCCCCGCACACGGTGGTGTTGCCCCTGGCTGCACGCACGCACGCGCACACACACGCACACACACACACACCCACACGCCGTCATCATCCCGTATAGAGAGGAAAACACACACGGTGGATCCGAACCCTGCAGACGACCCACATTCCGTGTTTCCTCCCATGATGTAGAGTGCCTTCAGGTTCTTGGGGAAGGAAGGGTTCAGCTGTGCAGCGAGGGCCAGGTTGGTGAGGGGCGCCGTGGCAACCAGGCTCACCTGCGCGCAGCACAGGTGAGAGGGACACGTCAGCTGCAGTTCATCATGAAATCGTGCAGCATGCATGAATATTTTCAATCTAGATACATAGGTGTTTCTACTCTTTCCATTTGCGTCTGGTTTCTTTAAATAAGAGTGCATGCATAACACACACACTATATATATACACATATAGTAAAATATACAATATTCATCGACAGTCACAAAGTCCTCCCCACCTCTCCAGGGTGCTGGTTGGCAATCTTAATTAAGGCCTGCGCAGCACTCCTCTTCTGCAGCAGCTCCAGGCCCGGAGCGTCGGGGTCCGGGGCGTCGCCCAGCCCGTCCTTCCCGTGGAAATCTCCCGCGTGGCGTTGGATGCCCAGCACTGGCCCCGAACAGCCGCGGTACACCGGGATCTGAGGAGCGTCACGGGGTTTTAGCACGAGGCCGTCGCCTTACATCACGCGCCTGTCACACCGCGCGTTCCTTACATCCAGCCGGCCGCAGGCCTTCAGCACGCGCAGCGTGTTCCTGCAGGCGTTGTCCAGCTTTGTGTTGCCGTGGCTGCAGGTGATCCCCAGGATCTCCACGTTGGGGGCCGCGAGGGCCATCATGATGGCCTGAGCGTCGTCCACGCCGGTGTCCACGTCCAGGATCAGCTTCTTCTTCATTTTGTCCTAAAGGGAAGGAGGGAGGAGGAAGTGGAGGAGGAGTACTCACAGGAAAAACCTGTTCTCTACTGTGTGGGCCAAGCACCCTCATTGTTGTTGGTAAAAATAAAAAAAAGTCCTAGCCTAATTCAATTTACAGAGATGAGTTTACAAAGCACGTCGGTGCAGCGTTTGAAAGCAGAGAGATGAACTTACCAGCACCAGAACTCGATCCTCTTCTAACGTCCGCTGGCGAGTCAAACCTCTCTGTGTCTGTGTGTCTTATACAGGAAACAACAAAAGACGGGCGCTTATGTAACACTAAAGAGCATGACATGGACAAGTGGGATGGGCCAACGGGAGCCTAGTTGAGGTCGGTTGGTTGTTGTTGACTCGAAGGAAGCAGGCAAAATTGTGCCTGAGGGAAGTAACACAATCTCTTGGGGTTTTATGACAGTGTTTAGTCTCCTGCCTCTAAAGAAGTGTTTCATTTTAGTCCCCGTTTAATTGCTTGTCGTGCTTTGATTACGTTATCAAGCGTCTCTGGTTCTGATCAATTCCTCGGAAGACACTCGAGGACAAATGTGTCTCATGTTTCAGACACTTAAAGGCCACTTTTGTCTTTTGCTCATTTTTGAAGCCTATCCGATTTCAGTATTAATTGCAGCTTCAAAACCAGACGGAGAGGGAAATTCCTGTTTTCCGTGTATTTTTATTAAGACCATGTGTTATGTGTTTACTTGGTGGATTCAAGAATAGCTTGCACACAATAAAAAATAAAAAAAACCTGCTTCGGCCATTTTGTCTGAAAAGAAAACAAGAAGAAACACTGTTTTGTTCTGCTTTATTCAATCTGGTGAACCAACGTCCTTCTACTTGAGTGAGTTCATGAACATTTGCTTGAATTTCTCCAAGTCCACCTTCTTCATCACCACAGCTTTGTGCTTCTTCTTGAGCAGGTCCATGTAGTCCAGCACCATCATGCCCCGGGTGTAGGTCCCCTCCAGCTCCACCGACACGGCGACCTGGGCAGAGAGACGCGAGACCTTTTCCCCTTAACCACCCGAGGGAGACGCTTTCACTTCATCAAAGACGTCACAGCGGCAGGCGCTCACCTCCTCGCTCTCCGTGATGAGCGCGCCGTCGATGGCGGCGGCCATGGCGTAGGTGTCGCAGGGGTTGAAGCCCTTCCCCTCTGTGACCTCCTTCTGGTAGTCCGCCGACTGAGCTTTCTGCAGGGAGGAGACATCATATTTTTAAGAGCTTTTCAGGATGTGAGGATCACGCTTCTGAAAATTCAGGGTCTGATGGTGTCTCTGAAGGAGAGGATGAGCTCACAATCCACACGGACGCTTACCTTCATGGAGAGGTACGTGATCTTTTTCATAAAAGCCGCCTTCTCTGTGTTTTGGCCCAGCCAGCGGTCACAGAAAGCCTGAGGGGAACATGCAACATCATCCACGTACCTAAATGTCTTTGGATTTGATTTGATCTGCTGGTGTCGTGCGTTGAGCTCACCCACGGCAGGCTGTTCCTGCAGGTGAACTCCCACGAGGCGATGTGGGTGGGGCAGGTGTAGCGGTCCAGCACGATGTAGGCCGCCTCGGGGTCAGCCACGAAGTTGAACTCCCCGCACACGGTGGTGTTGCCCCTGGCTGCCACACACACACACACACACACACACGTTCTTTGATCTTATACACGTGAGTGCAGAGGTGGAAACCAAGGAAACATCCGGGTGGTGGGATTGTGAGATGAATTATGTACACTCAGTATTTCCCCCCATGATGTAGAGCGCCTTCAGCTTTTTGGGGAGGGAGGGGTCCAGTTGTATGGCAACTGCCAGGTTGGTGAGGGGCGCCATGGCAACCAGGCTCACCTGAACTCAGAGACAGGGTGGGTGGGGGGTGGAATACAATTAATTTCTCCTAATCTAAGATTGGGCTCCATCACTGAATCGTTGCAATGGAATTCCTTTTGGGGCTTTTTTCTCACCTCTCCGGGGTTTTGGTTGATCATCTTGATCATGGCCAGAACTCCTCTTTTCTTCTGCAGCAGCTCCAGGCCCGGAGCATCCGGATCCGGGACGTCCCCCAGCCCGTCCTCCCCGTGGTAATCTCCGGCGTGGCGTTTTTGGGCCAGCAGGGGCTCAGCACAGCCGCGGTACACCGGGATCTGAAGGAGGGGCACACCATCGTGGAAGGAATGTGTTGCCCCAATCCCAGCTGATGTGAACCTCCCCCTTCCCGCCCCCAAACCGCCACCAACCCTTCCCCACGCCCTCTGTGGTGTATTTTTGGAAGCCCAGACTCACGTCCAGCCGGTCGCAGACCTTCAGGACCCGCAGCGTGTTCCGGAGGACGTTCTCCAGGGGCGTGTTGCCGTAGCAACAGGTGATCCCTAAGATCTCCACATCGGGGTCCGCGATGGCCACCATGAGGGCCTGAGCGTCGTCCACCCCGATGTCGGCGTCGATGATCAGCTTCTTCTTCATCCTACAGTGTGTCCAACAACAGGAGGAACTTTATGCACGCGACACTGCAGATTTCAGCTTGGAGTTTTAATGTCATGGGTCACCAGATGATCCAACTTTAGGATCTAAACAAGTAATAACAAGTTCAAGCTGTCCAGGTGACATTTTTCTTTTTGGTAATTTTAAATTACTCAATTCATCTTTTAAATCAACAAAACAAAGAGGTTATAAAAGTTTACAGTATTTAAAAAGTTTCTTGAAACTTTTGGGGGATATTGTTACTTTTATTTTATATTTCATATATCAAGCTGCAGGTGAAAAGAAGCAGCTTTCTCTCTCTGGGGCACAAACGGAAAAACAGATGTCCGCTCCTTAAAATTTGCTCCGTCTGTTTTTTTTGCCGACTCATTTTTGCCCTGAAGCATATTATCTTATTTGTCTGGTTCTTATTTTTCATTCCTCTTTAGCATTAGCATGTATCCTCTTTTTGTATCGACTTTATCCTCCAGACGCATCGTTATATGAATGAACGCTGTTAAACAAATCTCACCTTCCCTTCTAGACAAGTGTGGCAATTGGATTTATTGAGTAATTTAAATGTTAAAAATAATACCTTTTTTGTTCAAATTATGGGCAGAAAAATAACAGAAAAATGCTCACCTGGTGAGTGGAGCTTGACTGATGGGTACTGCTCTGTACTTTGGGAGCTGCTGACTTCTTAAGAGTCAAGAGCTGCTTTTCACGCAGAGGAGGGGCTAACGGGGAAGAGGCTGCCCCGTGAAGATAAGGGTGAATATATTTCCATCGTGTTGCCTAAAAAGGCTCGTATAGAGTTGCTTAGAACTCGGAAGTCAGCTTTTTTTTCTTCTTCTTGATGATACATGCATTCAAAGCTGCCTTTAATGAATGCCAGATCAACAACATCAGAGCAGACTGTTTTGGGAGCATCATGTGACACAGGCAGTAAATCTATAACATTTTTTTGGTGCTGCAAGTTCTGCATCCGCCACGGCACAAACAAACATTTAAAACAAGCCATTAATTTATTTTGCGTTAGGAATCAGAGGGAAGCAGTATAATTTGGGCTTTGGGCAAACTGCCGGCTGTTGGAAACATCTTAAAGAACATCGGGACTGAATTACAGATCTTCTGCTTTAAATTAGCTGTTCTGGTTCTTCTGGAATGTGTGAGCTGGATTTCAACACGTTCCCACGAATAGATAACAAAGAAATTCCAAAGAGATTTTTTAAGGACAAAAGACCATTTTATTCATTCTGGTGAACAGACGTCAGGCCCTGAGCATGTGATCGCATCCTTCTACTTGAGTGAGTTCATGCACATTTGCTTGAACTTCTCCAAGTCCACCTTCTTCATCACCACAGCCTTGTGCTTCTTCTTGAGCAGGTCCATGTAGTCCAGCACCATCATGCCCCGGGTGTAGGTCCCCTCCAGCTCCACCGACACGGCGACCTGGGCAGAGAGACGCGAGACCTTTTCCCCTTAACCACCCGAGGGAGACGCTTTCACTTCATCAAAGACGTCACAGCGGCAGGCGCTCACCTCCTCGCTCTCCGTGATGAGCGCGCCGTCGATGGCGGCGGCCATGGCGTAGGTGTCGCAGGAGTTGAAGCCCTTCCCCTCTGTGACCTCCTTCTGGTAGTCCGCCGACTCAGCTTTCTGCAGGGACGAGATGTTAGTCGGCTGCCACTAGAGGGCAACATCCCCGCCTTTGGTTGTCTCGGTACCTGTGCTCTCTGCAATGACGATAAACTGGAATCTGATCTAATCTTTACTTGTGAGCTGGATCGTGGAACTGCACAACATTTCCTTGGCGCGAATTGAAGGTGCCGTATTGAGCGCTGGTGCGTGACAACCCCGTGTTGCATTCTGCACAAGTTCAATAAATACTGTCTGTTGATGCACGCCGTCTCTTACCTTCCTCGAAAAGGCCGAAATCTTCTTCATGAAGCGGGCCTTCTCTGTGTTCTGAGCCATCAACGTGTCACAGAAAGACTGAGGGAGGGGAGGGGGCGGGATCCGTGTTACTTTATTTTAAACACCAATGGTGTCACCGTGTGTGCGCTCAGCCCAACTCACCCACGGCAGGCTGTTCCTGCAGGTGAACTCCCACGAGGCGATGTAGGTGGGGCAGGTGAAGCGGTCCAGCACGATGTAGGCCGCCTCGGGGTCAGCCACGAAGTTGAACTCCCCGCACACGGTGGTGTTGCCCCTGGCTGCACGCACGCACACACACACACACACACACACACACACACACACACACACACATTGTCATCGTTGCCCATGTGTTGTCCAACACGAGATACAACACACACAACGAGGGAACCCACATTCCACGTTTCCACCCATGATGTAGAGGGCCTTTAGCTTCTTCGGGAAGGAGGGGTCCAGCTGCACCGCCACGGCCAGGTTGGTGAGGGGCGCCGTGGCGACCAGAGTCACCTGCACACACCAGATGAGTCTTTTGTGTTACCAGACCCCCCCCCCTTACCACCACCACCCGCACCGACCGAGAGGTGTGTCTCACCTCTCCGGCGTTCTCCTTCACCATCTTGACCAACGCCTGCGCAGCTTTCCTCTTCTGCAGCAGCTCCAGGCCGGGGGCGTCCGGGTCCGGGACTTCCCCCAGGCCGTCCTTCCCGTGGTAGTCCCCGGCGTGTTGTGCGCGGGCCAGCAGGGGGGTGGAGCAGCCGCGGTGCACCGGGATCTGAGGACAGGAAAACCCCTCTTTAACGCGGGAAGAACACCAGGCCTCGTTCACGAGACGGCTCCACGAGACTCACGTCCAGGCGGCCGCAGACTTTCAGCACGCGCAGCGTGTTCTGGAGGACGTTCTCCAGCGGCGTGTTGCCGTGGCAGCAGGTGATCCCCAGGATCTCCACGTCGGGGGCGGTGACCGCCATCATGATGGCCTGAGCGTCGTCCACGCCTGTGTCCACGTCCAGGATCAGCTTCTTCTTCATCCTGCGTTCTACAACCAGGGAAAAAGGGAAAAAATAATAATACTAATCTTTCAGATTTTGTGCGTTTTGGTGTGTTGAAAAGTGTGCACATCTAAATCTTTCAAATTCTCTGCCCTGGTAGTGTCACACACACATACTGATTGCAATATTCAGGAAGTGAAGTTTCCCCCTGGGGCCTTTTTGTACCTGCAACGTAACATTAAGAACATTTTACATTTTAAATCATCATTAAAGCGGGACACCAAAGGTGCATCTCAGTGAGAAGGTTGCCATCTCAGGTGTAGAATAAAAATGATCCTTTACTTTGGGTTTGAACAATGATTGTCTGCACAACATGAGCATGTAAATTGCGCAACACGACGTTGTAAGGCGTGGTCGGGTTGGCCCCCTTTTGAGAAAACGCATTTAAAAGATTTCAATCAGATACTTTACAAGCAATTCAAAACAGGTTAAAAAGGAAAAATCAACAGTTTTTACTGGTATTTGACAGATTTGAAAGAATTGTCTCATCTTAACTTTATTGTGACCCTTAAATCATTTGACTCGTGCTAATACACACACTTTTAAATGTCTTTCAATGGTTTCTAAATGGTCTGAAATTAGATATAGATGTAAAATCTTCACCTGGTGAGCGGATCCTGACGGATGTCTTCTGATGTCTTTGCGGAGAGTGGAGAGGCTGAACGCACTGTTCCGAAGACTTTCCTTTTAAAGGAACATGTAAATACACAAAGGGAGGCAGGAATGTCGTAGACACGCCTACCAGCCCATACGATGCATGAGGTTCATTGTGAGTACTCAAGTATAAGTGGTGGTTTTGGATTTCACACTTTACTTGCATGTACTTCACACGCAGTTGGACATAATAACAGGAGCAGAAAACAGACGATAAAACACAAACAAATTTATTTGGCTTTATTGCAAAATTCTGCGGCGAGACTCAATTGTAACAGGAAAGTGTTGAAACTCCACAACAGAAGAAACTCAATCCAGCCTAAGGGAGCTGACTGAATGAAGCCATTAGGGCAAAACACCAGAGCACAAATATGCATTGAAAACATGAGAATGTAAAGCTGGTGTCGTAGTAGAGTCCTCATGTGCTTGTATTCGGAAAGAGGAGGGGCTACTACCGTCAAAATAACATCATGTCATTTGAATTTTAGAAAACAACTTAAAAATCCAGTTGTATTGCTCTTTTCATCACTCAAATAGCACCGTGCAGAGTCGTGATGAAATCAGAAAATCCGGGCCATGAAACCATTTATTCACCATCTGTTCTCATTTCGTCTTAGAAAAAGGGAAATCTGGAAGCAGATTTTAGCCCAGACACTACGGTGGTCGTAGCCAGCTCATCGTTCCTGTAAATCACGTTCCTTCTTCATCTCTTCTCTGGTATCTCTGAGCATGTCATTGCGCGTGCAAGAACACGAACCTGCAAGCAGCGTCCTGCTGGACGGCACCGATGGCCAAGAGATTAAAGTCATATTCTGCAGACACCATTTGACAAAGACATTCTTTCTGTTTTTCCAGTTTTTCCTCTTTCCTGCCTTTGCTTAGACGACAGGAAGTCACACAGAGGTGCACTTCTGGCTTCTGGCTCATCTGATGATCCAGATGTTTGTGCGTCGATGTTTATTGTCGCCAAAGATGATCGTCTACATCCGAGGTCGACTACCAGCACTCACTCCCCGCAGCCCTCCCTGTTTTAGCATGTTTATCACGTATTCCCACTCTGAAGATGAACTCCTTTGGTAAAAATAAAAATGAAAATAACGTTGCGTATCAAGTTATTTGAACACAGATAAAGCAGGAGTGAGATTTTATCCAGTGACCCCTGACACAGTGGACACTATCGAGGACTTTTTGGGTTCTTCCTGCCTCAGGAAACCTGCTCGAACCTGCTACAGGATTCATGCCTTGCGTTGTTTAGACCTTCATCCGAGCTTGTAAAACAGTGAGCTTGAGAATCCGGCTGAATAACTACTCAAATTGCACCCTGAAGGCTCTTTTGGAATGTGTGAGAGGTTTTTTTTACACTGTCTTTTCAGCCGGCACAATTTAAAAACAGTTTTTCAAATGATGAAAAAAACCCGAGGGCAATAATCAGATCACGTCTTTAATAGTAAAAAGTATTGGAAGATAACAACAGTGAAACTTTATTGCTTTTATACATTATAGTTGTGTATTTTGTTCAACTTCAAGAATTTCCCAGTTTAACCTGATTGTATTTCCCAGTGAAAATACAAACGCACACAAACTCATGCTGTCGCGCTTCAACCTCAAACCTCCAGTCCGCCCCTCACTCTCCGGGCTCTTCTGCGCTTGCGGGTCTGGGCCTGGCCAGGTTGGCCCTGACCCGGGCCTGGTCCACGGCGTCCAGCAGGTTTTTGGAGTCCAGCGCCAGCGTGTGAGCGGCCGCCAACATCTGCCGCTGACACTCCTCCCTCAGCGAGGTCACCGAGTTCTGCTGGGCCAGTCGCATCTTCATGATCAGCTCCCCTAGATCCTTGTTCAGCAGCTTCTTGGTGCCCTCGATCTGAAAGGGGGGGGGGGGGGGGGGGTGTGAGCAGAGGCCGATCAGACCTGGATTCCAGTCCTGAGAGGCTTTAACTGGCGTGATCACGCGAGGAGACAAGAGGGCGAGGCTGACCTCTGTTAAGACGGAACTGTGCAGGGAGGGCAGGATCTCATCCACGCTTTGGATCAGGCTCCGAAGGGTCAATCCCACCTCCTGAGGGTGGGCGGGGCAGGGAGAAAACAAAAAGACACATCTTAGTTTTACTAAGGTCACTTAGTTATCTGCGCCGTTAAATCGGACGAAGACGACCCACTTGGACACAGTTGGGGTACTCGGAGGGTGGCCGCGTGTTGACGTCATTCTTCAGCTTGACCACCTGCTTCACCATCGCCATGACGCCCGTGTAAACCTGGTCACCCGACCGGTCCAGCTCAGCGGTGGGCTGAGGCTTCAAAGCACAACACTTCAGTTTTAATGAGACCGATTGAATTGGGTTCTTCTCATAACGAAGGTAACAAAATGGGAGAATGTTTCCGCGTGAAGGTTTGTTTTACCTGCGTGGCTGGGGGAGGCTTCGGCGGCTTTTCTGGAGGATCTGAAGGAGAAAGATGTATGCTGAAATAAATGCTGAAATTTAAGACACTGTGAAGTCTGTTGACGGAGCCTCACCAATTGCAGGACTTTTTTCAGGAGCCTGCGAAGAGCAAAGAAAGAAAACAGGATGTGAATCGAATTCCTGACCTCTGGGACAGGTTTTTTCTGTATATTGGAGACGATGGTAGGGTTTAATGCAGCTTTAATATAACTCTCAAATTAGCACAAGCAGATATATAAAGACAAGAGACCTGAGAATCCAGCCTCGCAACAGGATCCTAGAGAAAAAAGATAGCAGATTTTAGTGAATGAAGCACGTGTAATGTCTATGTGTATGTGTGTGTGTGTGTGTGTGTGTGTGTGTGTGTGTGTGTGTGTGTGGTCTCTCACCAGTTGTCTCTCCTCCTGCTCCAGCCACTGTTTGTCCATCAGCATCTCTCTTTTTTGTCTTTGCAAAGTGTTCTCCACGCGCTCTCTCTCTTTCTGCCACGCCGGCCTGGGGTCCCCTTCTGTTCCCTGCACACACAAACACACAAAAAAAACACACACAACCTTTGTATCATGGTTTGAATCTTCTTTTTTGGACAACTTGTTAAACTTTTTCTAAATTTCTAGGAACTTATTTTGCATGTTATAGCTGAATTTCACACTTTCACACTTTCAAACTACTTCACTTTTGTAACTAAGGTGGAGCTGCGGAACGTGACTCAACAACAAACTTCCTTTGTCGGGTGCCATTTTGAAGTTGCAGCCTGGTTGGTGCGCATGAGCATGAGTTTAATAACATTTGTGTGTGTGTGTGTGTGTGTGTGTGTGCGTGCACACCTGTGAGTGTACGGCCCGAGGAAGGGTACTGCCGTGTATTCTGGACGGCTGGTGAGAGAGACAAAGAGAGGACACCCGTCACTTTTTCCTTGACTTCCACAAAATGGCCTCATGGCTCATGTTGGCATGGGGGTGGGGGGCGTACCTTGGGCGGAGGGCCCGCGCCGTGCTCTGTTGCCACGGACGCCGGTCGGCTCTGCCTCGCATCGTTCTCCTGCTCCATCCTGTGCGAGTCACTGACACACGAACACACGGGCGATTGGAATCTCTGAAGACTGACATCGTGAGGAACGTGCAGAGGAACGTTCAGAGGAACGTTCAGAGGAACGTGCAGAGGGACGTTCAGAGGGACGTGCAGAGGAACGTGCAGAGGGACGTGCAGAGGAACGTGCTGAGGAACGTTCAGAGGAACGTGCAGAGGGACGTGCAGAGGAACGTTCAGAGGGACATTCAGAGGAACGAGCAGAGGAACGAGCAGAGGAACGTGCAGAGGAACGTGCAGAGGAACGTGCAGAGGGACGTGCAGAGGAACGTGCAGAGGGACGTGCAGAGGAACGTGCAGAGGGACGTTCAGAGGAACGTGCAGAGGAACGTGCAGAGGAACGTGCAGAGGAACGTGCTGAGGAACGTTCAGAGGAACGTGCAGAGGGACGTGCAGAGGAACGTTCAGAGGGACATTCAGAGGAACGTGCAGAGGAACGTGCAGAGGAACGTGCAGAGGAACGTGCAGAGGAACGTTCAGAGGGACATTCAGAGGAACGTGCAGAGGAACGAGCAGAGGAACGTGCAGAGGGACGTGCAGAGGAACGTTCAGAGGGACGTGCAGAGGGACGTGCAGAGGAACGTTCAGAAGGACATTCAGAGGAACGTGCAGAGGAACGAGCAGAGGAACGTGCAGAGGGACGTGCAGAGGAACGTGCAGAGGGACGTTCAGAGGAACGTGCAGAGGAACGTGCAGAGGAACGTGCAGAGGAACGTGCAGAGGAACGTGCAGAGGGACGTTCAGAGGAACGTGCAGAGGAACGTGTAGAGGAACGTGCAGAGGAACGTGCAGAGGAACGTTCAGAGGAACGTGCAGAGGGACGTGCAGAGGAACGTTCAGAGGGACGTTCAGAGGAACGTGCAGAGGAACGTGCAGAGGAACGTGCAGAGGAACGTGCAGAGGGACATTCAGAGGAACATGCAGAGGAACGAGCAGAGGAACGTGCAGAGGGACGTTCAGAGGAACGTGCAGAGGAACGTGCAGAGGAACGTGCAGAGGAACGTGCAGAGGAACGTGCAGAGGAACGTTCAGAGGAACGTGCAGAGGGACGTGCAGAGGAACGTTCAGAGGGACATTCAGAGGAACATGCAGAGGAACGAGCAGAGGGACATTCAGAGGAACATGCAGAGGAACGAGCAGAGGAACGTGCAGAGGGACGTTCAGAGGAACGTGCAGAGGAACGTGCAGAGGAACGTGCAGAGGAACGTTCAGAGGAACGTGCAGAGGGACGTGCAGAGGAACGTTCAGAGGGACATGTGAGGATTTGGGTGGTTCTGCGGTACTGTCTTGTCTCTCCACCTCCCCTTCCCGTTTTCCCCTTGCAGGCACACCTGCATTCCATCACCAATCACACCACTATAAGGATCTGGCCCGCTCTACAGCCGGCGCCAGAGTATTCCGTCGTGCTCCGTGAGAGCGTGAATCTCCCTGTGCCCTTTCGCTCGGCTGTCTTCCTCGCCTCACCGCGGAACCTCCAGCCAGCCTGCACCCGGCCGCTTCAGCCTGCCAACTACATTTCCGACTAATAAACCTCCCTTGTCACTACCTGCTCCTCCGTGTCTGCTTTGGGGTCCGAACACCACCTCGGCCTTAACAGAATACTCTGGCCAAGAAGATGGACCCCGCAGACGCGGAGAAATTCCGACAGGCCCTCTCGTCCCAAGGAACCCGTGTGGGAATCCATGAGAAGGCTCTACACGAGGTGATGGAAACCCTCCAAACCCTCACCTCCAACGTGGCGCAGATCGGGGCCCGCATGGAACAGCTGACGACTCACCTCACCACGCTTGCAGTGCCAGCTCCCGCTCCGGCTCCGGATCCCGCTACAACACCTCCACCTGCTGCGTCCTCGGGCGCTCCCCCCATCCAGCCGCGGGAGCCATTCATCCCCACGCCCGCCAGGTTTTCGGGACAGTCAGGTTCCGGCAGAGAATTTATTTATCAGTGTAATCTTGTTTTCGATCAGCAGCCGTTCACCTACTCCACGGACAAGTCGCGGATCGCCTTTTGCATGAGTCTCCTGTCGGAGAAAGCCGCGGCTTGGGCTGTTGCCATCGCTCATAGCAGTTCTCCAGCGTGTTTTTCTTTTTCCTCCTTCACTGAGGAGTTCCTTAAGACTTTTGACCACCCGCTGCGCAGCAGGGAGGCCAGCAGCCGGCTCCTGTCTCTTCGCCAGGGGAATAACTCCGTGGCAGCGCACTCGGTAGACTTCCGTATCCTCGCTATAGAGAGCGGGTGGGACGAGAAAGCAACTTCAGAGATTTCTCGGGTTTGCCAATTTTTACCGCAGGTTTATCCGGGACTATAGCAGAGTTGCCACACCGCTCACCCAGCTGACGTCTGTTAAGATGCCGTTTATATGGTCACCGGCAGCTGAAGGGGCATTCGCCCGTCTCAAGTTTTTGTTCTCCTCTGCACCTGTGTTGATTCATCCTAACCCTGCTCTCCAGTTTGTTGTAGAGGTGGATGCCTCCGATTCTGGGGTAGGGGCTGTGCTCTCCCAACGCACAGTCTCTGACCAGAGGATGCACCCCTGCGCCTTCTTCTCCCGCCAGCTCTCCCCTGCAGAGAAGAACTATGACGTGGGTAATCGGGAGCTGCTGGCGGTGGTGCTGGCGCTACAGGAATGGAGACACTGGCTGGAAGGTTCCACTCACCCATTCTTAGTTTGGTCTGATCACAAGAACCTGTCTTACCTCCGTACTGCCCGCAGACTCAACTCACGCCAAGCTCGATGGGCGTTGTTCCTGGGGCGGTTCAACTTCACACTTACCTTCCGACCGGGGTCGAAGAACATTAAGCCGGACGCGCTGTCTCGCCAGTTTGCTGCTCCTGTGGAGGACACCTCCGGGAGCACCATTTTGCCATCCGCCTGTGTGGTGGGAGCAGCAGGATGGGACATCGAAGGTGTGGTCCAGGGGGCCCTGAGGGATCAGCCAGCTCCACCAGGATGTCCACCGAATCGGCTGTTTGTCCCCCAGGCGGTCAGGTCCCCAGTTCTTCAGTGGGGGCACTCTTCCCGGATCGCCTGCCATCCTGGTTGTCGTCGGACCCTGGGACTCCTTCAACAACGCTTTTGGTGGCCGTCCATGGCCGCTGATACAAGGGACTTCGTCGCAGCCTGTTCGGTCTGCGCCAGAAGCAAGGCTTCGCACCAGGCTCCTGCGGGGTTGCTGCGCCCCCTACCCATCCCGCACCGCCCTTGGTCGCACATCGCTGTGGATTTTGTCACTGGCCTTCCCCCCTCCGAGGGCAAGACAGTGGTCCTCACCATTGTGGACCGTTTTTCAAAGGCGGCTTGTGGTGGCGGGCGTGGTTTCAGCCCGGCTGCAGGTGGGAGAGAGAGGGGGAGTGGCTCGGGGAACAGTGCCAGGTGGGAATAATAACAATTACCTGGGGATAATGAGATGTGTGTGTGTGCTATCCCCTTTATAGCAGTGAGGCGGGGGCGAGCGAGGGGAGGAAGGAACGACGAGCGAGCTGAACGCCGGCCCGGTTTCTCTGAAATCATATAAATAAAAACCATTGTAGCACACGACCCTGGCATCGAGTCACTTTGTCCGGAGCCCGAACGACCCACACGCGTACAGTGGCGCCCAACTTGGCAGAGGATGACGGACGAGGGGCAGCTGGGTATGCCGACCCAGCCAGCAGTCGCGCTGGCGCAGATGATCGGGGAGCTGGCGGGGATCCAAAGAGAGCAAGCGGAGGCGAACCGCCAGTTCATGGGGGTGCTCCAGGCCCAGGTGGGGAGACAAGCCCAGGCACTGGAGCTATTGGTGTCGCGGTCGGGACCCCCGCTACCACCACCGGGCCCGACGGCGATGGCGGGCCTGACCCTCCACCGGATGACGGCAGAGGACGACGCCCAGTCCTTCCTGGAGGCCTTCGAGGCGACGGCGGAGGCATGCGGCTGGCCGGAGGAAGAGTGGCCGGTCAGGCTGGTGCCCCTCCTGACCGGGGAGGCGCAGACGGCGGCCATGGGGCTCCCCCCGGCGGCTCGGAGAGACTATGCGGCCGTGCGGAAGGCCGTGGTCGACCGGCTGGGGCTGCTGCCCGAGGACCACCGGCGGCGATTCCGGGGGGCCAGGCTGGGGCCAGAGGATCGGCCGTTCGCCTACGGGCGGCGGCTCCGGGACGCCGCCGCCAGGTGGCTCCGGCCGACGGGGGTGGAGACAGCGGCAGAAGTCCTGGAGGCGGTGGTGCTGGAGCAGTTCGTGGAGGGGCTCCCGGCCCGGCCCGGACGGCGGCGTGGGTCCGGTACCACCGGCCACCGACGCTGGAGGCGGCCACCACCCTGGCCGAGGACCACCTGGCGGTGCACCGCAGCGGACGGGGCGGCCGGGAGGGAACGCTGCCTGCGACGCAACCGGCAGCAGCGCCAGCCGGAGGGAGCCCGCAGCGGACCACGGAGCGGCCCACACCGGCCCCACGTCGGCCGCCGGCAGCTGTACACCGGGACCCCCCAGCCGCAGCAAACCCCGGCACCCTTCCTGACCCAACGGGAGGTTCTCAAACGCCAGGGCAGGAGTGCTGGAAGTGCGGGCGGCTCGGCCACCTGCGGAGGGAGTGCCCGCTGATGGAGGTGGGGCAGGTGATCCGGGTCGCCGGCGCTCCATCACCCTCCCCCGGCCCGGGAGCGACGTACCGCGTTCCGGTAAGAATCCAGGGGGGTACACGCCAGGCGATGGTGGATTCGGGCTGCTCGCAGTCCATGATACATCAGAGCCTGGTTCGGCCAGGGGCATTGGTAGAAGCGTCGCGGGTGAAAATTAGGTGTGTGCACGGGGACATTCATGAGTATCCCATAGTGTCCGTCGAACTTAGGTTCAAGGGGAGAAAATATAGAATAAAGGTCGCGGTTAGCTCCCACCTGACGCACTCCGTAATTTTGGGAACGGATTGGGAGGGATTTAACACGTTAATGGGAGAGGCTGCGGGGGTGCGTTCACGACCGACAGGGACATGCGGTATTTGTGCTGTGCTCAGCGGTGACGCGAGGTCGTCCGACGCCGCCGGGGGAGGGGGGGAACCGGCGGAGCCTCCCGTGGAGACTCCGGCGGTTCCCGAGTTCCGCTCCATGGAAGATTTTCCACTCGAGCAGTCTCGTGACGATACTCTACGCTCAGCCTACGACCAGGTGATAAAAATTGATGGTCATTTGGTGCGCCCTGACGTAGCACTGTCGTACCCGCACTTCTCATTGATTAGGGACAGACTGTATAGAGTGAGTCGTGACACTCGAACGGGGCAGGAAAACACACAGTTGCTGGTGCCGAAAAGCCGCCGGGAAATGATTTTCCAGGCGGCTCACTATAATCCGATGGCGGGTCACATGGGATACGGGAAAACACTAGACCGGATAATGGCCCGATTTTATTGGCCAGGCATCCGGGCGGACGCGCGCCGCTGGTGTGCGTCCTGCCCGGAGTGTCAGTTAGTCAATGCACCAGCCATCCCGCGTGCCCCGCTGCGGCCTCTACCGCTGGTGGAGGTCCCGTTCGAGCGCATCGGCATGGATCTAATCGGGCCATTCCACCGGAGCGCACGCGGATACCGCTTTGTGTTAGTCCTCATGGATTATGCAACCCGGTATCCGGAGGCGGTGCCATTGCGCAATATCTCTGCAAAGAGCGTCGCGCAAGCACTGTTTCAGGTCATCTCCCGGGTTGGAATCCCGAAAGAGATTCTAACAGACCAGGGCACCTCGTTCATGTCGCGCACACTGGGAGAACTTTACGGGTTACTGGGCATTAAGTCCGTCCGCACCAGCGTTTACCACCCCCAGACGGACGGGTTGGTGGAGCGGATGAATAGGACGCTGAAGTCCATGATTCGTAAATTTATTAGCGACGATGAACGTAATTGGGATAAATGGCTTGACCCTCTGTTGTTTGCAGTCCGGGAGGTCCCCCAGGCCTCCACCGGGTTTTCCCCCTTTGAGCTTCTGTTTGGCAGATCACCAAGAGGGGTGCTGGATCTTATTAAAGAAAGCTGGGAGGAAGGTCCGAGCCCCGGGAAAAACGAGATCCAGTACGTCCTGGACCTACGAGCAAAGCTCCACACACTGGGTAGGATGTCACGAGAGAATTTGCTCCAGGCCCAGGAACGACAACAGCGGCTGTACAACAGAGGAGCCAAGCTGCGAGAATTCACACCGGGAGAAAAGGTACTTGTATTACTTCCTTCTTCCAACTCAAAACTCCTGGCTAAGTGGCAAGGGCCCTTCGAGGTCACACGCCGGGTGGGGGAGGTTGATTATGAGGTGGTGCGGTCTGACAGGGGCGGGGCTACACAAATATACCACCTCAACCTCCTGAAACCCTGGAGGGAGGCGGAGTCTGTTTCTCTGATTTCCACCGTATCGGAAAGAGAGGACCTGGGGCCGGAGGTGCCAAAAGCGGCCAATCCCACCCCGCTCCCGTGTGAGGGTCATCTCTCTGAGGACCAGAGAGCAGACATTGCCCAGTTGCAGGAGCGGTTTGCTGATGTGTTCTCCCCCCGGCCAGGCCGCACCGACCTGATAGCGCACCGAATCGAGACACCCCCGGGGGTGACGGTGAGGTCACGGCCCTACAGACTACCCGAACACAAAAGAAAAGTGGTTCGGGAGGAATTGGCGGCTATGTTGGAGATGGGGGTAATAGAAGAGTCCAACAGCGCCTGGTGCAGCCCCATCGTTCTGGTGGCCAAGAAGGATGGGACTGTGCGGTTCTGCGTGGACTACCGCAAGGTGAATGACGTGTCACGATTCGATGCTTACCCAATGCCCCGGGTCGACGAACTCCTGGACCGGCTGGGCACTGCACGTTTTTTTACGACCCTGGATTTGACTAAGGGCTACTGGCAGATTCCCCTGTCCCCAGAGTCCAGAGAGAAAACGGCTTTCTCCACTCCGTATGGTTTGTACCAATTTACCATGCTTCCCTTCGGGTTGTTCGGTGCTCCGGCCACGTTCCAGCGCCTCATGGACAAGGTGCTGCGCCCGCACGCCGCATATGCAGCCGCCTATCTGGATGATGTCATTATCCACAGCACCACCTGGGCGGAGCATGTGCGGCGGGTGGACGCGGTGCTGGAGTCGCTGAGGCGGGCCGGGCTCACCGCCAACCCGGGGAAGTGTGCAGTTGGACGGAGGGAGGTACGGTATTTGGGGTACCACTTGGGGGGGGGGCAGGTGCGTCCCCAGGTGGACAAGACAGCGGCAATTGCAGCCTGCCCGCGCCCCAAGACGAAAAAGGAGGTGAGGCGGTTTTTGGGGCTGGCAGGTTACTACAGACGGTTCATCGCCGGGTTTGCGGACCTCACCAGCCCCTTGACCGACCTGACCCGGAAAGGTGCGTCAGATCCGGTCCAGTGGTCGGAGCAGTGCCAGCGGGCGTTTGAGAAGGTAAAACAGACTCTCTGTGGGGAGCCGCTCCTCCACACACCTAACTTTTCTCTCCCGTTTGTCCTGCAGACCGACGCGTCGGACAGAGGGCTGGGGGCCGTTTTGTCCCAGGAGGTCGAGGGGGTCGACCGCCCGGTGGTCTACATCAGCCGGAAACTGTCGGAGAGGGAGGCCAGGTACAGCACGGTGGAGAAGGAGTGCCTGGCCATCCGGTGGGCGGTGGGCTCCCTGCGCTACTACCTCCTGGGACGCCCATTCACCCTCTGTTCGGACCACGCCCCGCTCCAATGGCTCCACCGCATGAAGGATACTAACGCCCGGATCACTCGGTGGTATCTGGCCATGCAGCCTTTTAACTTCAAGGTGGTCCATAGGCCGGGGACGCAGATGGTCGTGGCGGACTTCCTCTCCCGCCCGCTGGAGGGAGGGGGGGGGGGAGTAAGCTAGGCCGGACGGCTCCCCGGCCTAAGTCGGGCGGTGGGGGTATGTGGTGGCGGGCGTGGTTTCAGCCCGGCTGCAGGTGGGAGAGAGAGGGGGAGTGGCTCGGGGAACAGTGCCAGGTGGGAATAATAACAATCACCTGGGGATAATGAGATGTGTGTGTGTGCTATCCCCTTTATAGCAGTGAGGCGGGGGCGAGCGAGGGGAGGAAGGAACGACGAGCGAGCTGAACGCCGGCCCGGTTTCTCTGAAATCATATAAATAAAAACCATTGTAGCACACGACCCTGGCATCGAGTCACTTTGTCCGGAGCCCGAACGACCCACACGCGTACACGGCTCATTTCATTTCTCTTGGGAAATTACCGTCCGCCCTCGAGACCGCCAATCTTCTGGTTATGCACGTGTTCCGCCTTCATGGAATTCCTGTTGACATTGTCTCTGACAGGGGTCCGCAGTTCGTCGCCAGGACTTGGAAGGCGTTCTGCCAGGCCTTGGGGGCATCTGCCAGCCTTTCTTCAGGGTACCACCCGCAGACAAATGGTCAGACGGAACGGGCTAACCAGGATCTGGGAGCAGCCCTACGCTGCGTTACGGGAAGACACCCGGCTTCCTGGTCCACACACCTTCCCTGGATTGAATATGCTCACAACTCCCTGATCTGCTCCGCCACAGGTATGTCCCCATTCATGGTTATTAATGGGTATCAGCCTCCGCTTTTCCCTTCTCAGGAGACTGACGTGGCAGTACCTTCGGTCAAGGAGCATCTTCAACGCGCTCGGCGGGTCTGGCGCGAGGCCCGGGCAGCGCTCATCCGGACCTCTGCCTGCAACCAACGGATCGCCGACCGTCATCGAACACCGGCCCCGGATTACCGGCCAGGGCAAAGGGTTTGGTTGTCTTCCCGGGATCTGCCTCTTCAGACAGAGTCCCGTGAATTGACCTCCAGATTCATTGGACCATATGAGATCGATCGGATCATTAATCCTTGCGCAGTAAGACTAAAGCTGCCCCCGTCCCTGAAGATTCATCCTACTTTCCACGTTTCCCTCCTCAAGCCAGTGTCCTCAAGTCCTCTGTGCCCTCCAGCAGAGCCCCCTCCTCCCACCCTGAACATTGACGACCACCCGGCTTACACGGTGAACAGGATTTTGGACGTACGTCGGCGAGGCCGAGGGTTCCAATACCTGGTGGATTGGAAGGGATACGAGCCTGAGGAGAGACAATGGGTTTCCCGGTCTTTGATCCTCGATCCCTCCATCCTCAAAGACTTTTACGCCCGGTTTCCGGATAAACCGGGCAGGCCGCCAGGAGGCGTCCCTTGAGGGGGGGGTACTGTGAGGATTTGGGTGGTTCTGCGGTACTGTCTTGTCTCTCCACCTCCCCTTCCCGTTTTCCCCTTGCAGGCACACCTGCATTCCATCACCAATCACACCACTATAAGGATCTGGCCCGCTCTACAGCCGGCGCCAGAGTATTCCGTCGTGCTCCGTGAGAGCGTGAATCTCCCTGTGCCCTTTCGCTCGGCTGTCTTCCTCGCCTCACCGCGGAACCTCCAGCCAGCCTGCACCCGGCCGCTTCAGCCTGCCAACTACATTTCCGACTAATAAACCTCCCTTGTCACTACCTGCTCCTCCGTGTCTGCTTTGGGGTCCGAACACCACCTCGGCCTTAACAGGACATTCAGAGGGACATTCAGAGGAACATGCAGAGGAACGTGCAGAGGGACGTGCAGAGGAACGTTCAGAGGGACATTCAGAGGAACATGCAGAGGAACGAGCAGAGGAACGTGCAGAGGGACGTTCAGAGGAACGTGCAGAGGAACGAGCAGA
The DNA here is from genome assembly GCF_949316345.1 of Pungitius pungitius. Lineage (NCBI taxonomy): Eukaryota > Metazoa > Chordata > Actinopteri > Perciformes > Gasterosteidae > Pungitius > Pungitius pungitius. The sequence continues at coordinate 27,063,363 of NC_084902.1, read as the reverse complement.
GGGACGTTCAGAGGAACGTGCAGAGGGACGTGCGGCTCACCTCATGGAGCAGACGAGCTGGCTGAACCTGGGCCGGCTGCGCGGCTCGTAGGCCCAGCAGCGGCTGAGCAGCGAGTACACGGTGGGCGGGCATTGCTGGGGCTTCGGGAGTCGGATCCCCAACTCCAGCTGGTCAATCACCTGCCCGTTCTCCAGCCAGAAGAACGGCTGCTGGGCCACCGAGAAGATCTCCCACGCGCAGACGCCTGCTCGGACAGAGAAGGTCCTCAGAGGTTGCATCACAGACGCTTCGCAGTTGTTGAGCTAAATTTATGACCGTAGTTCCTCAATTAGGGATGAATTGACATCAAGTGGTGAGTTGTACTACACTGCACGGACTGAAAATGACTCATCATGTCTGTTCAGATGCACCCAGCTGTTCACGTGTGTATTTCTCACCAAACATCCAGACGTCACTGGCGGTGGTGAAGCGTCTGAAGTTGATGGACTCGGGGGCCATCCATTTGATCGGTAGCCGGCTCACCGAGGCTGCACATAGAGAAACGGATTGTTAACATTTTGGTACTTTTTGCAAAGGCTGAAACCATGTGAATGTGAAAAAACAGAAGATTAATCACACTTGAATTGTTTACTGCGTGTGTGTGTGTGTGTGTGTGTGCGTGTGTGTGTGTGCACCTTTATAGTACTCTTGTTCGTCTATATAGCGAGACAGGCCGAAGTCGCCGAGCTTGACGCACGCAGGAGACGCCACCAACACATTTCTCACGGCGATGTCCCTGCAGCACACAAACAGTGCGTAAACCACACCTAAAAACTCGTGAGACAGCGGGGTTTGTGGGTGTGTGTGTGTGTGTGGGGGGGGGGTTACCGGTGCACCATATTGAGGCCCTCCAGGTACGCCAAGGCTTTGCAGATTTGCAGGCAGTACAGTGTCAACGTCGCAGTGGTCAGCGTGTGCTGCTCCTGTAGCAGGTAGCCCCCCAGCTGCGGAGGGGAAACCAGGGGAAGGCCGACACACATCAGCACGCGCCCTGGGTGGCCATTCGGGGACACACAAACACGGCAACACACCTCTCCGTGTTCCAGGAGCTCCATGACGATCCAGACGGGGTCGTCCTCGATGACGCCAATCAGACGCACAATGTGGGGATGGTCCAGATTCTTCATCAGGTCTGTGTGAGACAGAGCAGCTGGGGTGAATAAGGTAAAGGGGCCACAGAAAGAAGAAGTCACAAGTCATCGCTGTGAAGGAAAACGGGTCTTAACCAAAAGGAAACCCAAAGCTTGCGGTTCGACTTGAGAGTGAGACACAGTTTTTTTTTAAGAGCTTTTGCAAAGTGATGAATTGTAATCTTCTCTTTCTTTTTCAAATAGTTGACGTTTTCTCTTTTATTCTACACACACCGACAGCTGTTTTCAGTTCCAAAACTGGATGTGCGTTAAAAACAAAGTTAACAGCATATCGCAGCATTTAGCAACTGAAAAACCTTTCCCTGTGGGGGTGGATGGAGAGCACACCCACACTAGAGGTTTCTATATAACTAACTCTGTGTGACGATGATGTGTCAGTGAGTTTACAGCTTTTTCCACAAGGTATAAATGCAGGTTTAAAGTCAGGTGTGATATGGAGGATGTCCCCCCGCTGTGGGACTTATTTCATCTAAACATTACATGCAATTGTGTCAATGATTTGTTGACTTCAAAAACCGAAACAGAACACAAATCAAACAAGCTCTCTTGTGTCAAACCTGAGCTTTTTCACAAAGCCACATCCGGGCAACAGGAAGTCGACTGCAGCACCGATGTGAAACATGTGAATCCCTGAAGCGTTATAAACTCAAACCCCCCCCCCGCAGCGTTGCCATCGTCACCACGCTGTACTCACCGGCTTCACTGAGAAACTTCTCTTTCACTTCTGCCGAAAAGTCCTTACAGGTTTTGATGGCCACGCAGATCCTCTCTCCGGCCTACGGAGCACGTGCACACGTCAAAACAGACCCGGCGCAACGCACTCGCCCTGAGATGAGCAGCGATGACCCCCGAGGGCTCCACAGAACAACTCACGGGGCTTGTGTAAACTCCGTCCTGAACCTCTCCGAAGAAGCCCTCGCCCAGGATCCGCCCCACGGCCACCTGCTGCCTGGAGATCTTGTGCTTCTCTGAACGTGGGGAGACAGAGCGGAGGCTTATCGGGTCGCCTCCACCAGGGACCAGGAGGCAAATGTTTGTGCAATGAATATCACAAACAGGGACATTTCTGCCATTGCTCGTGGATATCAGGTTAAAACAAGACTTTCTAGGACTTTTCAGTGAAACACGACTCACCAGAGGAGTCTTCTCTGCCCTCTGAAATCTCAGCATAAATGTCAGAACCTGGGTTTGAAGACAAATGTTGGTATCCATTTGGTATACAGCCACAATCACAAGGGAAACAAACTGGAATCATTCTTGAAAACTCCAAGTCAGTTATCGCTCTCAACATCTCGTTTGTGGGGCTACTCACTCTGGCCTCCATAACGTCTACTGGCATCACCACTGGGGGAGACTTCTTTAAAGCTGGCCTTCGTAGCAGCATTTCCATCAGCCTGTGACCTTTTGGTCCAGTAGTCCATCAGTATGAAAATATGAGCACGCCACAAATGAGGAGGAAGGTGTGAAAATAAAAAAAGCAACGCCGATTTCACTAAATTTCTTTACAATACGATTCGTCACGCTCACCTTTGGGGGATGTCTGGTAATTTCACTCTGGCATCTCTCCCTGATGGAAAACAATGTTTAGTTCACTTCACCTGACAGAGGTTTAGAAAATTTAAAAAAGACATAAAAATTAATAATGACGGCTAAAGAGAGGTAACAGGCTCCTTTGATATGAGAGCCCCCCCCCCCACAGTGATGACCTACACCTGTTTCAATAGAAGATAAAGAATAAATGCTTCAAACAAGCTTCAAACCAATAAATCCACTTGTTATGAAGCCATTTTTCTTTATGCTGTCAGTAAATTGGACAGATACTGATGATTTTACCCATTTGAAGTGAATGCACCGGAATAAAGTCATTATGTTTGAATGGAAAATAGCAGCAAAAAGGAGCCCTAGATGTTTGACGTGCAGAGGGTGCAGCGCGTGTTTTCCTCATATCATGGACTTAAACACACCTTTGCCGGGCCGGACAATGAGCGAGCTCTCGGAGGCGCCCTCCAGCCGGCAGTAGCCGTCGATCAGGTCGGCCATGTTTTCTGCCACGGCCAGAGAGGAGGTGTTCACAGACAGTGGCTGAAGGGGTTGAAGACACACAAAAAAACGTGTTGTACTGCTCCAACTCGTTGTCCAACAATTTATGTGGTATGAGTAAAGAAAATCCTGCCCGGGTCTTCACAAAGTCACTGCGGTCCCACCCTTACTTCTCCTTTAAACCAAGAACTTCTACACACTTTAGGCCTTTGTGGCGGAGGATTGAACAAAAGTCACCTGTTTGGCTCCCTCGATGTGCACGGTGAGGAGAGCCTGGCCGTCGCTCTCAGCAGAGCAGGAGATGCTGCGCACCTGAGAGAACGTGGCCAAACGGATGGGCTGCGAAACGGACAAACAGACACGCTTATTTTTATGTGTGTATTTCGAGCCCTCGGCTTCTGCAAATGAGGCTATCTTTTGTGTTTGCACAGCCTTTTTTAGCGCGGTACGAAGAGAGCAAGAGTGCGAGCTCACCGTGGAGTTCTCGGTTTGCTGACTGATGCCCTCGGGGCCGATGACCAGGTCTATCGTCAGATTCCACCCGTGCTGCCGGACGCGAGGGAAAGGCGCACACAAACGCCATCAGAAAATGCAACATTTAGCTGGAAGTGACCTACGACCTCTCTAGCGCTCACCACCAGCCTGCAGCCGAAGCGCTCCTGCGTGAAGCTGTAGCACTGAGCCAGAGTGGTGAAGAACCTGGTCATGCACTCGTCCTGCTTCAGGGTGGAGTAGCCCTGGAACGTCTGCTGGATCAGCCGACGTAGCTGTTTGGGCTGAGAAGTGTGCATGCAGACCGGTTAGAACGCGCGTGACCTCCGTGCGGCAGGCGCGGCGCGGCGGCTCGTTACCTTCATGCTGTTGGTCAGCTCTCTGGGGAAGAAGATGTCCAGGCCCACGTCCTTCCTGATGGAGGAGAAAAAAAAGACCTTTTTGAAAGCACGCAAACACGTCCAAGAACAGTTTGCGCGTGGAGGCCGGGTGTTGGTGCACAAAGCCGACAACCCACGTGACTCACTCCAATAGTTCAAAGTTGGACTTCTTCTCCAGGCCGTTGGGATTCATGTCTTTGTAGAATCTCCTGCAAAACGCAATCAAAAAGATGCTTTGTTGGATCGGAGACATCTTTTTTTGTTCCACCAGGTGACATTCTAGTACCTAATTTCCAGACAACCGAGCTGTAGAGCCATCCCATCGCTGACCTTTGAGGCGTACTGCTGCATGTAGTCACTTCGTACCTGGGGATGAAGACACGCACTCACAAACACTGCCATACCGTGGCTGATCTGAGACGAATTAGCCGACATACCTGCTTATAAAAGTAGAGCATTGTGGTTCTGTCGTCTTTGAATTTCTCCATGAAGTCCGACGGGATGTATCTGATCCTCAGATCGTACCTGCGAAGGACAAGCGGCGCGGTTAGCTCGACCCGGTGCGTCACTTTAACACCAGAGCACGCCGCACGGAGACAGAGAGACAGCCAGGTACCGACCTCCACTCGGCCTCCAGGTGCTGCTGCTCGTACCGCCGGGTGAGCTCGGCCACGGTCAGGTCCGGGTGAAGCCAGTGCACGTCTGAGGACTTGAGGTGTTTGAGCAGCAAGCAGTAGCACAGTCTGTGTGTGATATCTGGACCCACGCAGCCGCTGGACAGCACCACGCTGATGATGTCCTGCGGCAGAAAGCGTCACGCGCGGATGACCGTGAGGATGTTGGGCTTGTACGAATGTGCCGTGCGGCGGAGGAGAGTGTGTGAGGGGACAATGAGGTTTAGAACGGCAAAGAAGAATAGACCAGTAGAGTCATTCAAAACAGAATAAATGAAGTCAATAGAACAGAGAGGCACATTGTTGTCAGGCAGAAAAACGGAATGAGGGCAGCTGAGGAAGTGGAGTACAATAGAGGAGAGTAGTAGTAATTATATCCCAGGAAAATACAGTTGAGAAGTGTGAAAGTGCCTTTGAGTGCAGTTCAGTAAGGAACAGCTGAGTTAATAGAGAACTTTAATATGTGTAGTAAGCAGAGTAAAGTGCAGTAGAGCACACTGGAGTAACTAGAGTCCAGTGGAGCATACCTTGACAGTCCATCCTTCCTCACAGCGAACCAGCTTGAAGTTCTTCCCCAAGTTGCAGTTGTTGCTAAGGAAACACACTTTGATGATCTTCACCGGGAAGATGCTTTCCCTGGCGACGGTCGCCGGGGGAGACGTTTCTGAGGAATCTGGAGGGCTGGTGGGAGACATGCTCCTCCACTGCAGGGTGCAGCTGTCTCCAGACATCACACAAATCAACGGTGATGCTGTTGGGTTTCAAAGAGCATGGAGATCTGAGCAAAGGGTTCTGCTTCTGCCGCGATCCGTCCGCGCTCGCCGGGCCTTGCACGAGCTCCGCAGCTCAGCTCAGCACCGGGAACGTCTGGTTTGCTTTGCCCCCCCCCTGAAGGTGAAGACCACAGACTGCATTCATGGTGCTCCGTGAAGCGCAGATTTCGTCTCCCTTCTTCGGCAGGTTTTGACGGGGCCGAATGGAACGAAGCGGTGCCACAGAGGAAGGAGGAAGGCAGTCAGTGTGCAAAAGAGGAAACGACGCTGACAAGCAAAATAAGGAAGTTGAAGAGCGGCGTGCAGGAAAAAAAACGGACGTAGGGCTGATGAAACTGCCTCTCACCCACTGTCTCATTTGCACTGGCACATTCTGGTAAAAAGAAACCACACCACATCCCAAGATGTGAAAATGTGACATCAGCTAAGCACACTCACTTCCTCCTCCTCCAAGTTTTGGCAAGCAGAAGAGCAGCACAGTTGGAAAAAACTGGGGGATTTAGGCCTAAACATTGAGGCAATATTTGTATGAACTTCTTCAAAATCAACAATGACAACACAGGATCATAGTTTGCAAGCTTTGCTGAACTGAGAACCGACATTCGTGGTCGTCAGATGGTGAATCTCGAAGCAAATGCACTTGTAGTTGTCTTAAGGTCAGGCCCGTTAACCCGCAGATCAAAACTTTAAAGGCACTTCCTTGCTCAGAAGCATTTAAGGCAAATGCTTGGTTATAATTATATGTTCAAGAGAGAGAAAGAGGAAGCTAAATGATACGTACAGTGCTTTTTCTAGTCTTTTGAGCACTCGAAACGCTTAAAAACGACATGCCACCACTCACACCCAACCATTCACACACTGTAGTCACAGAAGCAATATTGTGTTTTAGTGTCTTGCCTAAGGACACATTGACATGCGAGCTAACAAGCCCTGGGATCAACCCACCAACCCTCTGTTTGGAGGGGGCCATGCTCCCTCCTCACTCACAGCCCCCCTCTATTTGTTTTAGTGCCGTCACACATGAAAGTGACACTTGTGTTTGCCTTACTATTTAGCATCACATCCTGTTGTACGTGGTTTACACACTCATTGTCGCACCGTGTTTTAGGGTTAGATTTGGTATCAGGGGCAATTGTTCTTCTCTTTATTGTGGTTTCTTGCCTGTGAAAACAAGGTATATTGTAAGTGATGGAAACTATTAAAAAAAACATTTAAGTATAAAGTAAAGTAGAGATTTAAAGTGTAAAATTTCTGTGCAGAGGTTTCACGTGCAGCTCATAAGCCACTTTTAAATATAACTATATAATTTTATATAATTGCTTATATTAATCACAAAAAATATTACATTTGACTTTTTCATACAAGAAGGTGCTATTTATTTACTCCCTGAGTATATTTACATATGTAAATGTTGTAGGATATGGTATTTGCATGGAGTTGTTGTATATAGGTAACCAACAACTAAAGCTAAACCTGTACCCAATCTGTCCAGCAGAGGGCGACACGGACCAGTCACACACAGTTTATGACATGCTGTCAGTCATCGAAGGACCTGTGACACGCTCACGTGGTCATAGGACGAAATCCTTTAACACGCAAGTTATCCTTCATGAAGCAGTGCGTTTGCACAACTTGGCCCCACGTCGCTTATAATGACGTCACTGGTATCTAAGCAACGCTTGTTTGAACTAAAACATGTTTTACTGTTTAGCTTCTTGTTACAGTGAAATGTCCCTGACAAATCAGCCGTGTATCTTAAATGTGTTCATTCAATATAGATGGAGTTCGGCGTAGCGGGGTTTAAATGTTGGAATTAGAGATGAACGTCCTTGTCCTTTAAATACATTTAATTTGTTTCAGTGTCCGACTTCCTTTAATGAGGCTCGTCGCCTGTATTTTCTGTGAGGTTCGATTAGCCGGTTAGACGTCGATGGGACCGTCCTGCGATGTGCTGCGTCAAACTGCTCCATAACAGCGTGGGTTAAAGCGGAAGTAAGACTTGGTTGTCTTCAAAGTAAAAGGGCTGTTACCTACTAAAGTAATTCAGATTTGTCTTCCCGGGAAGTTTGTGCTTTTAATTTGAAAATTACCAAAGGAAATCGTGCTTTAAAGTGCGTCCCTTGACGCGGGTCCTGCTGCTGTACAGCTGTGCCCACAAGCAAAAGGTGAAAGAGAGACAGAGAGAGCGAGAGAGGGAGACAGAGGGGGCAGTGAGGGACGATGCGAAGCTGTTAAGGGAAGGAACCACCTCCGTCGTGCCCACGTCCAAACGAGGCGGGTCCGGCTGACCCTCCCGTCTCATTCCGGACGGACCACCAACAGGGCAGCGCTGCTCTGCTGCTGCTGCTGCAGTAGTAGTAGTTGTTGTTCTTCTTCTTGTAGGACATCGGAGGATCCGGCGATGAATTCGGCGGAACAGACGGTAACGTGGCTCATAACGCTGGGGGTCCTGGAGTCTCCCAAGAAAAGCATCTCGGATCCGGAGGCTTTCCTCCAGACGTCCCTGCAGGACGGAGCGGTGCTGTGCAGGCTGCTGGAGCGACTCAGACCCGGCACCGTGGACAAGGTGAGTGGATCGGTGGCCACGGGGTGAGCGGAGGTAAAGATTAAAAAAAAAAAATTAAAAACAACAACAACCCATTAGGAAATGAATGGGGTACGTGAAAACATGGACGATAACATGAACGGCTAAATGGAACAAGCCCCGAGGCTGCACGTGTAGACAGTGCATAAAGCTAGTATTATGTGAACATTCAATAAACATGGCAGTTAAAATGATATTTACAATCTGACTTTGAAATTAAAATCCAATGAAATCATTGCTATAAACTATTCGGATACATTCTTAGATGTCTTTCCACTTTAATATTCAAGTATCCATAAATGTACAGTCAAAAGGGGGGGGGGGGGGGGGGCGGGGGGAGCACTTTGCAGACACTTTAATATGAAATTGGTTAAAAGAGCCTATTATTAAACGTATATTTCCATCAACAGGTTTTGTGCTATCTCACTTTTATGTCCTTTTTACCCCTATATTGCAGCAATTTAAAAAAAGATGATGTGACATGTAATATCTGAACACTGCTCAGATTGATTAATTTGTAAAATGATATAAGCGTAATAATGCAAATTAACCAGTTAGTGGTTGTTCCACCCCTAACTGGTTCATAATGGTCACCAAAACCAGTGACCAATATGCAGTAATAGATGTATAGCTCCCCCCCCCCCTCTCTCTCTGGCACGTACGCACACACGCGCACACACAATGGACCGTAAGTCTGTCAACGTCATTCCCTCTTTCGGCTTAAACAGCTTCACTGTAATATCTCTATCAAATTAGCTTCTATTAGCTTCGAGTCAACACACAGGGAGGCATTGTTTGTTTCAAAATAAAGGCATGAACTACAGTGTAGCATCTGACCACTGCTGACCCGAGGATGCTACACTGTAGTAGCCATGCACCACAGTCCGCTTTTGTGACAGTAATCAGAACTGATTTGAAGTTGAATCATATATATTTTTTGTAGCTGAGTGGCTCTATGTGCTTTCAAAAGATACGGATTACAATGTAACAAACTGAGATGATTCCTCATAAGTAAGTGAAAGATAAAGGAAAAGAAAAAGACCACAACATCTAGATATCGCACTTACAACTGCACTTATAACTGCAATAAAATAATGACTAATGCAGCTTTTACAGAATATAAAATTGTGAACACAACAATATATGAAAACGTATATGACACCTTGTTCTGAAAATAAATACCGGAAGCTCAGCATGTCTCATTTTAGCTAACTTAACACGGGTAAGCAGCAGGTGCCAAGTGCACAAGCTACGCCCGTAAAAAGGTCGTTTACATGATGAAAAAATCTTAACAACTACATAAACAGTTGACCTACATCTTGTGTGACCATTTTGAATAATTCAGTGACTTTCTGTGGGCAGTTTTTCCAAGATCCGAGGGGCGAAAGCGAGTGTCAGAGGAACGTCACCGAGTTTGTTAAAGGCTGCGGGGCTTTCGGTGTGGAGGTGAGTTAACTTCACGTGAAATGTATTTATTAGTGCACTTACTGCGTGTGAAGCCATGTTAATGCACGCACGGGAAATACACTTCGCCCCGAACAAACGCGGACATATTCATTCCACCTGAAAACGGACGTGTCCTGCTCTTTGTCAGTGACGTCACTGCTGTTAATGTTTAGCCGTTACTCCCGTCAAGGCGCGAGCTGCAGGTATTGTGCCATTTATGAATCATACTGTGGGACAGTAGTCGACAATATATCTCTATATCCAATCAAAAATCAAAACCTCATGGATGTAATCTAGGGTTCAATACAAATGTGGGATTCGTGAGACGCTCTTAATAACCAGTTTATAAGTTGGAGTTGATGACGTATCCACCCTGTGTGTGATTTGGGATATTTAGTCTCAAGCTCCCTCCAGGTCAGCACCATTCCCCTCAAAGCAGAGCACACAAGCCCTTTATGAGCAAAATATCCTCCAGTGAGATGCAAAACTGGACCCGTTTTGGATGTTGAGGAAGGTGTGTGCGGTGTCGACGGAGGCGGACGACGGGTTGGATGTCAGCACTGAATCTTCACACGAACAGCAGGGCGCTGCAGACGGTTTGACCCTTGACCCCGTGACCTTCCGTTGGCTCCAACCGTACGAGCCAACTGCCCAAATTTACATCAATGGGGACCAAACAAAATAAGCCATTGCATTCATTTTGGGCGTTTGGGTTAGTTCATTCTAATCTCAGATCTTTTGAGCACAAAGCGTCACCCAAACCCCTTTTAACGGTTCACAAGTCAAATCAATTAGCTGATAAGAAGTATGGAGTTAATCTTTGGTGTTTTATCACAAATACGATCTGTATTGTTACCAGAGCTTAAAAACACGCAGTAGGGTGTGTGAATGTGTGTTTGCACATATCAGCGGGTCGAGCCAGCTAGTATATCCGGCCCCATAGTGGGTGTGCAGAGAATATGACACCACACACACACACACACACACATTGTTACGATACATGTGATCATAATGAAAAAGAGCAGGTTCTACCACACTGTAGACCTTGTTATTTAATAAGGTTTCGCTCCAGATTCACCCTTGATGCCCCTGAGAGCCCAGCGGGTGATGAGCGGGATGCCATTGAAACAACCTCCCCAATCCGTGGCGAGGGGAGCAAGGGGGAAAGGATGTGGGTGGGCGGGGCGACGTAGCGCCCCACGTCAGCCACTCTGTGGATTTCCCCATCGCGTTGATTAGAAGCACGTCAGCCGTGTTGCCTGGAAAGCCGAGGCCATCCCATAATTCTCCCCCACGCACAGTCCTCTGGAGCTGGGTGGATGCCCAGCCAGAGCGCCTGCCTGTCCAGCGGAGCGGGATTACGGGGCGACAGAACCGCCGCGGTGGAGGCCCCGGAGCCGAGCAATTAATCAGAGCCTAAATCTATCACGTTAACTTAACCCGGGTGGGAATATTGATTCTGAGAGTCGTGTCTGCTGCGTTAAAACGAGCGCTCCTGGTTATCAGGTAAGCTGTTTGACCAATCACACTTTTAAGGCGTGCTGGGATCATGTTGTCTCTGTCTTCTATTTAACTTGGATGAAATATACATTGGGAATTAAAGACGTATACTTTTAAAACAGGTTTTATTACATTGAGTTCAATGTGACAGTTATCCGCTGAAAGAGCATTCTCAGGAGCAGTCAAATAATCGTCATGTTTTATAACATATTATTTAGAATTAAAAGAATATGACACGTCATCATGCCGGGCTGCTAATCTATGTACAGGACGAGATGTGCTCAGTCTTGAGGTCATTTTTTACGTCATAATTGTTAACAACTATGTCACGTACAACCAAATTCTTCAAGGGATCAAGAAAGTGCTATTTATTTCAATATCAACTGCACTTTCTTTCTCAATTGGTGAGGTATAATACCCTTCTGCGGGTGCTTTTCTCTTCTTTTGGTATCGCTGCGGCTGAATACCTAAAAATGTGTCAAAAAAAGATGAATTCCCATAGCGCTGGAGCATTTCCACTGCGGCAGTGGCATCTGGGCCCAATGCCAGTGGGAGCGATGGAAGTGTGTATTAACTGTCGGTGCCCCGACTACTAATCAGCCCGAGGATGTAGATCAAATCAAGTGGGATCTGAGAAGGAGCGCTACGTTTAAAGAAGCCCGTCGCCTTGCTCGGTCATTAATTTGATTTTCCGATGTTTCCTCCCAGCTTTTGGGCATCGGCGTTTCGCCTTGAGACCGTTTCACGAGTTCATGAACCCCATGTTGCCTCCACCTTCACGCCTTGTAGAAGTCAGTGTGTGGTATACACTAGATTAGGGCCTTTTGATTATGGCTGTGTGTGTGTGTGTGTGTGTGTGTGTACGATGGGATTACAAGGCTCAGACTTTGAGTAATCCTGCTCCAGACTGCAGTTGGAGCGAACCCCCACTGCCCTTAGCATTCCTTCTCTTGCAGTCAGAAGTATGCTTTAATAATGTAAATTCTTAATGGGAATCGATTGGAGCCAAATAGGCTAAATCTCTATGTGAGATGCACACACGGAAATCAGGGCAGCTGTGTGTCGTCTATGCGTTCGTTGTGAATGTGTGCTTTACGTGTTTGCTCTTTTGCTGTTTTAAAAAATGAATTTCATATTTTTTTTCGGTTTTCTCCCTTTAAGGCTTTTGAGGTTAATGACCTGCTGCAGGGACTTAACTTCTCCAACGTCCTCAACTCCTTGGTTGCTCTCAACAAAGCCACCGAAGGTGAGATCAGTGTTTTTTTTTATGAGGAAAACCTTGTCGGCAGTCTTTTCATTTGCTTCTCTTTTGTTCCCCCTTTTCAGTTTGTATAAGTGCACTATGCGAATAATATAATTATTCTAGTAGTTCTAATAGTGTAGGTGGAAGGATTAAATGTTATAATGTCCTTTAACTCTACACTGTGAATGCACTTTAATTGTTAGTATTGTAATTGTTAGAACACTGTGTGCAGATTTTGGTGTTTCTGAAGACAGTGCGTTCGTGCCGCACGCTTCACACCTGAGGATCAAGTCCTTCGACTCCCTGAACACTCAGAGCCGCTCCTCCAAAGTGCTGCAGCCTCAGTACCGCAGCCTGGTGAGTAACCACGGCGACGGGCGACGGCACATCCGAGAAACGTCACCAGCCGAACACTGTCTGGGGTCAGACGCCCCCCCCCCAGGCCCCGCCCCCGGCAGCAGATAAATCATCTCCAAAGTCCTTGTGCACGTTCTGCGCATTGAGCGCCGTCTCCTTCTGTCCCCTCAGGACATGTCGGAGGGCGGCGGGTGTGGCCACGCGCTGTTCAGGGCGCGCTTCACTTTCCAGCAGACCAACGAGGACGAACTCTCCTTCTCCAAGGGCGACATCATCAGCGTGAGCCGGCAGGAGGAGGGGGGCTGGTGGGAGGGCTCGTTCAACGGCAGCTCCGGGTGGTTCCCCAGTAACTATGTGCGGGAGCTGAAAGGAAGCGGTGGGTGGAGCTCCGTTTGCTTTGGATGTTGTGCATCATTTATGACTCCTTTTTATTCCTTCAATTTATTTATTATTATCTTTCTGGCTCAGAAGTGTACTCACAAACTTGCTTTGGTTTTCTGATTGGCATAAAGACTTGAGGGACATGGTTAGGGTTATTACTTTAATGCTTTAAAGCCTGCTCTTATTTTATGCATCCTAGGACAGAAATATGCGTGCGTATCCTGTGCATCTGAGAGGTGTTTTTGACTGTGCTTCTCTTTGGCGAGAAAGCAGCGACGGAGGAAGTAAGCTCCGCACGCACACAAAGACAGGAAGGGCCTGTTGTATAGAGGGAACTTCCTGACTTAATGCTCGCAGCAGAAAACAAGGATCACGATAAGAGGAAGGGCAGCAGATGCACGCGGTGGGAGGCAGCTGCTTTACAAATAACAGAGAGCAGGCTCGCAATGGAGGTCATGATGGCGATGAACTGTGTGTGCTAAATGTCCCCGTTATCTCGACATAGTGTCAATCCTCGTACCAACCCCCAGTAATGCGTGTTAGCCTTCTGGCTTCACACTGTAATGTCTCCAAAGCACAATAGTCAACTGAAGGATATGACAGCATGTGCTTTTATTGTTGGGGGAATAAACCGGACACTTTAATTGTGGAAATTGTGGTGAAAGTGTTTAATCATTGGTTGTCCTACATTTTTGTACAATACATATGGACTCTTTATTGTAACTGTGTATTGTATTGTAATAATAGCTTGCTTATTTCTCCTCCTCTTTCTTTGGTTATAGACAAGACATTAGACAAGCCAAAGTCTGGTGCCCTGAAAAGCCCCCCCAAAGGGTTCGACACCACGATCATCAGTAAGACCTACTACAACGTGGTGAGCATCACGGGTGTGTGTGTGTGTGTGTGTGTGTGTGTGAGTCCAAATCGTCCTCAATATTCTCACGAAAAGGGGACCAACATCCCCCCACAGGAACATAATTACTCGAATTGTTGTACTTCAGGATACGTGTTTTTAGACTTCTGGGTGATGAATTCTAAAGATATCGTCATCAGAAATCATAAGTAAGGAATATCTCTGTTGTCCTCTGGTTAGACTGACCGAGTGAACCAAATGAACAAACAGTCCTCGTGTGTGCTTGCTTCTGTACAATCGATCATTTTCCCCCCACACATCCAATTAATGTGTGTGTGTGGTTGTGTGTGTGTGTGTGTGTGTGTGTGTGTGTCGGCTCGCGTGGAGCCGGAATGTTCCCCCTGTGTGAGAGTGCAGCAGATGTAATGTAGGTTATTTCTTCCATCCCACTGGTTTCTGGGGCAGCCTTGCCCCGGGGTTGGCTTGTGTGCGTGTGTGTGTGTGTGTGCGTGTGTGTGTGTGCGTGTGTGTTAATAATGCAGCAGGCTGTGACAGTCTCTTTAGACGGCCCTTCTTTGGTACCTGAGCCTCCAGTGCAAGCTGTTCCTGGATAAAAATGGAAAAAATAAGATGTTAATAAAAAATGTTCTTATCTTTCTCCTAATGGACGGAGCAGAGGATTGTGTGAGCAGACCATGGAGGCTTTGGGCTCTTTAGGTTGGAGTGGGCTTTGCGTAAGACCACAAATACCAAAGTTTTCCACATATTCTGGCATTGTGGCATCCCCTCTTGTGTGTGCGATTTCTGAAAAAGAATGAATAAACCAAACCTCATTCTGAATCAATAGCTGGTGGTCCAGACTTGAGGGGAAGCAACATGTGTCTGAAATTCAACAATTCATTAGCAGATCTCTCCTCTTCATGAGAAATCTCCAAAAGAAGGGTCTCTCAAACCAATTTAATGCTCCAAAATATGAAGTTCTTCTGTTACATTTGAATTTTGGATGGCATGGGATCTTTTATTGGCTGCAGTGTTTCATTGGCTCCTGGTATTACTCTGTTTCATCCTTCACTGGGACTCTCAGTTATTTTCTTAGCTAAATGTTTATTGAACGTCAGGAAACAGCCTGGTACACTAAGAGTGAAATGTTCACCTATAATAAATAAACCATTACTTTCTCCTCACGTCACCCGCTGTATTTAATACAAACGTCTCCTTCAGGTCCTGCAGAACATCCTGGAAGCGGAGAGTGAATATTCCAGGGAGCTCCAGAGTCTCCTGGGCTCATACCTGCGCTCACTTCACCCCACAGAGAGGTGGAGTTATTTATACACTTTCTATTGTTTTTATTGTTTGTTATGAGTCAGAGGTTTTAGGAAGCGACACACACACACACACACACACATATGTACACACATACACATATGTATATATATCTCTATTGCAATACCAATAGATGTCAGCCATCCATTATGACTCCTCTGCTCTCCTCATCCTCTCTGTGTTACAGAGTGAGCAGCGTAGACATCAGTCACATTCAGGGAAATCTGGAGGAGATCTCGACCTTCCAGCAGATGCTGGTTCAGTCCTTGGAGGAGCATACAAAGTCAGTGCATTAATCAGCTATAGAAACGTAGTGTGATGATACGATAACTGGATTCTTGATGCATTGCTGCAATCTTAAATGTTTATTGAAGTCAGTTGTACAGTATTAACCGTTTACTTTTACCAAGGTCGATGTTTCAATTTGGCTTAGATAAATATTTAATAGGATGATTAAAAAGAGTGCATTTGTGGCTTAATACAATTTGCTTTTGAGTCAAAAGAAGATATTTGGTTTGTGCCGTAACGGGATATTAAAACAAATCATATCAGTGGAGTTTAATGCTGGCAGTTATAAGAGCTACAGAGACATCTAGTGGTAGACTGATGTCAGTGTTTGCCTGAGTACTGATGCGCTCAATAGAGACCACACAGTGTGTCTTTTTAAAGGGATTGAGAAGATTCATATGTTTAAAATAAAATCTCATAATCTCATAAACCAACAGAGGAAACTGGCCAACTGCTATTTGGATTGTTTGGTTAATCATTTGATGCTTGTTGCAACTTTTACGTTTTTGAATGCAGCCTTTGAGGTGAATGTTGTTGCCTAGGTGTAGATTACACATGTTTATGATTTAAACTTAATTGGACGTCCTTATCACATTTATTACACACATGGTGAAATCTGTTTTGTTTTGCTTGATTGTCCGTGCAGACTCTCAGAGAAGCAGCAGAGGATCGGGGGCTTCTTCCTCAACCTGATGCCCCAGATGAAGGTCCTCTACGTGGCCTACTGCTCCAACCACCCATCTGCTGTCAATGTACTCATTCAACACAGGTACAGTCAGAGACGGGTTCTCTTGTACTTGTGCATCAGTCCCTGAGGTGGGTCACTATATCCTGTGCGTTTGTGTGGATCACAGTGAGGAGCTGGGGCAGTACATGGAGGCAAAGGGGTCGCCCACTCCCGGGATCCTGACTCTGACCACCAGTCTGAGTAAACCCTTCACCAGGCTGGAGCGGTACCCAACGCTGCTGAAAGAACTGGACCGGCACATGGAGGTGAGCTACCCGTCCGCCTGTGTTATCGTCCAGATAACAAAAGGCGGCTCTATTTCTCCGAAACCTGTATGATGAATGGGGGGGGAAAAAACCTTCTTTTCAATGGGTTTTCTTTTTTCTCTTGTCTCAGGACCAACACCCTGACAGAGCCGATCTCGTTGCTGCCATGATGGACTTTAAAAGCTTTGCAGTAAGATTCACACTAGCATTAGACTTTGCAGTTCTTAAATAGCGTTAAAGCTGTAATCGTTCTCCTCAGAATTCCTCACATCAGCTTTTGTAGAAGTGAATCAGTCTCCTGACCTTTACGGCCAATCGTAACTAAACTAACCAACAAACTGTATTAATTTGAGTTCTTGTGCGTTTTGGTGCCTTTTGAATGCTTCTGTGTCTGTGTGTGTGTGTGTGTGTTCAGGCCCAGTGCCAGGAGGTGAGGAAGAAGAAGGATCTGGAGTTGCAGATTTTAACGGAGCCGATCAGAAACTGGGAGGGGGACGACATCAGAACTCTCGGCCCCGTCATCCACATGTCCCATTCGACAGTCCACACGCAGGACTGTCAGGTACCGACTCCGACGTGCCGACTCAGAGGTTCCAGGGAGCTCAAGAGGAGAAAGTTAAAGGCTTTTTTTTTTTTTGCTGTTGTTTCCCAGGAGTCAAATGAACGCTACCTCGTCCTCTTCCCTCACACTCTGCTCGTACTCTCTGCCAGCCTGAGGATGAGCGGGTTCATCTACCAGGTAGGTTTGAACCTGAATCAGGATTTCTGTCTCCTCTTTCCACTGGTTTACAAGTGTTTGTGTCTGAAGGGAAGGATACCACTGTCGGGGATGCTCATCTCCAGAATAGAAGACGGAGAAAACCTAAAGAATGCTTTTGAAATTTCCGGTGAGCCCTTCCTTTCATTTCGCGTTCTCATTTTTCAGATTGTTTAAGACAACATCAGCCTGACTTGCGTGTGTGTTGTTGTTGTTGTTGTTGTTGTTCTTCAGGCAGTCAGTGTGATCGGATGCAGGTGGCCTGTAACAGTCAGCACGACCTGCAGGAGTGGCTGGACCTTCTCACCCAACACACGCACACTCCGGCACACCCACAAAAGCCTCCCCCCGCCTGCCACACGGTGAGTCACGTTCGGTCCGCCTCACGCGGGATCTGTTCCTCTCTGCGCTCCCCCGTGACCTCTTCTCCGCTCCTCCCAGTTACCTTCTCAGCCCGCCACTCCCTCCAGGCACTCGGAGTCTCGGGGCGGGAGCATCGGACACGCGTACCACACCCTCCCGCATCCCCCGTCGTTTGGGGCGGCCCTGGGCTGCGGCCCTTCGTGGGGGCCCCTGGAGCCGCCAAGCACCCCCAAGCCCTGGAGCCTGAGCTGCCTCCGGCCTGCTCCGCCACTGCGGCCCTCGGCGGCTCTCTGCATGAAGGAGGTGATGTGGGAGGATGGGAGTTAAAAGGTTTTTAGGTTTACTGATACGTGATACTTTTCTTGAGTCCTGCCGAATTGGAATTGGAGCTGCACTCCTACTTAACATATTGTCTGTGCCTTTTGTTCACAGGATTTGAGTAAGAGTCCTAAGAACATGAAGAAGCTCCTCCCGAAGAGGAAGCCAGAAAGGAAACCTTCAGAGGAGGACTTCGCTGTCCGAAAAAGTAAGGATGGTGAAGGGACAAAGGATCCCATTAAAATAAGAAAATTGTTCTTTAATTGAATCTGCCACATGGTACTCAGGTGTGTCTCCTAATATATATATATATATATATATACAGTATATATATTCAGCCAATTTTGTGCAAAAACAAGACCATCTGTATTTTGATTTACTCAACATTATTGGTCACAATAAACACAATAAATATAAAACTGAGTTTATGTCTCCTTGCATCTGGTCCGTTCTAGTTCCAAAAAGGTGGTTTAATTCGGTATAATTTGATTTAATTTTAACTAAAAAACAAACATTTGGTAACAAACCAAACGGCCAATATCCACGTGTCTCTCAGGTACAGCCGCTCTAGAGGAGGACGCTCAGATACTGAAAGTGATCGAGGCTTACTGTACCAGCGCCAAGACGCGACAGACACTCAACTCCAGTGAGTATACACACACACACACGCACACACACTCACCCAGAGACCCACAATGGCATACTAACACTAGTCTTATTGCTAGCTAGCGTTTGCTCTCTGCTCTAACAATGTCTTTCTCTCTCTTCTGTTTTTATGTCTGCCTTTCCTCTCCTTTACTCATCCATCCTGTTTTTTCACTAACAACTCGTTTGCTTTCATCGTCCTACTTTTTTTATGAATGTTTTTTCTTTTTTCCTTCATTTTAACTTAATTTATCACACATCGCTTTCCACATTGCTTTTTTGTTCCCAATTTTTTTTTTTTTTCCAACTTCAATATGGTTTACCCTACCTCTCCCGAACATTCAATTTGGTTGGTTCAAACCCGTCTATTGCTGGACACTTTATGGCACAGCCTGGCAAGGGACTGACCTCATGCACAACCACGTGCTCGCTGACTCCAGCCTCACCGTTGCTGTTGTCCCCGGCAACCTGCCTGGTTCCGACCAGTCAGAGGACTCGGATTATGACAGTCTCTGGACCACCAATAGTTACAGGACCGCCTCATTTTCCCGTAAGATATTGGTGTCGCAAAACACTGACATGCTAGCGAAAACTTGCCAGCTTAGAACTAGGTGCAGATATATAGATATATATCTATATATTTGTATATCTTTCTTAATATTTCCCTCCTGTGCGTATGTGTTGTTGTGGACAAGACCCATAGAGTAGATTCAGTAAACAGTATATTCAAAGGTTCAAAGTGGTGATTTACATTGTTGTTACTGTTCAATCAGGCTCCAGCAGGAAGGAGGTGCACATGTTGTTCCCAGAGGAGGAGAAGATCATTGTGGAAGAGACCAGGAGCAACGGGCAAACTGTAGTGGAGGAGAGGTGAGAGGGGAAGTTGTGTTTTAATCTCCACTACACCTAACGGGTGGATAAGTTAAGCTCTGATTTTTGGAGACTGTGGGGGGAAAAAAGGGCAGCAGTGAATAAAAGGATCCATCATCGGTTTCTGAGCACACAAAACAGAAGAATGCAATTAGAAACAATTGTTAAAATGTAAAAGAAATGTGAAGAAGGGCAGAGAGACACAATCTCCAATGTGAGGAGGCAAAAGGCTGATGGTACTTGACAGTTGGTCAGTCAGCGTGTGTCAGAGTAAAGCTGATCTTTTCCTGCAGGAGTCTGGTGGACACTGTGTACAGTCTGAAGGATGAAATCCAGGGGCTCAAACAGGTAAGTCTGCAGGCTGCCTTCAAATGTCCCTGTTTAAAGGGATCCAAAAAACACCTTTTGAACAAACGCAATGTCAATGTGCACATTACAGAGCGCATGCAGCAAATAAAATGTTTTGTGAACATTGTTCTTCTCTCCTCTGCTGTCCTGTCTTTCTTTGTCCGTCCTCTTCAGGACAACAAGAGGATGAAGCGGACGCTGGAGGAGGAGCAGCGTGCGAGGAAGGAGCTGGAGAAGATCGTCAGGAGGGTTCTGAAGAACATGAACGACCCCACCTGGGACGAGACTAACCTCTGAGATCACGCGGGATCCAACTCTGATTCAATAAAGACCATATGAGCCGCAATGCCCCCCGCGTGGACAGAAGCTGCCAATTCTTTACTCAACACGTCTTTGCCATTTCCACTTGCTTTGACCTTCGCGGTGACCTTTGTATTAAACTGCGAGAGAAAAACGCCTGCCAGACAACAGCAAAGCCATCGCAACAGACCAAAAAGCTGTGACGCCAAATTAGTTGGTATTTATGGTAACTACTGAATATTGTCTTTTTTTTTTCTGCAGCACTCAATATTATGATCAGGTCAGAAGGGTTGACTTTTTAATGAGAGCACTAAACCAGCCGAGGCATTGATTTGCATTGAAAGAGAGCTGCGTTCATTTTAGTTTGTCCTAACTTCAGCAGCTAAAATATACACAGCTCGCTGTTCTTTATTTTTCAAGACCAAAGTCCAAGCAATACAACACTGGGAAGTATTTTTAAATGATTTTTACAACGTCAAAATGCAACTTACTGTGTAACGGTTTCTTATTTTTATATTTGCGATTGTGTTTTTACTCTGGTTTTGATTTGTGACACTTATTTTCTACTTGACCTTTTTGATCACACTAATGATAATCTGTGCATCTCTCATGAACAATGTGAGACGTGCCTTTGGGTGAATATACGTATTACTGAAATTAGAAACCACACTAACGGAAGCTATGGGATACCATTGGTCAATTATTTACTCTTAACTTATATATTTAAATAAAAGTGACGGATGTAAATGTATTGTGTGTTCAAATGATGTGATAATGGTCATTACAGTAGATACTCTGACCAAAACCATCCCCCTCTATTTATGTCATCCATTCTTCTGCAAATAAAATGTTGAATCAAACAATTGGATCTCCTCTTGTTCCATTCAAGTAAATCAATAACTATCTGCAGCTAAGAAATCATGAGTAAACCAACATCAGCAACATGCATGACATGTTTTAGTTTTTTTTACCTCTCACGCAAATTCATAGTAAAAATATTTGATCAACAAATAACAGGCAGCTTCATCATAAAAGATTACTGCCTGATTAAAGATGCATTTTCTTGTTAAATTACCAAGGTCCATCATATGAGTGAAACAGCGCCCCTAGTGTTAATGGTCGGAGTGGGGCATTACACCCCCACGTCATCCGTTGAATCTAAAATTGATTGAAACAGCGCCCCCGTTGGTTTCCATGGCAATCAGTGTGGTCGAAATGAGTACTGCAGGCAAATTGCGTTCCACCTCGGAAGCCCTCCAGGTGGAAGTTGTTATCCGTTAATTAAACACAGTTAAGTATCAAATAATCACGCAGCTTCTGTAAGACCACCATGACACCGAACGGGCCTGTCGCTGTGAAATAAACGCCGAAGTTACAATTGTTATTAACGTAACATAACAGACCAACAGTTAACAAGATAATTTAAATTAAAGAACCGTTTAGCGCTCCAGCGATGTTTGCTAACATTAAGTTAGCTATAGCCAGTGCTGCTCGGCTAATGTGCTAAGCTAGCAAGAAGACGTTCGCAAACCAATCAAAAACCCCAGAATGTTAAAGATGAAGACTTCTGTCAACATACAACATGTTGTTGGACATCAGTGGACATCGACAACAGATGTGAGTAAGACGCTTCTTGCATTAACTAACGTAAAGTCTGTCTTTATTTCGTGATGTTCCTGCAGCTGATGGTCAGACCAGTGAGTTTGTTTGAGTAGAAAATATAAACAGTGTATAAAAACTAATCCCCAAAGATGACATATGGAGGCTGTAAGACAATGGTGTCCATACTTTTTCTTCCAGAGGGCCACATAAAGCAAAATATATACACGAAGGACTGGGCCACTCACTAGACGTGAGGTATACTGCCTCACTTCTAATGCACTAATAGTGCCAAAAAGCAATCAAATGCAGGTAAATTACTTTTGATAGTTGAACATGTTTGAAGAAAAAAGCCTCCATCACACAGCTCTCCATCAGTAGATTTTCATCAAGGTTGGCCTCAGATTGGTTGTTAGGGTGCTGATCCCCCTTCATTGTCCTGTATGAAGGGAGAGACAAGAAGAGAAATAGGGGATGTGGATATTTCAAGCTTGTTACACAATACAATAACATTTGTTAAAAAAATGTCATTGTAATTGACTGAATTTTTTCGTAGCTGGGCTTATTGACAAATGAAAAGTGTATATTAACTCCCCTGTAGTGGGAAGAGTGTTGCGCTCAGTGGGAGCAGCGATGCTGCGCTTTGGTCCCGATGGACAGCTGGCAGGTCAGGAGTAAGTCTGGTGGTTGAGATGCGAAGGACGTCACGGAGATGGCTGTCGGTCATTCTGGTTCTCAGTCTGCTTTTGTTCAGCGTTAACAGAGGGAATGTCTGCTCACAGACGTTGAGCCGAACATGCCTCTTCTTCTTCAGATAATCCTCACACTGAATTTCGATCCGTTCCTATTGCAGACTCTCCTCCACTTCTTCTGCATCTGTTGAAAACAGAGCGTGTGAGCATCCAGCTGTGGTACCAGCTGCTCTTTGCCTTGTAGTCTCTTGTTCAGGGTGTTGAGATAAACAGATAAAGGGTCAGTGATCTCATGGAGAGGGCTAACCTTTTCCTTCGAAAAACGTGTCGATATTTGATCTCAGGGAATAAACCCTCTACAGCACGAAATAGTCCATCATATTTTCAGACTTTGATGCGGGCCAATTAAAAATGGATGGCGGGCCGCAGTTGGCCCGCGGGCCGTAGTTTGGACACCGTCTGTAAGGTGACAGACAAGACACCACTCACAGTTGAATATTAACATGTGACATCATCAATGTTTCAGACAGCCGCAGCGTGTTGGAGGAGAGACACCCATTGTCCACACGTATTTATCGCGAAGCCTCTTTTTTTGTGGATTTGATCTCCACGCGTAGATACGGAATGTTTAACAATGCACCACGGACAGTTTCATCGGCCTCCGTGCTTAGATGTCTGTTATCAATCCAACCAATAACCTCACGTGGCTCAGTCGCCATCAGGTTTCTGGCAGGACACCAGTGAGGAGCATTCTTCCCGTAACAACGGAGGAGAAAAGAGGCTTTGTGGAGTTGTCCTTACTAAACTGACAAGGCCTTTTACAGCCTTTGATACAGGGCTGGCAGCCTTACACAATGGAAGGCATATAAATTTGCAGATGTCGTCTGGATGGCTCAAATGTCAACGCTTTTCACAACAACACCAGGGCCCTGCGAGAGGAATAATTGATTGGTTCACCTTTTGTCTCGAGCCAAATATTCATCCAGGAGGACAAAAACAGGAGGGCAAAGCAAAAGATAAAAGAGCATCTTCTATAGTCCGCGTGTGCAGACGCTGTTTCTTCTTTTGAAGGATGTTATCTGTCCCCTTAATCATATTTTACAGGCCAGACAGTGCTCGGGTACATATAATGCAGCGGCTCACTTATTGATGCATGCAGTCGCTGCTTTTCAGCCCATCACAGTCCTTGCAGCCAAAACAGGATCTCTCTTTTTCTGTCGCTTATGTTATTTCACAAGGATATGAATATTCAGCATTTCTGTGTGAGAGATCTCTGATCGCTGCATTCACATGTGAGGTTTATGATGTAGATATTCAGATCCCGGACTTATTCTTTCAATTTTCCAGAGATGCGTTCTGAGACCAAATATGGGTACGTAGTGCCTGGCGTGCAGGGACGGAGGAGATCTCTTCAACTCTTGCATATCTGAAAGACCAACCTCTGCACCTGGTAAACGCCCCAGAAGTAAAGGTGAAGGGGGGGGGAGGGGGCGCAGTTTTTTTTACCTAAAAGAAAGTGGCAAAGTAATAAAACATCCCCACAGCTATCCCCTCTGCTACGTTGGACACATGCATTATCAACCGCCCCATTGTAGATAAAATGACCTTAAGCCCCAAGAGCTGTCACACAATGCACACACACACACACACACACGTCCGATCTCCTCTGGAGCTGTACAGTAGCTTTCTGTCTGTTCACTGTGCTCATAGCCAGTGATCATTTCGACTTGACTTGTATTGTTGTGTTGGGGCCGCCTCGTCTTTCTCCCTCTCTCTCCCTTCAAAGCCCTGTCGGGGAATTCTTCAGCCTCTGCAATTTTCATCTCCAGTAACTGAAAGGAGAGAAAGAGAGATGACAAAGACAACACAGGACTTCTCTCTTTCCCCGGCCTTGTTATTGTACAAAATAGCCAAGCAATAGTTTTTTTGTCATTGGTTTACTCCTAAAAGCCCATTTGACGTCGGCCCTGAAAAGAAAGCAATAAAGAAACCTTTTCAGTGGCTTTGAATGAGCGAGAGAAGGAGGAATGAATCCCTTTGGGACGTTGCGCTCAGAGAAGCCTTTTTTTATTGTCTTTGCTCTGGTAATCAAATGGAGCTGAAATGAAAATGGAGTTTTCTATGAAAATAGGGGCCTTTGTTGCCTTTGGAAGGCTAGTAATTCATAAACAATAAGCCGGCCTCTTTTGTTTGGGTTATAATATATTCCTGCTGCTCTGAAAGAGGTCTCTCTCAGCGCGCGCACACACACACGCGCACACACACACACATTGGAGCCAGGGTAAAAGCCAAAGCGAGGCAGCAGGGGAAGAGATAATATAAAAGGAGGGAGAGAGGCAGGCTTTCCATTCATCCTGCTGGCAGAGTGACGGCAGGATCCTCAACTCTCCATCTTCACCTCTTCTTCTCCGGTCTCTCCTCCGGCCTCTCCCTCTGTGCGATGACTCACACCCTCCCACAGCCCCTGGTCGTTTCATCCCTGCAAAAGTCAGAATTTAAGGGCGTTGTCTCAGTCGCTCGACAGGTGTGTATGGAATCACTTATGAGGAATGATTTCGTGAAATGATCAACGCATCTCTGATTTTATCACTTTATTTTCCTCACGCCACTTTTTCTGAATTTGTTGCTCAATATTGGAGGATGACAAGAAAAAGAAGACCGAGAGGAAGACGAGGCGTGAGTGGACAGAAAACCTGCAACATCAGCAGCGCGATGTGGGGACACCAAACTCCCACTGAGCAAAAACAAGACTCTTTTTTTTTTTCTTCTAACTTGAGTGAAGAAACACTTGAGTGTGTAGCGTCATTTGTCTCCGTCAACCCAGAGAGAGGACAACGACAAGGATGTTAGGATGCACGGGATAGAAGGACTTCATGGGACTATTTGCCATATATATATATATTAGATATACAAAATATGTACGCCTGGGGGGGTTGTTGTTGGACCCCCGAGTTACAACAGCTTCCCTTGCTGTCTGGATCAATCTGCTGTGTCTGTGCACGCAACCCTCCTCTGAACTCTGCACATTTACATGCATGTGGATATTTACATAAATATGGATTTGGATCGAGCCAACATGGTGTAAGTACAGCATTTTTTATATTTTATGCTGTACTCTTCATTTTTGCATTTTTTCATTGCAATATTTAGTCATTATTTACCAAAGGACTCTTATTTCTTCAGCTGTTGTTCATTTCATTTAAACAATTTTCATACCAAAGACAGCTTGATGTGTCCAGTCACACGAAGGACAAATTAGACGGTCGTAGATGAGAGTGAACGATCCCTCTCTAAGTCATCTTTAAAATGGGAAACAAGTGTTGGGAGTTGCATAAACTTAACCATAAAATACCAGTCATGAGTCATGCTCATAGTGAAAAAAAGTTCTTTTTGACACGTGCAGCCACCTGCTTCCTAAAGCAGGCGCTCCTCGGTCACGTGACATGTGGGGCTATGTGGGTGTGTCTTTGGATGAGTTTTCACCGAGCGTCTCAATGCATCCAATAATAGTTAAAGAAATAATCCAGGTTACATGACGAGCCAACCACCTTCCTGAGTGCAGTCCCAGCGTGACCACAGCTAAGCGACAACTAAGTTTCAGCTTATAAAAAAAGGGGAGAAGGAGACTTAGCAGTGTGAAAACATTTGCATAATGAATGAGCAATGGTCCTCATAAGCCCCAACTTAACTGCTACTACTTGTCATTTATTTTTTAGAAAATCATCATATTCACTAATCATTAAATTGAAATGTATTTTATGTCAAATAAACCTTTTACAGTTTCAAATAGAAATGTCACCATGTATTTATTTTTAGTAGCTTTAAGATAATTCCTATCTGAAAAGATGTGTTTCTTACAGTCTGGCTTCCCCTTGAACTCTGGAGTTATAAAAAAAGGCAGCTAGAGAACGAACTATTTCAAATGCTAGTTTTTAATCATAAAATAAATGTGTATTGTTTGATTTGCCCACTTAAAGGCCAGTTTGGCTGCTGGTGGAAATTTGATTTTCACAAAGGTGGATGCTCAACAAAGGGCCACTTATTGTGATTGCTGCATTTTATATTTCTCATTCCAGCCACAATCAGGAGCGTAATGACTCCCTTTTTACGAGCTGTACGTCTCTCTGACAATCACTACTTGTCAAAACAGAGGGTGTCCACTAGAGAGGATGGCCTTTGTTTCTGGTAAAGCACTGAAACCTTTCAACTCCTGTCGTGTTTGAAGTAACTGCAGGTCGTTGAGGTAAAGTTCAGAAAATCACCCTCATTTCAGGGCCACACAGGCTTTGTCGTCGTCTCCTTCTAGAAGGAACAGATCTGACATCAGCTGTAAATGGAAACAATCTACAATTACAAAGTCATTTCAAATCTAGATAACTATATATATCACAATGTAGTTTTATTTTGTTTCTGTTGATTAATACTGATTAATGGCAAAGCATTGTATACTCCTGTGGGATGCAAATACCTGACAAACAGTATGTGATTATTATTTAATCAAAACTTTTAGGACAAAACAATCAAACAGCATGACTTTGGTCCTCAATGGCGTCTTAAAAGAGTCCTTTTAAAGTCATGTACTGTTCACACCGGCCTCAGTGGTAATGAGGGATACAAACTGAGGTGGACTTCACTCTTTCCCCACATGTTGTTGATGAAGAGCTGCTGTATGTCCTGATGTAACCACTAGAGGGCAGCACCGTCTAACAAACAGAAAGTCAACTCACGTCTAACTTCTCCTTTAGTTTTCAGTAAATGCAGATCTTTTTGTCAGCATCAGGTCATTAGATTTCAAATGGTATTTTTAAACTGAGTACAAGGCATTTTAATTCACAAGTATAATTTAGTTATTGTGGACTGGATGAGATACTATTCTTTTTATCCACTTCTGTAGCTGTGGCTTTTAATTTTTTTTTGCTATTCATGAAATATGGCATCCCGCTGACATATAACTACTTAACTATGAACTATTTAAAGTTAAAGAGCTTGGCTTTGATAATTTTCCTTCTATAGTGCGGCTGTGAAGAATGTGGACACTCCACTAGAGGGAGCCTGATATCCACCTTACAGCTGATGGATCGCCTGCAACATCTGTTTTACAGACACAGGCTGACCCAGTGAAAGAACCCAAAAGTCCTGTTTTGTCTCCTGCGATTGTGCGTCCCACTTTGTTGTTCAGTTGTGGTGCGTCTAAACTGGAAGGAACAGCAGTGGGGGACAAATCAGACAAAATCTAAATTATGCTCAGCGCTACTTTTACTTGTAGAATAGTTGTAGAATTAAATGAACTATTTTGATAATTAATTTGATGGCAACATTTGGCTTTGAATGTTCACATTTGAAGGAAAATGTATGTTAAGTTAATTTGCATGAGATTTTATCTGCTGATCCAGTGTGTGTAAAAAGGAGAGATATTTAATATTCCAAGTAACATTCAGCAACCAGACACAAAACAAATTCCAATTTTGACCAAATTACCCACAAACCCATTGGTCTCCGCTCATGATGCCTCAGAGTGTTTCAACCCTGAGCAAAAGATCTGAATATTAATGTTCTCTTTTTTCCTAATTTTTAAAGTTCGCAGTAAACAAACTACTTTTGGGATTTCAAATCATGCATATTGGTTGATTCTGGTCGCACGTTGTAAACAGAAACATCCTGTAGGGAATATAAACAGGGCAGAGATCCCTCTCTCGGGACGCGGGCTCTGTGCCATTTGTTAATCGGACTAACTGAACCATAATGGACCCTTACACCAGCTCCGAGTCTCGGCCTGTTGATTCGCATCAGCCTAAAGTGTGATTCGCAGGATGAGAACTGTGAAGACGTGTTGAGCCTTTAGATGTAAGTTTTTGCGGGCAGCAGAAACAAGGTGGTTCTATCCCTATTGTGTCTTTTTGAAGCAGCATTAATCACATTTGAGAAAGTGCCAATCGCTCTGTCCATACCTGCAGAACATCCAAATTTTGCACATTTGAGCCTGAATGTCCCCGATTTAGTGCTTCTTAAATAAAAGGTTAATGTCGCTCTCGAAGCTGCTATTTCTCTCAAAAGTGGTAAACAATTAACACCGGCGCTACTTTTTAAGTGGCGTGCGTCGTCGCAAACCATTTGCAGCAAAGCGGGGCGACCGGTGGGACACGAGAGAGGAGCCTTCCCGGGAACTGAATTGCCTCAAAGTGCCGGGCTGCTATTAATGTGACGCATTCCCAGCATTCTGCATTCATTCTCCACGCAGCCGACGTGGGGCTTGCCGGCCGCCGCCTCTGATTCAGGAGCAAATGCAGTACGTTTATAAAGGAGATTGCACACTTTTCCTTCACCTTGTTGTTTGTCATTTACTCCGAAGTACAGCTCGCTGCTGCTGTTGAGTTATTGTTGGTTTGTGCACACTTGTGTTCTTTGGTTCTCACTTCGAGCGGCAAAGGTCACTTTTGGTTGCATTCCAATCTGAGCTCGCAGAGAAGGGACGTTTGTTGGATAAATGCTATTTGTGTTTACGGTACATGAAACACCCGACTTCTCTTTAGGTCATTTGAATTGTTTCTGTTTGGCTTCCATGAGACAAATTGAATTATTTGTATTTGGTCATATCAAGGATCCTACATTTCCCATAATGCATTTCAATTAGGGTCTTTTATGACTCTTGACTTTCTGTTGATTTCGTCAGGCTTTGAAAATAGAAAGCCCTCTCTTGTTGTACCCTTTTAATAAGAAAGGAATGACCCCGATGCAGGTGCGTGTCTCCTCCAGCCGCCTGGTTGACGAGCATCACCACAATGCCAAACCGAATATCTTTAATAGAAGTACCAAGCACTCCTCCCATCGCCGCGTCGCCGCCGTCTCCACGAGGGAACTTCGCCGCCATCATCGCACCACTGCAGCCACCCACAGGACGCTCAGCCAACCACGCTGATTTCAGAGCAGCTGTGTGGTTACAATGGATTGCCGTTTTCCACGTATTGAGCTCTCTTTAGGACGTGTGATGATTAGAAGGCCAATTAACGCGCGAAGAAGAAGCTCCTAGTTTCAAGTTGTGCTTTTAAGACTTTCTGTATTGAAAGAAACTGTGCAAATGGAACAGGGAGAGGTGATAGTTAGAAAACGCTTTCCTTGTATTAATACGTGATTGCTTGGTCTTGATTTGAGTACTTTTTGGTCCAGCTGTGTCTTTCTGAACGAAGGTGAACATCTATTCGAGTCTTTTCCTGAAATTTGCTGTTGTCAAGCGGCTCGTCTCTTTGTCATTTATCACCTCACAATGTGGAATTGTCACATCTTTTGCACCATTCACAGCTATTAAACCAGTGATAGCTCCAATTTAATATATTGCTAGATATTCTAGCTTTCAAATTGTGAATTTGGTTTTGGACTGTGGACAAAACAATCAATTGGTCAAAGTCACCTTGGCCATATTTCAAAAATTTCTGGCATTTTAAGGTGGATGAAAAAAAAGGACACTGAAACTAATAGTTGGAATCAGGTCTTGTCGGTGAAACCATCTCCTTTCCCTGAAACCGTTGCTTGTTCTCTCCCTATGAAGACGTAGCTTCTGATGAGGCCTCCCGATGTCAAATAATAGCCCAAAAATGATTGCATGCAGTTCCACTGTCAGCTCTCTCCCTTAACCCCTCCAACAGCGAGTGAGACGTAAGAAATCAAAAGCCATTCCCGGTCCGTCGATTTTCAATTTCTATTTCCCCAAATCCATAAACGCCGCACTTAACGCCGGGCCCCGAGCCGCGTGGGCTCCGGCGTTGGGGCGCGGCTCGGGGTCAACGACCGGGTCAAAGTGGCCTTTGTCCTCTGGGCAGCGGCGGGATGAAGGTACGCGACTCAACCGCCGGGACGGGTGTGTTTCACGCCAACCTTCTCAGCCGGGCCCAACGTTGTTCTGTCTTTCGTTGCTTTTAAAAGCGCCAGGGGGACGTTCTGTGTGTGAGCCGTCGCTCAGCAAGGACCAATATCTGGTTGCATGCATTGCCGCGGCGTGATTAAAATGGCTGGCAATAACCAGGAGAGAAAAGCCTCTCCAGCCACGTATCATGGCTGTCTCACAACAAGCCTCGCCTCAAAATAATTTCTTAATCCATTAATTGGCGTGGAGCGGCATTCGGGGCAGGGCTTTTTGTTCAATATGTTTTTCAGAGATGCATACTAATCATATAAAGTGATCCTTTGTACTCAGGTTGACAGCAGCGAACAGGGCTTTTAGACGCACACACGCACGCACACACACACGCGCGCGCACACACAGGCGCGCACAGCCCGAGGCATGTGTCTGGGAGCGCCGCTGGCAGAACGAGTGTATTATTTTCCCTGAAGAGTGTTATTTTCCTGTCAAGGCTTGATGGCAACGTGCCAACAGATGTGACAGGGAGCGATCATCCCTCCTTCATACTGTACAGAGGGAGAGGGGGAGAGAACGGAGGGATGGGTGAGGACGGAGAGAGGAAGACAGACACACTAAACATTTTGGGTGTATTTCAAATTTGAAAAGGATCAAGCCAACGGTTAACTGTAACGTAATCGGTGTTTTTTCTGCTCAAAGAGGGGAGTTTGATTTGTGAAATTGGGATTTAAAATCCTTTCGTCAAAGACACGTCTGTCCACCCTGGCGTCCCATCAACGTGCCACTGACCCCGTAAGGGCCTTTGACATAAGGAAGACGTCTCCGGCGTGTTTGGCAGTGAGTCGGGGACACGCGAGGGTCTCTAAGCAGCCAAGAGGACGCGTGGGTTCGACTGAACTGGGGTTTCCACTCCAGATCTGCGCCCCAGTGGTCCGAACCCCTCAGCCGGCTCCCCCTGAGAGGAGAGAGCTGCCTCGCCAGATCAGCGCCGCCATTCACAGCTATCTGATAAATGATAGCCGCCGCAGATCAGATTATAGTGTGTGTGTGTGTGTGTGTGTGTGTGATAATGGCACTGTTCTCTTTTATCGTCTGCGAGTAAACTGATTCTCTCTCTGTTATCTCCCTCTCGTCCCGCGTTCCTCAACATCTCCCTCTGCTCCTTTACCCTCTTCATTTACGTCCTCCCTGACTGGAAAACAAAAGAGGAAAAAAAAAAGCCACACAAAGCAGCGGGGGAAAACAAAAGGGAAAAGCAAGACGAACGTGTCATTACTGGTTTTGTTTCCGCAGCGGCACAAACCCTGACCACCCTCATCCAACGATCGAGTGAGGGAGAGAGAGCGACAGGGACCCCCCCCCGCCCCCCTCCCTGTGTGACGAAAGGCAGTTTAATTTAGATAATTATCTGGCAAATTAAACACAAACCCCTTCCCTGTTAATTACCTGTCTTGGGGAGCGGTGCAGAAAAACAAAAAAGCAGCATCGGGTGAGGTCTTTGTTCAGATCTTCTTTGGGGGGAGGGCAGGGGGGGGCCCATAAATTGGTTGTGCCCATGCTGAAAGGCCAGATAACCCTTTGAGAGAGCAACCACTAAAGCATTTGATAGGCTAATGGGGAATACTGTTAGCATTCGCGTTTGTAATTGGACGTCATAAATCTGGAACAGGTGACGTGGGAACAAAAGAGGGGGGTTTTTTTGTGTGTGCGTGGGTGTCGAGGCCCCGGCGCAACTTGTAAATCCTTCCCCCGGCTGAATGGCCCTATCTGATGGTCCTACGACACGGGATGCGCGGGCTACTGGGTCGCCCCCCCCCCTCCCCCTCCATCGATCTGCTGGAGTGCGCGCTCGGATGTTGTGCACAGTTGTGCGAGTGAGTGTGCGTCTGCATCGGTGCTAATAAAAAGGCCTTCTCCTTATCTCAGTGTCTGCTGAGGCCGATTCGGTCAGCGGCTATTAACCTTGCTTCTTCACCGACAGCTCGCCTGATGAGTTTCAACACTTAAAGCACCGGCGTTTTTTAATTTCACCCTTTGTTTTTGTTCCTCGGGTCTTTGTCGCAGTAGGAAACACATTGTGTGCACCTTTATCTCCCCCAGTAATGATGGATTAGAGTTGTTAGCAGGCCTCATTAAAAAGCAACAGTTTTCTTTTTGTTTTTACCTTCTTTTTCTTTGGCCAAGTGAGGAGCAGCAAAGCTCCCACAAGAAAAGTTGAATGAATAATACTAAACTTGTTTTCAATGTGCTTATAAGAAGAACATGTTTCATTCCATTTGAAAGTGTCTCTTTTAAGAGAAAACACAAAGACACAGCAGCTGGTCAAAGCACTTAACAAATCCTGGGAACTGATTACATTTGAGCTTGTGTGAAGAATTGGACAGTTTCTGGTTTCGTCAAAAAACATGTAGTTTCCCTTTATGTCTCCTAATAGTGCCAAAAAGAATAACTTGCTTCATATGTGGTCAGTGTCAGGGAGTTATGTTTCTTATCTCCTGATTCCAAGGATTTTGGAGACAGGGTTGAATGTGACGCTGAAGCCGGGGCGTCTGAAACCCTTCATCTCTCAGCTGGACGAACACGTTTAATTCAATGTCTTGTTGCACCGGCACAAAGTGGACCACCTTGGTGTCTTCACGCTGCCCTTTTGATCACAAGCAGAAGGTGGAAAGGTTGAGGCCACGGCGGACGGAATGACCCGTCACATCCTCGATGCTGATCCGAAGGATTCGTGTTGTTACCCTGACACTGCAGTTCCTAAAACTAAAAAAAGTATTTTAACCAGAGGCTGCCCTTTCACATGAGCGGGAACAGGAAGCCGCTGCTTTGGATTCAATCCTCTTCACCGCTCCGTCCTCGTGGAGACATTTTTGATACGAAAAACACCAAAACCCATTAACACGCGTGCCACTGTAACTGTGCCGACCCCGGCGTTGCTAAGCTTCAGTTCTCCCAACCAGGTGTGAGACACATGAGGGCTCACACACA
Organism: Pungitius pungitius; assembly: GCF_949316345.1. Classification (NCBI taxonomy): domain Eukaryota; kingdom Metazoa; phylum Chordata; class Actinopteri; order Perciformes; family Gasterosteidae; genus Pungitius; species Pungitius pungitius. The sequence continues at coordinate 27,030,113 of NC_084902.1, read as the reverse complement.
CACGCACACACACACACACTTTCTGTCTCGCTCCTCTCATACTTAACACACACCTTGAGGGGAGCATCGGAGCTGCACCAATATTTGTTTTTAGCGGCTGTCACGTATTTGCCCAAGTCCTCGTCGGCGCTCTCCACATTTACCGGCAGCAGGTGTGAACAGCTCTCATGCTGAGGGGGGGACACACTCCACCGCCACCCCGTCGCAGAGAGAGAGAGGGAGAGACATGGCCGGGGGAGGAGAGGGGGGAGGGAGAGATCAATAGTAGTGAGTGTGGAGTTTGGGTAATTACAGTTGTTAGCAGGGAGAGGAGAGCAGCTATAGTGGCCTCTCCACTCAGAGTCTCTTATCACTCTCTGGCCTGTCATTACAGCTTTAAATGCTGCTGTAGCAGAGTGGCAACTGTGTGTGTGTGTGTTCCACTCCTCTCTTTTCTCCTCTCCCCTTTATATCTCCTCTCCTTTCCTCCATCTCTCTTCTGTCTCTAAACGAATCACTCCATTCGTTCTGTAATATCTCGTCTTTTCCTCAACTTTATTGCATCTTTCCCTCCAATAATGTATTTGTATGCACATGAATGCTTCCAGAGGAACCAGGGCAGCTCGAGGTCTCTGTTGCCGCCTCCTGTACGGAGACATCCAGTGGAGGTGTTAATGCTCGAGGCTGTGGTTCCAATACAAGCGGATCGTAGAGTCACTCTGCTCTCGTTTCACACAAAAGAGACTCTCGTCTCTGTTGCATCAGTGACTCACTTGTTTCTGTAGAGTATTAGATGGCAACTTTTTATCTTTGGGGTCAGACATATTGTGCGGTGAAAAAAATCTGAGACACTTTAGGTTGAACTTGTTTCTTTTCTTTTTGTGAAGTGTTTTAGGGGACTTTGAGATGTACTCAAAAAGGTTCAAGCCTCACTTGAGAATCACAAGAAGATTCTTAGTTTTAAAACTAGTTGAAAAACCTTGTGTGTAAAGGACTTGTTAAAGGTGTCCTCTCCAGTCTTCTCCTTCCTCTTCTCAAGTCGGCTCCTTCATCCAATAATCTCTCCTTTTCCTTACATGCTCGCTCCACAGTCACTGTCGTCTCCTCACATCCTCTCGTACATCTCCTCTCTCATCCACTACTCTCTCCTCATCTCACAACTCCTCCTAAACGCTCCTCTTCATTTTTTGTCTTCTCCTTCCTCTTTTTCTGACACCATCAGCTGTGCCAGGAAGGGGAATTTATTCAGGAGATACGCGCTCTAATTTCACAGAAAGAGATGTTGGGAGGTTTTGACTGTCCGGCCAGATGGGATTTTCTTGGTTTGTTGAGTCTCGACACGCGACACGAAAATAGGCCTGGAGAACCCCCCCCCCCCCCCCACCCCTCTCTCTCTTCACGCACGCGGTTTTGTTGATCTCCACTGACGTTTAGCAGCCTTGTCAGACATAAGAAGGAGATGAGAATGATGGAGAGAAGGATTAGATTGGCCCGAAACAACGCTGGTTTGTCCCCTTCGGGCTGTTTGCGCTGATTTAGATGGAGCAGGATTAGCTGAGGATGAGGAGATCAGAGTAGTGTGTGTGTGTGTGTCAGTGTATACGTGCGCGTGTGTGTGTGTGTTTATGGGTTGAAGAGAAGTGGGCTGGTGATACGCAGACGCTTGAGGCGAAGCTGTCAGATATTCCACCGATTTTCTTATGTTCCGTAGGTGGTGCGTACACCATGAAGGTTGCACACACACACACACACACACACACACACACGCTAATCGTGCACCACATCAAGCACAGCCAATCAGGGCAAAAAACTAAAATGAAGTTTTAAACATCAAACTGTGTGGATTCTAAGTGAAATTTTCCGTCTTTCCTTTTCCCGACGTTTGTATAAATAATCCCATTCTGCGGTGGCAGTGCACCGGCAGATGGTCCAAATGGGCTCTGGTGTCATTGAAGCCGATCGGAAGACGGAACTACGGTGCGTGAATGACGGTTTTTGATCGGCAGGAAACGCGAACGCGGTGGAACCAGACCGTCAGCTGTCTCTCAAACCCCCGCTGTGTGCGCCGCGAGCATTCAGTGCGCCATCACAATGAGACAGGAAATCACTGCGAGGATAGAAGTTCTCTCCCTCTCCTCTCCCCATACAAATAACCCGCTAATCTCTGCCTCTGCCCGCGTGCCATTCAAGGCTTCCTCCAATTAAAAAGCATCAGGGAGTCAAACCCGCCATCTTATTTATCATATTAATTAGAAACTCCCCTGACAACAAAGAGAGGCCTACAGCTGCGCAGCAGAGGAGAGGCCCGGGAAATGAAGGACGGTTTGATTTGTTGTCTTGCTAATGTGACACCTATTATACAGGTTAGGCCCCAAATACAAAGACGCCACAGCAGCATATGGTAATTATAAGTCTGCACGTGCTCGTGTAAGTGTGTAGTAAATACGTTAGTCATAAGGAAGTGCTTTGACTAGGTTTTTATATTTAGATAACCCCAGCTGGTAACCCGTTTATATATAAAACTACTGCCGGCCGGTGAGCTTAATGCCATTGAAAAGAAAACTTTTTTCCTTTGTCTTTGTCTCTTTGACGGTTTCGACATCTGTAGCTTCAGTACAAGCTATCAGTCCAGTGACGGCACATCTATAGATCCCTAATGATTTGAAGAGTGGGGGCTAAGAGGTTCAGGACTGATAGGCAGCGAGCGCTGGGGTGATGTGCTCTGTAATCAGGGGTCTATTAGCCTGTGACAGGCCTGGAGCTCTGCCCTATATGGAAGATAGATCACCAGCATTTAAAACAGCTGACAGGTGTAGCGCGTCATAGGAAGGGCCCGACGTCTGCCCAAGATACTTTATATTCCTAATTTTCTTTTATATGTTGCCCATCTGTGGATGCCAGAGGCGAAGGGGTTGCCTTTATTCCGCAGACTTTACCTAAACGTTGGCCTTCGCCGTGATCTTCTCTAATATTGCCTTCTAAAGAGGAGGCAGAGGTGTCGCTGGCCGTGGTGCTGAAGTAGAGACCAGCAGTGAGGGAGCTGTCCACAGGCCTGAAACAACGGCTTCATCCCATCGGCAGGCAGCAAGGGAGGGCAGGACAGAAAGAGAAGATGACACATGAGATGAGGTTATGGAGCCAAGGAATAAGGACAGTGTTGAGTGGAAGGCAGAGACAGATGTTCACATCTGGAAAGAGACGATGATAAATGAGGATATCTCCGCTTTAAAACAGGCGGCTCATTCTGTCTCTCCCCACAGTGTTTTTGTTTGAGCCACCAGCTATTGAGGCTTGATAGACACTGTCAAGTGTGTGTGTGTGTGTCAGTCCAGCCATCTGGTTACCAGGGCATTGTTTACTCTGTCACAGCTCAATATTTGCCCATCCATCTCTCATCCCACCGCCAACCAGGAGTGTGCGTGCTATTAGTGAGATGTATGTGTGTTGTGGATGGCAGTTTTTCTGTGAGAACCAAAGGTCACATCTGACATTCCTTTTTAAAATGTCCCACATTTTTACAAAAAGTAGCAATTACGAGCTAGCTATTTTCCCAAACATAGAATAATGTTGTTGTTAACCTTTCTACAATATCCCAAATGTGATCAATGGGTAATTGACCAGCAGTTGGTACCAACGCATACTGATTGATCTCTTTTTTAAAGCCTCGTACTGATGCTATTTACCATTAAAGACTGTTGTTTGGCCTAAGCGTATAGCAAAGAGTTTTGATCAAAAGCCCTATTTGGGTTAGGGACTAAATCATTAATTTAGTCATTGAGGGGTCCTTACAGCAATAGCTATTTAACGGTGTGTGTGTGTGTGTGTGTGTCTGCAGAGCCAAGGCCGTGTTGTGATTCTCCATTTGGCTGCTGGACACAAAGACGCATGTTGGGCAGACAATATACTTAATGTGGTAAACACACTCATGTCAGCGTGGCGATCCCTGCTATTATGTAGCTTTCCGGTTTTTGTGTGAGTGTATATCAGTCCACTTGACTAAATGCACTGCTTTGCTGTACCGCTGCAGCGGTGCACTTAACACAGCCGTGAACGTTATTGCTGCCATGGATCTCCGCCTCGGGCCTTTCTACTGCTACGATGCGTACTCTCATCCTTCCACCTCTGTCTCCTTTCACTCCCCTCTCTTTGCAATACGCCGTTGCTCTTCTCTCCATTCCCTTTCTGCGTCTGCCCGCCTCTGATCTCCTGCTGCCGTTTGAGCATCAAAGGCGTTGAAGAGGTTTGCCATCTCACCTTCCTCCCCACAACTCCCTTCATCTTCATCAGACGGGAAAGTGCAAAGGCTAACCGTGGGTATCAGGCGTCTTCTCTTCCATCACTCTCACTCCTCTGCGCCGGCCTTTGCTCTCAGCGATGTATCTCCACAGAATTGCTTCCTGTGTGTAGAAACGGTTGATCCTCAGATTGAAACTCACACAACCTCAGATCTGTGGTATCAATTTGTGTTGCTCGATAGGGAGCTGTGAGGTTTAAATAAGATTGTTTTCCTGTTTTTAGTTTAAGTTGACTCCTCCTTCCTCCTTGTATTATTATATTATTTTATTATACTTTACATCAATAATAAGAAATATGTAGAGTAGAGTTAGGAGTGTGGTAAAAGTTGTGTTTATTTAGTAGCTGCATGTTGTTATATTTCCATAATATACTTTTAAGCATGCAGCTGTGGTGCATCTGAACTGCCACACCAGGAGATCAGCTGTCAATCAAACCGTGTTGGTAGAACAGACAGTTTTACCGTCGTTTTCATCGATGAATAGGAATTAATCCTTATTACACTTATTTATTTGTTCGCATTGGCTTATACAGCTTCATGAGACATTGTTCCGGAGGGCCCAAAGGCCTAGACCTTACATGCTAAACCTCAACAACCTCCACACACACACACACGCACACAAACACACACACACACACACACACACTCACACTCACCCTAAACCCATGCCTCATCTCTGAGTGAATGGCCTCGCTAAAGGCTTTTTAATGGACTGCTTTGTGTGGGGAAAACTCCGGGTGACAGGGGTGAGTCCCAAGGGAGACAAGGGGGAGGGGGAGGGGAGACGAACTGAAAGACAGGGTGAGAATGGATCATTGAAAAACTAACAGAGCAGAGAGAGAGAACAACATGTTTGCAGCACTACTGATCTTTAAACACCTTATTTGAAACCAATAAATCACAATTACCTCTGTGACATTTCATTAGAATAAATGTCTCAGCTCTTCTGTAATTTGCTGTGACTGACAGCAAAAAATGTAACAGGCCAAACTGTGTGAACGAAATACTGGAAATATACATTTCAAAGTTTATTATAGTTTAATTTAAAAAATAACCCATTGTACACCGCTTATCATTCCTGTTTTCTGCAACTTTTTATTTTGTTGTTTGTTCTATATATAGCAACATATTTCAGCATCTCTGCTCAAAATGCTGAACAAAACTAAAAAGAATCAGCAAAAGTTACGCAGCTCCATATCTACTTTTACTTTGTTTTAAATAGAGTATAGACTATATTGTGTTGTGCTGACATTTGAAATTGTGTAAAATACGTGTCCTTTGCCTCCAGATTTGATTTTGCTGATGTGATTGTTTCTGGTCACTCTTTGGTTCTGAATGTACGATGGTGTGTGTATGGTATGAATGAAATGCTTCCGGCCTCATGTGCATCTGTTTGTAGGGGAGCAGGCTGCACATTGATCATCGGGTTGCGGGTCTGATCCCCTGCTCTTCCTGCCCATGTGTCAAAGTGTCCTTGAGCGACACCATAAAGCCACGCGTGTCCAGCAGGGGTTTCCATGGCTGCAGGCGTGCAGCCGAGCACGGAAGCAACTCGTGAGTATTTGTTTAGTAAAGAAAGTGTAATCCTTTGTTACTGTATCGATGACTGCAGGTCGTACTTACCCAAAGGGAGAGTTGTGACTTCTCATCAGATTTTACAGTCAAACGTCGGTGTTTCTCAGCGGAGGTGGGACATGTTTGACTGCCTCCCCCCCGGGGAGGCCATAAGTTTACCGCGTGTTCCTGTCCCCTCTCTGCTGCGGAGTGTGTGAATGAAGACATTTATTACAACAGAGACGAGGCGGATTAGCAGAGGGCTTAAACCATTCTCATGGTAATGCGTGGAGCTGGGAGCGCGCAGATAAACACAAACACTCACCTTATCAAAACAGCCAGGCCGGATAGACTACTCCTTACCAGCACTGAGAGACAGACGCAGAGAGAGAGAGAAAGGTGTCAGTTAGCTGTGGCAGATTATGGCCTTATTCAAAAATAATGCTTGGACAAGGAAAGCATTTTTGGGTACACACGGAAACACTTAAATGCAGAAGGTATGACATCATTGTCCAAGTTAATGCAAAACAAACAAACACTTTTTTTACTTGGTGCTCGGCTTGGTGAGGCTGAGCTGGACATTTAAAGTAGTAGTGGCAGCTTTTTCGTAATCTGAACCTCTAATTTTTGCAAAATGTGGAAATCTTGCTTTTTTGGAGTGTTTTTAACTGTTTCTTAGTTCTAGAAGATAATCAGATGGATATATTTATGTTGGTCACACAAGACATTTTTACATCTAGAAGTCCAAAATTGAAGCCACGGTAGACATCCTTCAAACTCATTTCCTACGGCCAGCAGGGGGCGACACCTCTTTCTGCAAGTCTGATGAGCACCTCCAGCCATATGGGAAATGTAGAATTTACAATTAATCAAACCTCCTGCTCTGTGTAAAACTGAATTTTACCTATTATTTTAAACCTTTCAATCGGTGTATGTTTTGAATTCAACTGTTGACAAAAAGCTTTTTTTGGGGGGGGACGTACTGATTGATTTCTCGCCACAAGTGATAATAATCGTGCGCGTGCACGGCCGCCTCAGCGAGGCCCGTAAGCTCCCCGGCTGCCTCGGTAATCCACAGCATCCTCTCTGCTCGGGGCGATCCACCGTGTTCACTTGGATCTTCTCAACATTGTAGTCAGACAACAATCTCAGCCACCAAATCCACGTCGCTCCAAATCTTCTCTCTTGGCGTCAGGTTTGTTTTTTGGCTCCTTCGGGAGAAGACGGGGAATAAGCTGAGCTCTGAGGATTTTTTATATCCCTCCTTTCAATAGAGCCTTCGTCTTTGAACATCTCAGTGTAACGGCGTATCACAGAGAGAGCGACGTTCTTTCAGCCGTCACATTCTGATAAAGGAGCGGTTGAAGCCCTTACACGTGGAATTTGACACTGAGGATTTTAGCACGCAGGATTTTTGTTTTGTGCTGTCTCAAAAATGCCCTGAAAGAGTCTGCTGTCGACAGTTATTGTGTTTGGTACTTAAGCTGTTTTTAAGTCCAAGTCAAGTCTCGAGTCCTTCAGTTAACAGAAGGTCTGGTCGGTCTTCTCTCCGTCCAAGTCTCCACTTCAGCCGATCGCTTAACTTCTGTGTTAAGTCACAGACATCCTGCAGCAGGTCCAAGTCTAGCGAAAGGTTCACTTTTAGGCCCGATGAGCTCATTTACCACCTGAACTCTTTGTCTTGTACATAAATGTTACCCTGCAAGAAGAGTTTTTCGGGATGTCGTTGGTTCTAACACCTGTAACCTTTTGTACCGATGACACAGCCACGGCGGAGGCACGTGCTCCTGCGCCTCCGTCCGACCGCCAGTCTTCCCCCTCGGTGACAGAGATGTCTTTTCCGTGTCCCTCCCCTGCCACCTCTGATTAAGGCCGGCGTGGACCAGACACACCTGTAGGGGCCCGACGGGAGACAATGCCGACGCTTCCTTCCACCGAGATTGATTTTCTCCATTAAAACGGGCCCTTTGTCTAAACCCCCTCCCCTGCGCCCCCTTTGTTATGCTAAAGAGAAGATGGAAGATTTCCAATTCAATTTGGGCTGAGCCGAGGGCCGGTCAGCTATATGGGCCTCCATTGTTCCGGCCGGGCCCGCTGGGACGGCGCTAGCGTCTCCCAAACGCCAATTAAGGCGGACGGAGAGACGTACAGGGGGATAATTGACAGGCAGGAGAAAGGCAGCCTTCTCGGCCTCATCATTGAAAAAAGAAAATCAAAGAGAAAGAGAGGCAGAGAGGAGGAAAAGTGAGGGGACGAGAGGGAGAACGGGGAGGAACGACCTGTAATATTTCCCAGAGCGAATTCAGATTACATCAAGTGTTTAGCTCACACACACACACACACACACACACACACAAGTTCTGCCCATCGGCACCAAGCGGGCCAAGAAGAGCCAACGAGAGCCACCATGAAGAGCACAGAGATAGCGCTGATGTCACTTCATATTGGTTGAAATGATATTATTTTAAAAATAGGCCAAGTGGTCATTTCAGTATCTTGATGCTCTTTCATTAACTTGTCACGGGGTCTGCTCGTGTTAATTACACTGAATCTGATTAAGACTAATTCAACTCTAATGGTTACTTCTTTCTACCTTTCTCAAAGAATAATAATCTACAGCTCACTATTATGAAATGAGAAATGTGTCTTTGTAATGAAGTGGTTTACCCTTTTCAATGAAGGAAAGACAATGAGGTAAATACAGTTGATTTTCCATCAGGCATAAATATAAAACTTTGCACACTTACAAAAGTTAAAACTTATTGCTCCGTTTAAAGGAGCATTACAGTTACTTTACATCATTTTCCATTTAAAAAGGCAACCCCATTGTGTTGCGTTATGAACGTACTTTTACATTTTGTGTTATGTGTCATTTAGAATTTGTGGATGTATTTACACGTGAAATGACCTTGGTGTTGGACTGCTGTGGTTTCAGACATTTCCCATTCCCCCTCGCCCTATTTGTAATACAGTTTTAGTAAGAAAAGCATTTCTTTTGCCACATTTTTCTCCAAACATCCCTTTTCTCGGTTTTTCCTCTCTCTGGTTCTCCATTCCCCAAATCATAATGTCTCTCCCTCCCTCCCCCCTCCTCTCTCTCCCGCTCTGCCGGCTTGTGACAGACGGCCTAATAGGATTTAATAAGCCCCATTTGCATGTCAGCCTTTTAGATTTTCTGTAAGAAAGAAAGGTGATCGGAAGGATGGGGGGTGGACAGGGAAAGGGAGGGAGGGAGGGAGGGAGGGATGGTGTGAAGAAAAAGAAAGAGAGAAAGACGGAGGGAGGGATAGGGGTGAGAGTGGTGACCGATGGGTTGATTTAAGGACCCATTTCTCTTTTGATAAATGGACTAGAATTATACCAACTGCCTGGAAAATATACTGCATCCGATAGTGACCTTTTATTAGGAAATATGATTTTAGTCTTTTCTTTTTACTAAAATGTGTGAGCAGAGAACTCGTTCCAATAAGCATAGGGAGTAATAATTATCATTCATTTTAGATGTTTTTGTCATCTAAAATGTTGTCTCAGGGGGGTCTTCACCTTCACAGATATCCCGCCTCGTCACTTCCACCGAGTGGCTTTTGTTTGGATTTTGTTTACCGTTTGGAGCAAATGTGTTTAAAAAACAAACAAACAACGATCGCTGCACGAGGAGCTGCCCGCTATCACATGACAATCAAGTGCCATCGTGTGGGCGGAGCTCTTTGTTCTCATCTGCGACGCAGCGGCTGATTGCAGTTCTTCAATTTCATTGAATTGACCTCACCAGACAAACAGCGACGGTGCGTAGTGATGTGTCCGACTTGTAGTCATGTTTTAGTCCTTAACATGCCTGCTACACTGAACCAAAGGATGCATGTACATTCATATACATATGAGTGCTTGTGTGTGTGTGTGTGTGTGTGAGCGACAGTGGGAGACTGCCGCTCTGTAAAGGAGGATAAAAGGTCCAGCCAAGAACCACGGATGTTGCACGCACACTCACACACTCGGTAATCCCCATGTTGGTAGCTGATGTTTATTGCCGTGTAATAGGATCAGGATGAGGCAGCGTCAATATCAGAGCAAACATCTCACACGCACGCACATGCACGCGTGCGCACACAACCGCTGATCAAACATAGCCCAGGAAACATTGTGATCCAGGAGAGATGAGAGGACTAATCCTTTTAGCCTTCTAAGAAGACTCTCCTCCTCCTCCTCCTCCTCCTCCTCCTCCACTTCTCTCCTTCTCTTCCAGGCTCGCTTCCTCAATCATTCTTCCTCTATGACGGGCTGCCTTTCTCTTTCTCCTTCGCTTGACAGCATTGTTTTCCACTCTCCCTCTTCTGCTTTTACTGACAAGGACGAGGCTAAGGAGAGAGAGACGCAGAGCCGAATATACACACTGTGTGCGTGTGTGTGTGTGTGTGTGTGTGTGTGTGTGTGTGTGTGTGTGTTTAAGAGCGGGTCGATCCTGAGAGATGAAACTCATAAATGCACAATCCTCAACAAACAAATCAAAGTTACCAAGGCATCACATGGCTGATGTTTTTGTCTCATTAGATATCAGAGGTTGGATATTGATCCCTTGTCTGACCTGGCCCAAAAATTGAAAGTGAGGTTAAGCTACTTCAACAGCTGTAACACCAATATTAGGATGATATGTATTTTAAGGCAAGAAGTATTGCATTTTTTTGGCCACATTTTTACCTTTTACCTTACTTACTTACTTACTTTACTTTTACTTTCAACACTGGAGAAAGAGAGAGAAGCAAATTTATTTTACCAGATGTCTAATTATCTGTATGAATTATACCCCCCCCCCCTTCCCCCTGTATCTAATTGCAATGCTTTCACATTATATTATAGTGCTTTTTATATGTCATCATGTCAATTCATATATTTTCTTTACTGGCGTTAGCTTCTCCCTGTTGCATCGTGTCCAGTCAGTGGCCTGCGCTGTCACACTTTGTTTCTGCTTTTGTATATGAGTGGATTGGTTGTGTTTCTTTTTTTCTCCGGGGAAACGCAGGATTTATTTCATTTTCTCAAAGCGCAGCCATGCCACCGAGTGCATACAGACCTATAAAAAAGGACACAGTGCTATTAGTGCATATCATGCTCACTGCTGAATGTGCACTACATGCTCGTGAGCATGTGTGTGTTTGTGTCTTCAGTGCTTAATGAATTTACTTTGCTCTGATTGGAAATTAATTAAAACAGCCTCAAACAGACGGCCGCCCACAGGGAGCCAGTGGCAACACACTGACTGACAGATTACTGCTGTGTGTGGGGGGGGGGGGGTGGAGGGAGGGAAGAGAGAGTTCACAGCTATCTGATGCACTCCCCACGACCCCACATGTCAGGGTTTGTGCCAATCTCAGTCCCGATACTGCTGTTATTTCCATCCACTGAGCAGTACGGGTTAAACAGCAGCAGCAAAGAAAACAGAGCAAGTTCTTTAAAAAAAATATTCAATGCATTAAATAATGATTCTAATAACAAATATTTTTACAATATGTCAAAGTATGTTTCCTGTGTACCCTGTAGGTAGTTTAGTTGTAGCAAAAAGTCATTTAAGTGTTCAAAAATAAAAGTAAAACTTGAAAAACACGGGAGGAAGTGTCCTTTAAAGGCCTCTTGAGGAGAATGCACGTAACGTCTGCCTCCCATGATGCTCTGCAGTAGGTGCAGCTGAACCTGTTCACGGGTCTGGACCTCTCTGCGCCGCCTCAGGTTCAGGAAGTGTTAACCGGTCCAGCTCCCTCAGGCAGACAACCATGTTAAAGACTAATTGACGAGCCCTTTAAATAAGTCCTAATTAGGGCACGGCTGGTAATAATCGGGCAGGCGGTCTGAGCACTAATTAGCGGGTGGGGGGGAAAAACAGAAAAAACCCCACTGTGTGTGTGTTACTGTGTGGATGAATGATCTCTACAGGGGGGCTGATGAAGCCCATACTTTCAAGAAGCCCAGAGAGAGAGAGAGAGAACCAGTGGGCGAGAGAGGTAGAGGGTGAGAGAAAAGCGGAGATGAACCACCGCCCCTCCACGCGCTTTTGTGCTGGCGTATGGTCTGTGGGTGGCCCTCTGTGCACGGGAGGTGGAGGGCAGCAGCGTGTGTGTGTGTGTGTGTGTGTGTGTGTGTGAGAGAGCTGAACTTACTCCTAACAGCAATGATTGATTCTGTGGCCTCGCCTTCTCTTTGCCAGGCCTCCCCTCACACACCCTCTGTTGTTGTTTTTGTCTTCTCCTCTCTTGCCTTTAATTGTTTGCGCTGAGAGGCGTCTACAAAACAGCATTAATAGATTTCCCACCTGCTGCAGAGACATTAGTAACACACTCAAACGACTCGTTTTGCCTCTGGCACTCTCCCTGCTGTCGTGCTCTCATTGTTCAGCGCCGGTCCTTTCAGCCGGCAACCCAGGTGTACCAACCCCCCCCCCCCATCTCTGGTTATCAGTCAGGCTGCATACTAAAGATACTACAAGCGCATCTCTTTTTTGCTGTTTTTATTATTTCTATTTAATGAAATTTCATCAGCTCCACATACAACTTAAAGTAGGATTTGAATGCAGCATATTAAGGGTTGATATTGGGGACTTTGTCATGAATATTACAAACTGCTGGTAGTTCTTTATTTGGCAAGATGTATACATTAATTTAGTAAACCAATAATTCTCTTCTAATTCACCAAAACTCTTTTAAGACTTTTAAGAATTCAAAATGCAATGCTATATAAGAATGGAGAAGAAGTTCCTTCAAGGTAATATTTTTATAAAGTAGTCTGGCAAACATTCAAAGTTAACTTAAGAAACTATGTGGTCTACTCTAACATCCTTATTTATTTTGTGTGTCAGAAACCTCAACAGTTCCCCTACATCTGTCAGTCCAAATAGAAAGTGGTGCTTTGAGCTAAATGCTAGCGTTGCCATAGCAACGTGCTCACATTGACAATACTACCATGTTGTTTAGCATGTGTCATTTTTACTACAGTCATCATCTTAGATTATCGTGATGCTATAATGTGATTATCTATTTATTTTTGTACACAAAGTAAAACCGTGGCTGATGGGACGTTGATTCAATTATAAACCAAATTGTTGGATGGCTTGCCAAAGTGATCCCGTTTCTTCCTGAAAAGCAATCCATCCCATAGTTGTTTCATATATTTAAATTTGCACCAAATTCACTGGCTGAGCAATATTGTCACTATCGTGTAAAAAACCCCAATAACGACACGGTGTGAACATTGGTGGTAGCCCTCTCTTCATGTTTCAAAGGGATTCAAGCCGTGTCCCACCGGCCACAGCAGGGTTCATCACAGACAGATTGAGAATTGAGAATTACTTCAAATACTAAATTAAAGGCACAGCAGAGCCAATCTAAAAGCGTCTGTCTGGTTGGAACATTCCAGCTGTACAGTTGTTGGTCCCTAATTGCTGGTTAATTAATTAAATATCCAGTGGGTTAGAGGAATTATGGGCAATTGTCCCCTAACGACCCTTAACGAGGTCTTGATTAGTGTCTTCAGCCATACCCTGTGGCTAAAATGATCCTTCAATTAGTGAGGAAAGCTCATGAAGAGAGCGCGTTGGTGGATGAGAGGTCACATGATGGACAGCAGACGATTACTTCAAGCAAAGGAGCAAAATGAAAAAGTTCTGAGGGATATTTTTAATTTATTGGACATGGGACCAGCGTTAGTTGTTAGTTTAAATGTCTTTGGGCAACCTTAAAGGGATTCCTGTTGTTTTTTATCAAACTTTACCAGTTCAAGTGATCCGAACTAAGGAATTCCTCATTATTCCTGGCAGCTTTTATGTGGTGGTGGTGGGCGGTCTGTACGTTACTGGGAACATTGTAGACAATAAATGGCCGAACAGCTGGAGCTTTAACGACGTGAGGCCGTGATCTATAGTATAACGGCCATGCATCAACTTGGCTCAGAAGTATTTGTAGTTCATGAATTTTCCGCCAAAACACTAGAACTATTATTAAATTACATTGGCCCAGACTTTCAGGTACGCAGCCTATTTAGGCAACAAAGTGTCTATAAACTAGTGAGGCCATCTACTTGGAGGTCTACTATACTAAGGTTTTTGACACAGTGACAGGAAGAAGATGTCTTGTCAGACAGACACATGTTGTAGGTCACACACACACACACACACACACACACACACTGGCTGTACGGAGATAGCAAGGTGGCTGACATTTGTGGTGCCTCGGGTGAGGACATGGCCTTTTCTCCTCATTTCTCGCGGCCAATCACCCGGTCTGAAAGGAGGAACGAAGATAAGGCCTTTTGTTTAGGCTGACAACGTCCCACTGATACTGCTGTGGGAGACTGTTTAGTGTGAGACACTGTGTGTGCCCTCCTCTAGTGGAACAAGCTGGCGTGGGAGGTCTGTCTCACGGCGTCTCGGCCCTGGTTACGGTTACTAACGATCGGGCCAATCAAGCAAAACCTGCAACTTGCTTAAACTAAATTTCTTTCAACTTTTTTTTATAGAAAATAGTCACGTGATCACCATCCTTTCTTTGCTTATAACCTCATTAATTGCGAGTAATGCAACGTACTGCACCAAACATTTCCTAATTTGAAAAGCTTAAATCTGAATTGTGCTTTTATCAAGAGATTTGACAGGTGAGACTCTGTGAAGCAGACCAGCACATCGCTTCCTCGGGACACCGTGTCAAGCAGTTGTCGGCCCATATCATATTAGATAGCTAGATATTACCTTGTTACCGGTAAATGGTGTTAAGGTAGTGTCAGGTGGGATGGGAATGCACCCACTTATGAGGGGCTATCACTCCCAGAAACATGGGCAGCAGCCAAATGCAGAAGGATTGATAATTTTGTCAAATTGCCTTTAGCACTTTGAAGCCTCGCTGTCAGCTGCTGAACATCTTTAAGAAGATCCAGCTAAAATATATAAAGCCATCTTCATAATGTATCAAAATTGAATGGCTGGGATGCCACTTACGGTAGTGGCGGTGTAATTGGTACTCAAAAAAATCTTAATAGTATCATATATCGAGAGCTGGGCTTTTAAAAGGATCTATTGTGAGATCTTCCCTTGATCTCTCCCCCCCATCCCTCCTCTCTCTCTCTCACATGCAGAGACACACACACAACACACACACACACACACACAGGGGATAATGCATTCTAGCCATCACTTCATCTCAGAATTCCCAAGTGTATTGGGACACCACATCCTATAATGATCCTCTGTAAGTGGGTTGGTTGGCCTGCTAACTTGTGTAAATAGTGCAAGCAGGGACTAATGTACCTTCTGGTTATCGGTGGGGAAATGGCACACATATTATAGGTAGACCCTTTGAGAGGAGCCCAGGGGAAAAAAAGGAGGTGGGGGACAAGGAGGAGACGGAAAGGAAAAAAGGGAAGGTGAGGAGATGATGAAGGGAAGCAGAAAAGGGAAAGTTTATTTTTATTGAGAGGGAACTTTTGATGTTCACTAGATCTAATGAAGGCAGTTTAATGGCTTTGAAATAATGATGAACTTCTGTAACTGGCCTACAGGCAGCTCAAGAAATGTCCCAAACGTACATTGATCGCAAAACCCTTAATCCAATTTAATCGAAATCTTATCATAATATGAGAAATAATTTGATATTGTTTGCCAAAGAATCAATGCAATCGTGTGTTGAGAGGAAACTTGTTTACACTCTTTAGTAAGTCCCATAAAAAAACCTTAGTGTTAATTAAACAGTTGCAAAGGGCCCTTCATGGTTTTTGGTTCATTTGAATTACATTCTTCACAAAATATGGAGCTTCGCGAATCTCCTTTTTAAATCTGGATCTTTGTTTGCTGACAAAATTCCTGCTTAATAATACAACGTGTTTTGTCACGCTTGTTTATGGAAATTAATTGAAGATGTCTGCCGAGCCGGTTACAACGCACGCTAATTTCCTTCAGCTATTGGTGAAGCGTAAATTGGCAAACACTTGCATAATGTGTTCATGTGTATAGACAGTTTAGATCGCTGTTTGTTAACAATATTTGTGCGCTTAGTTATTGTGTTCACGGAGACAAATGTGAGGCATGTCGTTTTATGCTGCTTCGTTTCTTGTTAGTTGTTTGCTATTATGATAACAAGGATCCATTTGATGTCAGCAGGCCTTTTATCTTCAAATGAGCCATTTAAATGTCATTACCGTGGGGGTGTGCGTGGGAGTGGGTGTGTGTGATCATCACATTCACAAGGCCCGTTCATGTCCCGTCATTTTTCCTACAATGAGAAATTACCAGCATTCGCCGTCTCTGATGCCGCAGCTCCAACATTACTGGTTTTTAATAGTTATTGTTCAGTGACATAAATTCAAGCTTTTGTCCATCTTGCCGTCTTCGGTTATTTACTGTTTAAAAACAGCAGCCCACAGGGGAATGACACAGGAAAATTAGAGTTGTTGTTCGTTGATATGAGAAGTCTAGAAAGTATCAGAGTGACTTTCACTAAGGCTGAAAACTCCCAGATGAGGGTTTATTGTTCATCTAACTGAAGGCAGCATTTGTGTTTGCACACAGCTAACTTGCAATACTTTGTATACTGTGTTTTCATCATTTAAATCCAGGTACAAAGTTAGGACACATTTACGTTGTTGCCATGGTGCCTCAATAGTCGAGAATGCTGTACTGTGTCTTGGATGCAGCATCCGTAGATGACATGAAAGATTGTAAATATATGACACAGAGTATATATTCAGTATATCCTGCTATTTATGGGGTAGACAGTGCAGTATATAAAGTAACAGTACCGATAGCTATGCAGTGTGTTACTTTAATCCGCTCTCATGCGCAAACGTCTCAGGAAGCAACAGCGGACGTCGGCGTGGAGAAAAGCCGAGGTCGGCTCCGCGTCCCGTCTAACCTTGGTGGAGGTAGTGCTGCGTCGGCCTCGGTGCTGGAGTGGCAGACGAGCTGCAGCCCTCCCAGTGCACTACCGGTAATTTAGGAAATCCTCACTGGCAGGTTGAGATGACAAAGCCGCTGTGTTTCTGGCAGCAGTCTGTAATTTGCTTGTTTTCCACTCGGCCATAGAGCCGACGCAGTGCAGGAGCAGGCGAGCCAAGGAGTGTTTCTCTCCCTCTTTCTCTCTCCCCAGTTCTCACTCGCCCATTTGCTCCGGGTTTGCGCTCTCCTGTTGTTGTCATTGTGTTACTCAGCTCGGCTCTGTGGCCTTTGAGTTAAAAAGAAAAACACAGGCTGCGACCACCATGGAAATCTGAGCCCACGTCTGTCACAGACAGACTGAAATCCACTGATGGAGTTACAACTCATGCAGTGTGAAATATAAATGCTAAAGAAATAGTTGTATTCATTATTTAGGAATCCTGAAACATCTCATTGTAAATCTCTCTGCTTGTTTTGGATGTGATTAGAACGCAGTTAGAGATTAAAAGACTATTAATTAAATTTACATCCCCTATAAAAGCTCATATAATATGTGTTTTACAGCTCAAATGTTTTTACATGTGAAACATTAAAAAATACATTTGACGATTTGAGAATTAGGCTATTTGATATGTTACCCGAGTGTGAAATATAAATGCTACTTATCATCATTAATACATTTTATCCCCATCCTGAGACCACACATCCGTCTGTGATTGATTGCATTGTGATTCAATGATGTGGTGAAATGGGTCCTCCGTTCGCCCCTTTTGAACAGATTAAAAAATGCTCACAGAACAACCGAAGCAGAGAAGGTACGTTTAAATATCAAACAAAAAACTGAGTTTGGTTAACGTCCTCTTTTGCACGAGAGCGTTGTGGTGAGTTCTCTCCAGTCGTGTATCGTTTTTTCCCCCTCGTTACCTACTTGCATTAGTCCCTGAATAAAACTATCCAGTTTGAATTGTAATTGTTTCCTGCCACAAAGCGGTGAAGGACACAGGGCGCACGTGTGTGTGTGTGTGTGTGTGTGTGTGTGTGTGTGTACAGTGCGCGTGTGTCAAAAGAACTTTGACAAACAGCTCCCCTGTTTACCATGGCGACGCTGTGGCCTGTGTTCTCTCGTCTCTACGGTAACCGAGGCCCTGAGCTCTCTTATTGGCTCAGCCATTGAACTCACAGCTAGAGACAAAAGAGAAGGACCTGGCGCTGGTAATTTCTTATCACCAAATCCCATTAGGCTCAGGGATTTTTTTTTTTTTTTTTTTTTTTCCCATTAACCCACACAAAAGTAAAGTGGGAATCACCAAACCCAGTCAGCTCAGCCCAGACGGTGAGGCTGACTGGGGCCCCTAATAACATCCCCCCGCTCCTGCTCCTGCTGCATTAATACAAGAGATACTCGCAAAAAGTGCCTTAATAGAATTTATCCCGATGACAAATGAAAAGCCTGGGTTGTATTTTATAAAAGCAATACCTCATCATCACGTTAAATTCTGGTTCCTTCTTGAGAAATCATTGACACTAATGACACCATGAAGAGAAAGAAGTGAACTATGGATAAAAGAAATAAACGTGATGAGAACTCCTCACTGGCCTTTCACATCCACAGCTTCCTGGTAACAGGCCTGTTTGTTATTGGGATAGTTCCAGTACTTACTGCTGGAGGTACCGATCACATGTGCATTGTAATAATATGTAAGTTTGACTGAATCAAGACAATGCTTCAGCCGTGGTTGGCTTAATCAAGGATCGTTCCCAAATTAAAGGTTTTAATAAACCTTTTTTTCTGTAAGTTTATGTAATATAATGCAATGCCTGAAAACACCAGGGGTCCATTAACAGCCGGTTCAACCCACGGATATTAAATGTGAATTTCAAAATGCCACATTTAAACTCTGTCTTCAGCAGTGATCTTGTTCTTTCATAATAATTACTGACATCTAAAAATGAACGAGGCAAAGGCTTAGCAGTTAAAAGCAAGTATCACCTCTGAGGAGTCCCATATCTCAAAATCTGAAAATCCTGCAAAAAATCCTTTTTACAGATTGTGGTTTAGTTTAGTGCACATCGGTGCATCAAAATACATATGTATATATTCAATTTTATATTCAAATGTACTGTGACAACACGGGTGCACTCTCTCTACATCTGAGACCTCCCCTGCCCACCGGGCCCGTAAAAACCGACCGCCATAACAGCGGTTAGGTGTTGTGGTATCTGCTTGTGTGTATGTGTGTGTGTGTGTGAGATAACCGCCTCTTCCAAGTTGGATTGACAGACAAAAGCCTAATCGCTCCTCAGCTTCAGCAGCCAAACAGCTCAGAGGAAGTATTGACCCAAAAGCACCGTAATCCCCGCCATCTAACACGGGCAATTTCATGTAATACCTGTAATAACACACATTTAGCCCAAAGTAGTCGTCAAAAGGGCTCAGAGCACCTGATTGTGAGGGGTGAGCCGTTTGAATCGGAGGGACCTGAAGAGTGTATCAACCTGTAATAACCCCGCGCCGTCTTTCTCCTCAACTCCCCGTATCGCCGCTCCTCCGAGTCACTTTGACTCCTGTTCTCTCACTCTCTTTGTCTCTCTGTCTAAATGTGTCGCTCACGTTGCCTTAGAACTGTTTTTTTTTTCCCTGAGTTGTTTTAAGTCTCGGATGCTAAAGAAAAGCCGCGTCTTTTCATTTTTCTTCCTTACGTTTGACATTTGAAAAGCCAAATAAAGCTCCTTGTCATCATTCACTTTGTTCTGTGTTGTCAGCGAAGGTCTCGTAGCGGCGTCCGGACACCGTGTCGTTGATACAGCAGCGACGGCGCGGTGGCTTAGAATTTGTCAGGAGCCGCGGAGCCCCAAACGGGACATGTGTCACTAAAAGGTTACACGTCACCTGACCATAACGGTAAAATCTTCTCCTCCTCTCGACTCTTTCATGTGGCGCCTGGTTGAAGAATCTCACATCCGTGAGTACTATTAAATAATAATAATAATAATGTAACCTTTTCCCTGTCAGAGGAACAGGAAACTTAAGTCAATCTTCATTGTGGAGCTTCTCCTTTTTCTTTCCCCCTCGTGTGTGTGATGTGAGGCTTAGCGAGGAGAAGCGGTGCACATGATGGGGCGCGCGGTATGTTCTGTTTGTGTTGGGCTGCATGCACACAAACGGCAGTGAAGAATCACTCAGATATTCAGAGATTTTGAATATTAGTTTGGATTCGGTTGAAAAAAATGTTCCTTCCTATTATATCCCAGTCTGATACAAGTGAAGAGTTGAACTGTAATCAAACACACAGAGTTTTTACTGCTGCAGTCTTACTTTGACTTCTATTTCTTCTCTCACAGATTGTGAATATGAGACCTTTTTTGTGCAGTCGAGTATGCATTTGGCTGAAACCTGATCTGATTGACGGCTGGAGAAGTGGTTTGTGTTATACTGTACACACACAAACACGCACACACACACACACACACACACACACACCTACCTTCACAGCATCACCGTCCCCAATGCTGTCTGCATTCACACTCATGTTTTAGCCTGATTTGCTATTCATGTCACAGAGATTAATCAACCGTCTCATCCCCTTGCTGTTACACTCTGATACACACACTGTACCTGCATCTAGGTGTGTGTGTGTGTGTGGGCCTCTCCATCAACCATCTGCATATCTCCATATTAGCGCTGGACCATCCCTTTAATTTCCTACAGCGTCTGATAGCCATCGCCTTCATTCAGCCTCCTCGTCGCTCCCTCACAGCGCTCTGAGGTTTCATATGGGTGTGTGTTTGTGTTTGGACTAATACCATCAGTTCTATCTGAACACACACACACACACACACACACAGGCATTGACAATTCATTGATTTGCTTCCTCTTTAATAAGGTAAATGATCAGGGAGATATTAAAAGGACCCGTGTAGAAAGCAGCGAGGAGGTCAAACCGGCTGCGGGAGTCGTGCAAAATGTCCCTCCGCTCACAGTCAAACCCTTGAGGAGCGTATCTTGACAGGCGCTGGCCACTCGGCAATGAGATTTGACATTTCCATGTCTCCACTTTCAGTGACCCCTGACCTTTCCCCTCAAACCAGCATTGGGAAAAGATGTATTCTTTTACTCACATACAGAGGTTTGTAGGATTTGTTTCATGCTACATTTTGCGTAGATGTGTCTCGTGTGGGTGTTGTGTGGCACAAATGGTCACAAAAGTATGTTTGACATCCACAGTAATAATTGCTTCACCTTAATTAACTCTTATTAGGTCTCCTAAAGTGGCCTTACCCTTTGTGTGTTTGTGTGTGTGTGCCTTTGCTGGGAGGTGAATGCTAATCTGCTAGTTGCTATTATTCTGTGGGACCTTGGGTGAGAAGAGAGGATGGAGGTAGAGACGGGGGCAGCAAGACAGCAGATAGGGAGGTTATGAATGAAGCCTTTGTGTGTGCGTGTGTGTGCGTGTGTGTCTGTGTGTGCGTGTGTGCGTGCGTGTGCGCGTGCGTGCGTGCGTGTGCGCGTGCGCGCTTTGGTAGTAGAAAAGAGAAGTAGTGCAAATTAGAGGTATGAGGGAGAGGACGGGCGCCTGCATAGGAGAAAGAAGTGAGAGGCGTCGTGTGTCTGTCTCCCTTTATGTAGATCTGCACCTCGCCAAGGTCGCTGAGATACAGGAGGAGAAGTCCGACGAGTTCTTCCTGCAAGAAACATGGTTGATTTCATTTTCATGCTACTGAAAATTCTGCTGTCAATCTTTATTAACTTGGATTAATACATGGATTAATACAGATTTAAAGGAGGATTTACCGAGGCACAAAATGTGCGATTCTTTAAATCTGCATGGATTAGGTTTCGATAAATTCTCATCAGTGACGAAACAATAATAGATTACAAACAAAGATCCTCAGGAGCCTTTTTGAAAGAGAATGTTCAGTCTCCTGGTCAGGAAGTCACAGATCTTTTGGGCGTGTGATATTCTGAGAGGCAGCGAGTGAACCACACAGCGCTGCAGTCCAGACCAGAACTACTTTAAAGAATGCTACCGCAGTACATGTAATCATCATTCTTAATAGTTCTTATGTGTGTAGGCAGAGAGATGAGAGCAGGTGGAGAGAAGAGAGCCACCTCTTTAACTATTCACTATTATATCTGTTTGGTGTTTACAAAACTATAAAAGGAGACGTTTCTTTTGTTTGAACTAAAGTCTGTATTTGACCGTGCTTTTGTTTTTCTTCTGTTTTTCCAGGACGTGCATCACGTCGACCACAGAGACTCAAAATCATCACAAAGGTAAGAAACGTTGTGTCTGGTTCATGAAAGTGTCTGTTTGACTTCTCCTGAATGGTCTTGTTGGTTGCACCTCCCTGCTCCCAGTATACAGGATGCAACTGAGTCCTTGTATCTGATCAATGTGATTACTCTTAATGGCGTCTGGCACATGTTTTTATTGGTGCTGTGAAATGTGCCACAATGAGGTGGTGTACTTAGAAACTGAAGATGAATATTAGCCTTTCATGAATCCAGGGTTGCAGCAAGTCCTGATGGTAATTATACTCTGACCTTAAAATGGTCAAAAGATGAAAAGATACAACAGCTTTAGTTTAGTTATATGTTTTACAACCTTATCAAGGCTGATACTGTGTGTGTGTGTGTGTGTGCGTGCGCATCTGAGGAGCTTTCAGTGAGATAAACACTTGAGCCACAGATTCTGAGAGGGAAATCTATAATGTTGAATAGCAAGGTTAAACTTATTGTTTATCTCGCTCTGCCTGCACGCTGGGCCACAATAGGAATATTTTTCTTCCCTCGCTGAACAAAAGTTTCCAATCAAATCTGCAGCTAAATGCGTGGCTGCTGCTGAGAGAGGAGGTGAAGTGTCAATGCCTCCATCTGAACCGTTAGTCAGCCGCTAATAATCAGAGACCCTGTGACACGAGGGCTTCTCTGTGTAAAGCACATATGTTTTCTTTGATTAACCATAGAAGACAATGGTATAGGATATTTCATTTTCTGTTGTCAAAACACTCCGCAGAGCTCTATTTTTGCTCCTTTTTTACCACAGAGTCCCATAGTTGCACTTTGCAATTCTCAGTTCCTCATCATCAAATACGTTGTGGCTATAAGGGGACCCTGTGAGAGATGATGCAGAAACAGAAAAGTGGGTCGTGATGGGCGAGCGAGCACGAAGGCCGCGCGATAAATTATCTCCCAGTCACGAGCAAGAACCGCGCCATTAAATAAGATGAGAATATAATTGTTGCATTGAGTGGGCCCACGGTCCATTTCAGATGTGTGATCAACACACGGTGCTACTAGTGTGATTTAATGCTCCTAAAAATATGCTTTTGTTGTCTGTCAGACTGGAGGAAGCGTAATGGACGTCTTATCGGTGACAGTATGTGCTGCTACATGGAACAGTGTGTGTGTGTGTGTGTGTGTGTGTGTGTGTGTGTGTGTGTGTGTGTGACTGCAGTAATGCATGTTCTTCGTGCCGAGGACAGAACTGATGGTCGCGCTCTCATCCTGCTCCTCGGTCCGGTTCTGACCGGTCTTCACCTGAATACCCACCTGGCATACGCGTCGAGCACGGTGTGTGGAGGGATGTCCAATCCCCGAAAACAGGCACCAAGGGAAGCAGTTGCCATGAAAGATGGACACACTATGTCTCCCTCTCTGCTTCCTCAAATCTTGTCTTTTTTAACTTACCAACCTGGATACAGTCGCGCGCCCCCCCCCCCCCCCCCGTTACTCCTCCCGTTGTCCTCCTGTCGAGCTCTTGATCTTCATCGCTGTCGTGTCACTGCTTTTATCTCGTCACCCCGAGCAACCTCTCCGTCTTATTGACCCGCTGATGAGAGTCAGCAGGTCAGCTGGAGGGCTCGGCGTGGTGCGTGTGCACGTGAGTGAAGTGTGTACGGAAGCTAATCAGGTCCTTTAATGACCGCTGAGAGGGGAAGGGGATTAACTAAGCATTACAGGTGAGAAGATGCAGATTTAAGGATGTACAGAATAGGCGTAAGCAAAAGCATGTATGTCTATTTTGTAGATTGGAAAATGGCAGCGCATCGTAGTCATGCAATTAAAACCAGACGTTTTAGAAGGTTTCGGTGTCTTTTACTGCTGTAAACACAAATCAGGACTCAGAGATTTTGGATTTTTGGATATTTCGAATTATAGAAGGTGAGACAGTGGACTTTGATTTTATTTCATTAAACCCGATGCGTGAGACTAAATTCAATATGACCCATTCAGAGTTTCAGTGACTGAATAATCACAAAAACATCATCCAGCTTACATCCAATTTATGAATTATTTGTTTAAAGGAGACAGCAGTCCACTCACTTGGTAAACTAAATCCAAACCCACACACACTCTTCACCCACAGGAAATCAATATAGAGGAAAGTTTAAGCAGAAGAGCATCAGCAAGCTTTCAGCAGAACATAAAACAAGAACATCTACTTGATTCTAAATGCCAAATAAGTGGAGATAGTTGTAGTTTGTGTTCTTTCTCCTGACACATCGAGTTACGCTGGCAGGTGTCTCTCTCTCTCTCTCTCTCTCTCTCTCTCTCTCTCTCTCTCTCTCTCTCTCTCTCTCTCTCGTGCTTTATCTGTGTCAGCCCAACAATAGGAAACTGCTGATGTAGTAAACAAACCTTGTCCAGAGCTGTTCACCGGCCTCCTATTTTATCACCTACTTCCATCCTTCCTGGGTAAATAATGTACATTTATATCTGCAGTGTTAAAAGTAAAAAAAAAAAACTATTCACAGATGTCATTCTGTGACATTTCATTATTGAAATTATGTCAAAGTACACGGGAGGAGAGCGTGTGTGATCGTGTGTGTGCTGAACTCTCGCTGGGTATCCAGAGTGTCCCTTTTCAGTGTGTGTGTGTGTGTGTGTGTGTGTGTGTGTGTGTGTGTGTGTGTGTGTGTGTGTGTGTGTGGCTCATTGTGCAGGCTGGTAATGAGAGCCGCTCGGCGTGCGCTGCAACCATCGCGGGCCTGTTTGCTTAGGTGCTGCTGTTCTGCTGTGTGTGTATTTACGTACATGCGTACACGTGGGTTCGGATGCAACTATTTGTACAGCTTTCTCAAGGTTGCCTGATCGCAGCCAGGAGACAACCACAATAGTGTGTGTGTGTGTGTGTGTGTGTTTGCCTCGGGGAATTGAATCTAGAGTAAACACACATGTCCGTCTCTTTCCCAGGCGGATGAATGAATGAATGGGCCGGCAGTGATATTGACAAGCTGATCCACTGCTCATGTAAGTGTGTGTGTGTGTGTGTGTGTGTGTGTGTGTGTGTGTGTGTGTGTGTGTGTGTGTGTGTGTGTGTGTGTGTGTGTGTGTGTGTGTGTGTGTGTGTGTGTGTGTGTGTGTGTGTGTGTGTGTGTGTGTGTGTGCGCGCGCGAGTGTCTGTAGGTGTGTTACTCTAAAAAATGGAAGCGAAGGGGAGATGGGAGAACCATCCTAAAGAACATTTCTCTCTAAACCCTAACAAACAAAAGCACACTTTGTCTACCAGTAGTATATTAAAGCTTATGTTGGCTAATAATACCAGGCTTTAAATATATATTACCTGGTGTTAATCACAGTCTTTTTTATGTAATTGGATTGATTAGATGATTTCAATTTATTTTATAAACAAAAGGTAAAGGAAAATCTTGCTCTTCCACTCTGTTTAATTAGTTCAATTTTAAAATGACAAAAGCTAAAAATATTTGGGATCACTGATAATTCTGTTTTCCGAAAACATTGAGTTGAAGAGTCATTAAAGAGATTTATATTTGAAATGGCATAAAACGAAAAACGCAGTTCACAAATGAACCTGATAAATCCTGCACTCAAATCCTGTCTGACCTTGTGGATTATTAAGAACATGTCTGGCTCTTAAGTGGTAAAACCACCACATGGTGTTGTCTTGTTTGCATTGAAAAGTTGCTGTTGTCCGTTGATTAGGCAGTTTTACGTGGAAGGCAGCGGGTGGAAGTCGAGGCAGGAAGTCTGTTTGCAACCTGTCTGACCACAGGAAACCTTTGCTGCGTTCCCAAAGGTTACTGTGGAAAAAAAAGGACCCAAGTTTGAGTGAACTAGAATTGAGAGTCGCCGCTTATGCATATACAGGAGTTTTATGGTGTTGGCATGTAGCACTGAAAGCAATTCTCAATTTTCTTCTCTTTGGACAGTGAGTCCCATGGAGTAAACACACGAGAGAGAGAGAGAGGGGGAGAGAGAGAGAGGTAGAGAGAGAGAGAGAGAGAGAGAGAGAGAGAGGTGATGCGTCGAGCCGCTGTGATAACGTCTCCCTCGCTCTAAAAAGAAGGAGATAAAGGGCCTTTTCTCCGTTCCACATGCCGGGCAACTCCCAGCGGCCTCTTTGTTGACACAGCCGCCACAATGGGAACTAAAGGCCTCCCAATGCCTCCCATTATGAGCCTAACCCGGGGCCCAGTGGCTGCCCCGCAGGGTTATCCAGTGCAGGCCAGCCTGCATTGGCCAAAGCCCCCTTGAATATTACCCTCACCCTCTTGCCCCCGCTGCATTGTTCAGCGTTATTCTGCTCCCACAATGGGGCATCGCACTTTGGAGGTAATGTGCAAAAAGGGGAAGCAAATCAAAAATAATGGCACTTATTGTTTCTCTTTCCACACACACACTGCCGAGAGGCCTGCCCCTCCCTCGCCCGTGGCTTTCTCTGCCCTGAACCCCCCGGGTTCATTCACGTCGGTTATACGGACAAATTAAATAAAACCTGGTTTGGGTCGGAGGGGAGCAGAGAGCGGGCCGGGGTGCTGCAGAGGCCGGAGGCGGGGAGGGAAGTCGTGGAGAAGACGTGGTTGCGAGCGAAGGGGACAGCTGCTCTCATTGGGACGAGTCCGTCAGGGGTCCTCCTGCAGGAATTCACACTAAAGACGTGACCTCCTCTGACAGCGTCCCGATGGGAGAGCAGCGGGATCAATAAGCCTCTGAGTGAGGGGAGTTGTTACCGCTTGGCGTTGGTTCTTCTCCCGCTGATCTGTTCCCCTGCAAAAACAAGAAGAAATCGAGTGAACAGTGTAGAAATGCAACATCTCGCCCTCATCCTGGACGCACGCACCGATGGATGGATGTAACTCTGGCTTTCCCCCTCGATGGCCTGATGGATGCCTGGTGAAAAGAGCCAAGGTACGTTGCCGATGCAGAGGGGAGGGCCCGGTGAGGCAGAAAGGTGCGGGTCAGACAGGTGCTCGAGGTTGATTGGCTAACCATCCGCTGCATTTAAAGGGAATTTTGCCGGTTCTCACGCGCAAACCCGAAACTGAGACACGTCGTCTCAGTGGCCGTCAGCTGGCTTCTTTTAACAATGTGGTTATTGTGTGAGCGTGACACGGTGCCTGCACGTGCACAAAGTCTTTCATAAGGAATAAATGATAATCATCCTGTTTTCGGGATCCCTGGCTGGCTGTGTTTTTTCCATTAGCTGGAGGTGGGATTGTAAAAACACCGCTCCTTTTTAGTTTAGATCTTTTGTGACTGTGATTACATGCCGCTGTCATCACGATTCCACCCTAATATCACATGTTTTTATTGTAGTTTCATTGGAGAATTTTGAAATCCAACTAAATGTTGGTTCAGAAGCCTTTTGACAGTAAGATTGAGACGCAAAGAGAGATCTCGGTCACAAATAACTCCGCAAACCCGAGACCTTTAAAGGCATCAAAGTTGTCTCAGCGGCTGTGCTGCTTACGGATTAATCATTCAACATTGAAGCTTCAGATAATGGACTGGGAGATCAATAGAGTCGGTAGGGAGACAAGAATAGTGCAGCTGCAGGATTGAGAGGAAGGAGATGAAGAAGAGAGGAAGGCGAGGGGCAGGAATAGGAAGAAAGGAAGAAGAAAAGGTTGTTGGGGAGGGGGAAGGGGGGGTGCAGGGGAGCTGCTCTTTGGGGTCTTTGAAAGCAGCAGGTCTGACTGGGAGCTTGACCCCATTTAGGATGAGCGAGAGACATGGAGAAGTGTGAAGGAGAGAGAGAGAGAGAGACTCCTCAGCCCTGCACTTAAAGGCCCTTCCCAGGAAGTCCTCCTTCTCTCCAGAGCCTGATTCCCCCCCACCGACAGCAGAGAGGATGGAGGAAAAAGGCCTCATTTAGGATGAGTGGAGGAGACCCCCGTCCTCCTCTGGGGGGGGTCCTGATGTCAGGACTTTCCCTCAGCGGGACGGAGAAGAATGTCAGCAAGAAGGAAAGGTTTAGTGTCTTTTATCCTTTTTGGATATTGATTTGTGTTCCCAAAGCTTCTAATAAACCCATTTTGACCGTTTTCTGCGTTTTGCAAAGCTTGATTCAAGATCGATTGATTTGATTTTTTAAAGTTTTTATTAAGTCAATGAATGCAATGAAACTAAGTGCCTTTACTCAGGTACTTTACTTGAGTGTTTTATACTTTTGCCCATTTATACCTTTTAATGTATTTATTTAACAGCTTTGGTTGCTACTTACTTTGTAGATTTAGATTTGTAGATTTCCCTCCGTTTCAGTCAATACAGACCTCACACAGCACAGCTCATGTAAATGCACTAAATGTGTGAGTTTACACATGTGCAACAGATGATGTGGATGAAGCAACAGATTACGTACTTTGTGAATAACTTATCATTATAAGTGTTATCATGTAATTCTGGACGTAACACGCCAAAGAATCATTTTCAGATGTGTCAGTTACAATCAGCCATGATGGTGCTTCTGCTGGTGGGGGTTGAATAGGATTAGCTATACACACCAACTACACACTAAACCACACACACACACACACACAGACAGACAGAGGTGTCAGCCCAGCATGTTGAACCCAGCTCAAAGTCAGCTGTTTTCTCTGCTGTTGTGCAAAATTGGCAGAGTTGTAGGTTTGTGTGTGTGTGTGTGTGTGTGTGTGTGTGTGTGTGTGTGTGGGGGGGGGGGTTTGTGTGTGTGTGTGTGTGTGGGGGGGGGGGGGGTTTGTGTGTGTGTGTGTGTGTGTGTGTGTGTGTGTGTATAGTTGACATGCAGATGCTCCCATTCAGGCAAACATTATTAAAATAGTTATAAATAAAAGCCAAGTCCAAGTGTCTTGTTTATTCAGTACAGCCCATCTGTTGGTGTATTTTTTTAATAGTGGTCCTCAATGGGTTGCTGTAAGAAGAAGAATCTTAACTAGTAGTAGACTTTTATTAAACATTTGGTCCTTCATTTAAAATTGAAATGCAAAGCATATTGCCACTGTGTTTTTAAATATCTTGATATGCTTGTCAGGTGAAGGATTGTTTAGTCTGTTAGGAGTGTATTGAGGGTCTTAGTCATCATGGTTATTGAGGGGGGGATCCGTCCCACAAGCAGAGAACCGCTCATTTTAGTTAAAGACTTCTATGTTTGGTTATTTGTACCCTGTCAAAGAAGTTATTTATGTAAACCTTTATGAAGTATGTCAGCTTGATGAAGTGTGCACTTGTTGTGTGTGTGTGTGTGTGTGTGTGTGTGTGTGTGTGTGTGTGTGTGTGTGTGTGTGTGTGTGTGTGTGTGTGTGTGTGTGTGTGTGTGGGTTTGCATTAGCCAGACAGGTTGGAATGACGCTGATCACTTTTGATGTGTTCATTTTGTCTGTGTGTGTGTGTGTGTGTGTGTGTGTGTGTTCATTGGCTCCCTCAGAGGGACTATCATTGCTGGTAATCCTCTTCATGGTCGACTAATCTGTTTTCACAGGGGTCACTCCATCACCCCCCCTCCTCCCCCCTCGATCCTCCTCACCTCCCTTTCCTTTTTCTTTTCACCTCAGTGGGGTTCCTCCTTCCATCCTTACCTCATCCCGCAAAGGTCACTTCTTCATCCTTCCCTCCTATTCAGCATGTTTCTCTTCCTCCTTCCTTCCCCTCCCTCTGTCGCTGCCCTTTTCCCTTTAGAACCACTTATCTTATTACACAGAGAATCAAAGCTCTCATGTTCACCATCAGAAAATCAAACTAATAATGAGATCTAAGGGATCTTCCTCCTCCCGCTCAATCCTCCTCACATCGCCTCTCCAACTACACCTCTACGTCACCTTATGACAATTGAACAAGGAGCCCAATAACAACTTATTTCAGGGAAATATCTTCATGTGCCTTTGTTCGGAGGGTGAGAGGATAGAAGATACTGATTTCTTGTAGGCGAGAGTCAGGACGTAGCCTAGCGTGGCTTAATGACTGGAAGCAGGGGGGAGACGCTAGCTGGATGTTTCTATGACTCCGTATTTGCTTTACAGTGCAGAATAATGAATTCCCTACCGTTTAATTTAGTCTTTGAAAATAGGGTTTTTAAATTCCTAATGTACATTTACTGCCTTCTATTGAGTACCGAATGCTAAATGAGGCATAACACGTCCAGGCTGCAGCTCTGACTAATATCCCTCTTTTCATCTCACTTTTGAATAAAAGCAAAATTGTTGCAACTATATTTTAGAGCTCACCGTTCCTACACCATCAACCAATTGATGTATCAGCTCACTTCCTCCGTCTTGTCCTCTTGTATCCTTATATCCAATCATCTCCTCATCCTTTTCAACCCTTCAGCTTACCTCGGCTCTCAGCACTAACAAAACCACAATCAGACCCCCCTGCCCCCAAAGGGACAAACTCAAACACGTGGTCTAATCATATTCCTTCCTATCTAGAAACAATCAGTGATTGTGTTGCACTGGAAAAGAGAGGGAGGCTGCACGTGCTCTAATTTAATTAAATGTTTTTGCATTTTTTCTGTAATAGTGGGCGAGGTACAAATAAATTGTAGATGCTGCATCAAGACTGCTCAACCAAATGCTGGAATGATGGGAAACAGGTTTGATGTGAACAGCTTAGCTGAAAGTATTACAGGTCAAAGCAATTCAATTCATTTTATTTTGTATAGCCAAAAATCGCAAATTACAAATATGCCTCAGAGGGCTTTACAGTCTGTACACATGCCCCTCCAAAGCAGCATGTTCATCAGCAATGATTCACAGTAACATATCATTAGTCTTTTTTTATTTCCACTATTAGCATTTGTTAGTCATTTTTTTCAATGAGAACCTTGTTCATGTATTTAATTTCATGAATTTGTTCATTTTGGGGCTGTCCCGTGATTTCACCCAATCTTTCCAGTACAAGTATAAATGGGAAATTAAAATGTACTGACTCCACTCTTACTAATGCTAGTGCTGTTAGCTCCAGCTACTGACTCCACTCTTATCAATGCTAGTGCTGTTAGCTCCAGCTACTGACTTTAGTGGACAACGGGGTAATCAATGTGGAAGTGAGGTTTGTTTTACACATGCAGTATCTGGTGTGTTATGAACGCCTGCTAGTTTTTGATATGAAATTGTCATAATATGATGAGGCATTATTCTTCCTTCTTTTAGGGCGGTTATTGGAGACTAATGTCAGACGGATGGAATAACACGTGAGGAGCTGGATATGATTTTTAAATTTCTTTTTTCTTTCCAGAGTGCTACATGAACGGCCTGGAGGGGAGAAGGACTAGAGTGGAAGGAACAAACATTTGGTAATTAATAAATCCTTTTTATTTCTATCTGGACATTCTAATATTGCTACTTTTTCTGTGGTAGGCTGAAACTTTAGTAGTACTAGCTGTTGCAGTAGTTGTTTATCAGTTGTAGCTTTCAGAATAAAAGGGTGATAAATTGTCATAATTAAAAAAAAAATGTATAGTCTTGGAACTTTTTCGACAAAAAAGTCCAAGTGTAATGCCTTTGTAATTCATAAAATGTCAAAATGTACATATAGTATGCCATGAAACTATCAAAAAATTGTGTCGTAAAGTCATATAGCATGTCATAAAATGAATGTCATGGTATAGAATTTGAATCATAAATGCCATAGAAAGGAAAGTCAAAAAATCATAGTATAGTGAGTTAGTAACTAGATTTAATGGTATAGTTTTTATAGAAATGAATGAAACGGTCATCCTATAACATACCATAAAAATGTAAATAAATTCAATTTCGTACGTCATGAATTCATTTTAAAAGAATTGTCATACAAGTATGTGAATTTGATGCATTTTCTAATGTTGTCCTTCTGTTCTCTTGACACAGCGCAGTTTCCAGACCTGAGGACGGCAGGTTTCTTCTTCTGCTCTGCGGTTACTCTGAGAAGTAACTTTGACAGTTTGGGGGTGGTTCAGCTTTTGTAAAATGTTCACTGTGCAGCTGAATTTTTAATAAAGCACAATGTAGCATAACCCCCTGCGTGTGTCTCATTGAAAGCCCGGGAGGAGACGGATGTCTCTACTCTACCGGGGCGATGCACACTGATGATCCCACAGCGGTGGGAATTGAACCCGGGTCTGACGCCACCCAAACCGGGGACAGCGCAACTACGCCACCATGTCATTCACCCTTAATCATGTTTGTTTGTTGCCTTTGACTTCTTCATGTGACTGAACAACCTCAAAAATCACCCACCTGCAAAAGGCTTGAACCCACGACCTCATGCTCACAGGGCAGTCGTCTTCACCTGCAGCTATTTGCTCAGACACATTTGTCTGCTTCATTAAATACTGGTCTTCTTCACTTTAGGTGTTGAATCTTAAAACAAACCGCAGCACACAAGAACCGAACCCACAACCTTCTGCATGTAAGGTGTTCTCTCATCACGGTGAGCTAACTGATCTGATGCAACCACTGGCTTCATTGTACATTTGTCTCCTTTGTTTGGGCTCTTGGCTCTAAAACCTCTCCATAAGGGATCTCAACCCAAAACCTCTGGACTCCTTAATAGTCATTTAACACTCTGAGCTCTCTGATTTGTTCCACCTGAAATATACAATGAAACCATCAGATCAGTTAGCTCACCGTGATGAGAGAACACCTTACATGCAGAAGGTTGTGGGTTCGGTTCTTGTGTGCTGTGGTTTGTTTTAAGATTCAACACCCAAAGTGAAGAAGACAAGTATTTAATGAAGCAGACATATGTGTCTGAACAAATAGCTGCAGGTGAAGGCGACTGCCCCGTGAGCATGAGGTCGTGGGTTCAAGCCTTTTGCAGGTGGGTGATTTTTGAGGTTGTTCAGTCACATGAAGAAGTCAAAGGCAACAAACAAACATGATTAAGGGTGAATGACATGGTGGCGTGGTTGCGCTGTCCCCGGTTTGGGTGGCGTCAGACCCGGGTTCGATTCCCACCGCTGTGGGATCATCAGTGTGCATCGCCCCGGTAGAGTAGAGACATCCGTCTCCTCCCGGGCTTTCAATGAGACACACGCAGGGGGTTATGCTACATTGTGCTTTATTAAAAATTCAGCTGCACAGTGAACATTTTACAAAAGCTGAACCACCCCCAAACTGTCAAAGTTACTTCTCAGAGTAACCGCAGAGCAGAAGAAGAAACCTGCCGTCCTCAGGTCTGGAAACTGCGCTGTGTCAAGAGAACAGAAGGACAACATTAGAAAATGCATCAAATTCACATACTTGTATGAAAACAAACACTGAAACACAATATTATTACACACTATACTGTCACCTTTTTGACCTTAATAAATGATACATGAAACTTTTTTCTTGACACAGTATACTATACTTTGTTCTACAACATACAATAATAGTTCTTTATGACATACTATGCTATGTTTTAGTATCCTACTAACCTACGACTATGTACTATACTATGACTTTCTTATGGCATTCTAGATGATATTTCAACGTTTTACATGACTTACTATCATACTTTGGGACTATTCAGTCAAAATATTTTAATAATATACCATATTTCTTCTTATTGCAGAACTACAGTATTTTGTTGACTTTTGTACATAATACACTTCTCTATTTTCATGATATACTTTGATATATTTTTTTAAATAATAAATTATTAATAAATATAACCGTTTTTTGACGTACGATGCCTTTTTATGACATACAATGATATTTTCTTTTACATAATATACTATAACATTTGGCTATTTATATGACATATAACGGTATAGTTTTGACTTTTTTATGCCATACTGTGACTTTTGGCCTACTATAGAGGTTGATTAAATAGGAGATGTTTCCTTACTGTGCTCTTGGAGGTGGCTGAGCTCCTCCTGATGAGCCTCCCTCTGCTTCCCCAACTTCTCCTCCAGTGTTTTCTGGAAGCTGGAAACGCACACAAGAAAAGCATGAATTTAATAATAATTAGTAATATTATATTATTTCAGTACAGAATGCGAGTAGTTTAATCTGTAGTCTAGTGCGGCAGTGACATGGATCTTGCTCTGAAAGGCCCTCCATCATAGGCACGGCCTCTAAGTCGCCGGTCCGTCATCAAAACAGAACCTGCAGCAGAGAATTAAGTCAAATACCCACAGTGAGAGGTGTAGCGCTCTTTGGACACGTCGCTGCATGAATTGTATTTCTCTCCCACTAGTTTCAGACTGTTTATGCCTACATTTCAATGACCATGCAAGTGTCGATAAGAGAACAGAATGTGTTGGTCCAGTCTGCACAAAGTACCGTGTTTATATGAGAAATGCTTTAAAGACGTCTCGGTCTGAAGAGATGTCGAGCAGACGAGGCAAAAAGCCATTAGCGAGGCTCCGTTAGAGGCCGCCTTGTAAACCGAGACCCGCCATTCATTAGCCGTCAATCAAAGGACGAGGTGCGATGATTAAATGATGAGTGCAAATGCTTCACAGGGTTCGGTACACCGGGCCACTTTACTTTGACACTTGACAGGGGGGGGGGGGTACAAAGATGATGTTAGTCTCCATGTTGATTTGCTGCAATTGGTTAATTTATTCATGGGAGTTATTGAAAAAAAGTGAATATCACAGCATTAAAGTCAAAGCTTCATGATGCCTGCAAATGCTGTTGAAGCAGAGGGAATGCACCAGATGAATGAATTTGTAACAAGAAGAAGAAAATAAGGTTGGTCGTCTTACTCTGCATTTTCTACAGTGGTGATAAATCACATGATTCCAATTAATCTGCGCGTTGTTGAGGTTACAGACGCCGGGTGGACTCGTGGTCCGGGCCTCTCTCTGCGCTCGGGAGGGGGAGCACAACCTTAAACAGCCCTGTGGATGGAAGTAACCGGGTTATACAGCATTTTGGACTGTTTAAATGAAACATTTTAGTCTATAAAAGTTGCATGAAATATTGTTAAAATGTCTAAATGTAGCCAGTGAGGTTTAGTAGTGAAAATGTAATCATAATGTAATCAAACGTACCAGAATTTCAAATTATTTTCTTTTACTGAGATTATTTCCCATGAAGGGTGAGCACAACATACACACATGATGACATTTTACACTTTAGAGGAAAAACAAACTTTTGCATTAAAAAAAAGTAATTAATTACTATTTTCATCAGCATTACATCCGTAAATGATTGGGCTGAAGGGTTTCTCTGAGCACATGTCATAGCATGTTGTTGTATGTATGTACTGTGTGTGTGTGTGTGTGTGTGTGTGTGTGTGTGTGTGTGTGTGTGTGTGTGTGTGTGTGTGTGTGTGTGTGTGCGCGGCCCTGGCCTGTAAGGCTGACTCCAGTAGAGCTGACAGCTTGCTGTGACAGCGAGCCTTAAACAAACCCACCGGGCCGGCTGCTGCACAGGAGAAATGCCTTTGATTCCGTGAGGCCGGTGTGTGTGTGTGTGTGTGTGTGCGTGTGTGTGTGTTTGTGGCCTGTTGGCTTAGAGATTCTATCTCCTTCTATCTCCGAAGCGTTCTTTGGTCCTCTGCTGTGTCCCTGAGTGAGACTGAGAAACTGCAGATATTTTATTCATAATTATGTTTGATGATCACCAATGTGTTCTTGTGCCAGCCGGGTCACACAGATGTGTATTTAGTAATAATTACCGTTGTCCTCAATTTAAAAAAAGTATTGGAAACAATTCCGTCTTACAGTACTAAACAAAGCCCTGCAAACATTATTTAGAGACGAGATCTTTGGAAACAGTATTGTTTGTGTTGTGTATTGAAAGGTGTTCACTGCTTATCGTATTTATTTAATAAATAAAAATATATCGTATTAACAAATCTTTCGTTAATAAGATTGTATCTTTTCAACGTGATCTGCTTAATCCAAACTATTTGTGGTTGCAGACATGGAGATCTCTCCCTCCCAGACCATGGAAAGAAGAAATGGACACAGGCACCACAGTGTTTTCGGAAGCTTTGAAAGGTGTCGGACGAACACAAGTACTGTAGAATATCTGCTACATTCAAATATCTCCATTGACTCACCTATGTGAGTGTTTTCTGTCGACCCGCATTAGTTCTCCTGCTGAAGCCTCCTTCTTCTGCAGCGCACGTCTCGTCCTGCACGGCTCACCTGTAGAAAAAACACACAGCAGAGAGCCACTTAGCTGCAGCACATTAAACAACACCTTCACACAGCAACCATCACTTCAAGCAGTGTGTGTTCACTGTGACATGATGTCTGTCTGCAAAAAGGGACGAATACATTTCAGATGGACTTGGATTCCATCGGTTACAGACTAGTGTCATCGCTACAAATCAAAATCAGAAGGCCTGTTATGTGTCGCTTTGTTATTGGTTCGAATAACAACACCCTGTGAAATCCACAGACGGGGCGGACGATCGGGTCCGACGCGACGTTCCGGGCGCTGCAGAGACGCAGCGTGCTCGCCTCGGCGTGTCCGCGCGTCGCTGTGCTGGGTGAGAGGAGGCAGAAAGAGAGGAGAGTGTCACGGTGTGCGTGGAAAACACATCCTACAAGCCACTTAACAGCACTACAGCCGACTGGTACAAGGCAGCGAGGGGAGAATCCAGCCCTGTCAGCACGCCAGCGGAGTTTATCAGCTCGCTGAGAGGCGGGCGGCACCTGACAGATGCCACTTGGGAGCATAATCCCAGAGGGCTGAAAAGATCCTCCACATGACGGGAAGCCAGTGAAGCAGGAGGGCAGCCGAATACCAAATGACAAATCGGGACGAGGAATGGAGTAGAGCCCAATCCCTTCCTTCGTCACTGCACCAAAGGGCTGAAACGTGCTACAAAGTTATGTGGAATATAAAGCTGCAGTGAATGATGGGTGGACAAAATCATTCCTCTGTAACTTATTTTTGATTGATTCATTTCTTGAGCAGAAAGGCCAAACATTTACTGTTTTCTTTGTACATACATTTATGTGTATATTGATATTTCTGACTGTTGGTTTGACAAAGCGAGTGACTGAGATAAATGTCCCCTTGAGCCCTAGGAAATGTTGATGGGTACTAATAAGTATTAATCACAGTTTACTGAGGAGATATTCATTGGAAATCCAGTAAAACATGGTCTTGTGTCATTATTATTGTCTCTGTTCATAAGGTTTAGGATGTTTGTTTCAAAAGAGCAGTCTCTCCTTTACAGACTCAATTTAAATCAAAGGATATCTCACAGGAAAACGCTTGATCAAGTGTCCTTGATCGCTATTTTAAGAACAGGAGCGTGGAAGCAGTCGTGGGGCCTATTGATGGCCAGCGGCCTGCAGCTGCAGGTTTATGATGTCCACAACATATTCCATTACATTATTCAAATGTCATCATTACAAAGATATTTCTAACATGTATTACAGGATTACTGTAGTTTCTCTCGGGGGTTAAATCCCTCCCTCTTTTTCTCGTGCTCTCCAGCAGCTTTGGTGAAACAAACAAAAGGGGCTCTTTTGAATAGCACGTGTTCCGGGCGTCAGTCACCTGTTTCCTAGCAACGGGCACAACAGAAAAGCACCTGTGGCTCTGAATAGGAGGCGGTGAAGCCCTTATAGTTGACAAAAAAACAGGGGGAAATGGAAATATTTTAGGGCATTTTGAACCATGTTTAAAAGAGTATGAAAGTATGTAATGTCAGAATCACATATGCTATTTATAATTTGGTGAATACACCTGAGCTTAAGAGCTTTTATTAGTATGTTATGTTACTACAGATCATTATTATTGTTTGTATTATTTTTTAGAGTTTTTTTAAATGTTCGCCACATTTAGCCTATTCTTATTTATACATATTGCAGTTTCTCAGACCATTTCGTTATTACCAATATCAAGTTGTATTACCTGCAACATTTTTTTTAACGTTTTCTTTCATTTAATATATTGACCCGTATGATCTTGCACTGAGACTAGATGGTGGGAATTAAACTGTTTGCATGTTGCGTATGTTTTTCTTTTTTTTTCTTCTTTTTTTTTGGCTCCACGCAAAAAAAAAAAAGATGACAGAGGGAGTCATTTTTAGTTCTCGCGCTCCGACGTCACCAGAACCTCGAGCGCCTGCATGCAAATCACGTCTCCACCGAAGCCTCTCCATTGGCCGCCTGGCGCTCATTTAGCTGCTGTCACAGCGCGCGGCCCGAGCACGCTCCGGAAACTTTTCCCAGTACAGCTTCAGCCAAAGTGAGCCCGAGCGACCGGTTCCTATCACTGTGGGCGCTCGCTGATCTGATCGACAGGGCGGGGGAGGGAGGGGGGGGACGAGAGGCGAGAAAGAAAAGGGGAACAAGTTGACCTCTGGGTGGATTTGACCCTGAGAGCGCAGCGTCTTCGCGTCCCTCCGCGCGTCTTTTCACACTCGTTTTGTCGCTCTGTTGCTCGGAGGTCCAGCGGGCCAGACTGAATGAGTCTGGGTGTTTGACGGAGCAGTGTTGTCCTACCAAGACCGGGTGAATGTACAGCATAATGATGGAGACGGACTTACACTCCCCCGTGGTGCCCCAGACCAACCCGGCGAACCCGGGGGGACACGCGGGCGGAGCGGGCGGGGGGCCCGGCGGCAAAGTCCCGCAGGACAGGATCA
The DNA here is from genome assembly GCF_949316345.1 of Pungitius pungitius. Lineage (NCBI taxonomy): Eukaryota > Metazoa > Chordata > Actinopteri > Perciformes > Gasterosteidae > Pungitius > Pungitius pungitius. The sequence goes on along the minus strand of NC_084902.1, from coordinate 26,991,629 downwards.
AGAGACCCATGAACGCCTTCATGGTCTGGTCCCGGGGCCAGCGGAGGAAAATGGCCCAGGAGAACCCCAAGATGCACAACTCCGAGATCAGCAAGCGGCTGGGCGCCGAGTGGAAGGTGATGACCGAGGCGGAGAAGAGACCCTTCATCGACGAGGCGAAGCGGCTGCGGGCCATGCACATGAAGGAGCACCCGGACTACAAGTACCGGCCGCGCAGGAAGACCAAGACGCTGCTGAAGAAGGACAAGTACTCGCTGGCCGGCGGGCTCCTCGGCTCCCCGGTGGGTGTCGGGATGGGGGGAGGACAGAGGCTGGAGAGTCCCGGCGGGGGCCACGTCGGGGGAAATATGGGCTACGCCACGCACGTCAACGGCTGGGCGAACGGCGCGTACTCGGGCCAGGTGGCGGCCGCGGCCGCGGCGGCTCACGCGATGATGCAGGAGGCGCAGCTGGCGTACACGCAGCACCCGGGCTCCGGAGGACACCCGCACCATCACCCGCACCACCACCCGCACCACCACCCGCACCACAACCCGCAGCCCGTGCACAGGTACGACATGAGCGCGCTGTCCTACAGCCCCATCTCGAACTCCCAGGGCTACATGAGCGCGTCCCCGCCGGGCTACGGCGGGATCACCGGCTACACCCACCAGCACCAAAGCTCCGGCGTCTCCCCGGTGTCCGGGACGATCGGAGGGACTCTGGGGTCCCTGGTGAAATCGGAGCCCAGCGTGAGCCCCCCGGTGTCCGCGGCGCGCGGACCGCCCCCGTGCCCCGCGGGGGACCTGCGGGACATGATCAGCATGTATCTGCCATCCGGAGAGGTGGCGGGGGACGCCGCGGTGCACAGCAGACTACACGTGCTCCACCCGCAGCACTACCAGAGCAGCGGCTCCACTCCGGTAAACGGGACGGTTCCTCTGACTCATATTTAAATCTCTAAATGTACTAAAGGCACTACAGACCACAACCAAATATTTAAAAAAAAAAACTAGATGTGGGCGCAGGCTGCTGAGGAATTGTAAATTATAGGCGGTTACAGCCATAAAAATGCAATCACTTTGAACAAACTTTTTTTATTGTCGTTTTTATTTTCTTTCAGTGATGGATTTTTGTCTGTCCGAGCTAAGGAAAGCGCACCCAATCTACTTTTGCTCTCTGGAACAGAGCATGCCAAGTTTTGACACGATTTAAATTATAATCCGTGAAGGCTGGCGCATTTTGAAGGTTATTTTTTTTCCGACTTTTCTGTGGAAAATTAAAGGCACCAGCTGTGTGTTTGGAGGGTCCCGAAAACCTGTTTAAAGAGGGAACCGTATAATTAATGGAGGGCGGTGTGGAAGATGTGTTATAAACAAAAAAAAGTTTCAAGGCTGCAATTTAAATTGATTTCCAGTTTTAATGCTTGTAAACATGTGAGTCAGTCGGTGTAATTTGAATTTGTTTTGTTGTTGTAAAATCTTGTAAATTGTGAATAAATAGGCCTACTGAAAACACTTCTATTCAATTGTACATAATTTACAAAATACCAAGCTTCCTCTTCGGGTTAAAGACGAGACAATTTTGCGAAACAGTTTAACGCATTTTCGTTAAATGTGTTAGGGTGTTTTTGCAGAGGATCTAAAAATGTTGCTGTGTATTCACATTGATTCTAGTTCTTATAATACGTCATTGAATGAACGCGGCTTTATTGACGTCAATCACATATTTTCTCGGCGATTTTGAATCGATCATTTTTTTGTTGGGCCCTTAATTTATTTTTTGTTACTGCGTTCAAAGTAATTTAAATATGGAACATGTTTGCTTTGATATTTGAAAATATAATATTTTGAAAATATAATCAGTTAGATCTTCTAATGATCCTCTTTTAGCTGGCATGAATCTTGATGATGTTTGTCTCATTTAATTCCTGCTGGACATCATAAGGACTAATGTGTCACTATAAGGTGTTGGCAGATTAGTGAGCTTAAAATAAGGGGGCAGAATATGAAAATAGGCCACATTATTTCTCTTCTTGTTTCATCTTCAATTGCATAGTATCTGCAATTGTAAAATAATATTTTATTCTAGCTAACAGCTGATAGAGCTTTCATATTAGGACAGATTAGCCAACATCCTGTAACTCGGGGGTTCAATTAAACACTTGTTGGTTGAGGATGTTCGCTTCAGGAAGAGAAATGTACAAAATAACCTGATATCCTTATTTTGTATTTGCCTGTCATTTTTAAATTTCAGTAAATGTTCCTGTCTATTATTAATCAATACTAGAGCATACATCTTTGCATCATGGGATGGAAAGGCATGTCGGGTATTTTCTGAAAGGTTATTCCATTTTCCCATGAGCTGTATTCTCTAATTAGTGGGCTCCACTCAAATTCTGGCTCCATTATTTAGAAACGTGACTATACAATTTACTTTCGACTCACCACAACGTTCTGACATTGTGGTTCTGTCTGTTGGTAAAATATAAAGTTTCTTTCTCCTTTTCAGCCTGTTTCAGGGTCATGACCTCAGTAACCTAGAGCTCCAGCTAAAGTAAATCTGAAAACAAGAGTATCCGCTGGTCAATGAACTACTAATTCTTCAGAAGGCCTCAATTGGGCCCACTTCAACCCCGCCTCCACCTGGGTCCTCCAGTCTTACCCCACTCCTCACCCCTCTGCATCAAACGCCTGCATGTGTGTGTGTGTGTGTGTGTGTGCACATCTCCTGGTTGTTTAATTATTTCCCTTCTTTAAATGTGATGGCTGCATCACTGGAGGCCCCGGGGTAGGATGGAGAGGGAGGGAGGGATGAATGAGCGGAGCGCAGGTTTTTGTGCTGGAGGAGAATGGGGATTAGTCGCGGTGTAAGCCTGGGCGGCCGGGGGTCACCCCCAACAAAAAGGCCGGCAAACAACACCCCGGGTTTTATCAGAGTAAATCCCACACGGGTCCGGACTTCAAAACGAGAGGGCAACGCAGATGCAAATCACATTTAATAAAGCTGTTTCTATGGATGTCAGCTGATTAAACTAAAGGTATGTATTAGTCCGCAATGATCCCTGTGTGATTTATATTTGTTACATTCAGATTGCTTTATTTCTTAGATCTGTCTTTGCTCTTTGAATTTGGATTCAAGTGGGAGGGGTTTATCTTCAGAAATGTAATTTCTTTTATAACTTTATAATTATTATAAATACAAATATAAACTGCAAATATAAAACCAAAACAATCTATTTTAGATAAGAATTTGTAAGTCTTATTTGTAACAACCTTTTTATTTGAATTTAACAGCATGATTGATGGCAACTAATAAACGTGACCAACTTGTAAGGGATAATTTAAAGATTTTAAGTAAAATTAGCGGTAGTCAATACATTAATTCAACTCTTGATGATATGGAAACGTTCCCTAAGATTGAAAGGCTAATGATCTGGTTTTCACTCAAGAGTGTAAAAGGAATAACTAAAACTGTTACCATGTCAAAAAGTGGAACCTACAGTTAAGTTTGAGTAAAAAGAATTAATGAGTTGTCGAGTGATCAAAGGGAATTAAAAAAATGAAAAAGAAAGTCATTTGACTGCTTTATACTCAATCTCATGAAAAGAGAAAGGATCAAACTGGTATGTTTTCCTCTAAATGCTTCTGACATCAAGATAGAAGAGCAAGGACGCACTTTGCCACAAACTTGTCTACAGAACAAGAACTGTGAGGAGCATCGACCCACAAACATGGAGGTATATAAAGACACTTTTCATCTAAATACCAAATCCATACAAAGCTATTATCATCTGAGATGTGATGATCCGTCACACCAGGCCTCAGTGCTGCTTGGTTTGAAGAACTACAGACTCCTGATAAATATCTACACATCTTAACATCAAGATGCCTGGTCCATTTTTACCCAGAATCCCCGGATGTTCCCATAGAGGGCCAGTCATCGCGGCGGGACCCGTCCGCAGCCAAGTGCCTCCAAGTCCTCGTCCTCTCCTGTTCTGTTTGGCACAAATTGGACCCCGCTGCTCTGGCTTCCCCCCGCTCCATAACCCTATGCCCCCCCCCCCCCCCCCCTCCCCGCCTCCCCATCCCGCGTGCTCCCGGTGTCCTAAACGTGGCTAATCGGCATCAGTTTATCACGCCTCCGCATATTTCCCTCCCTCTCCTCCTATAAAACCCCTCACCTCCGACGTTGGACCCGGTTCTGTCGTGGGAGATTACGGGGGACCGATTGCAGAAGACCGAATGTGGCGCGAGGAGATTAGCCGGGGACGCCATAGAAAATAGCAACGGGGCCAACGGATTCCTCGCGAGGGGGCCTTATCGTGCAATTACACGTTGACACGTTTTAACCATTTTTCAGCCTCTTAATCCGAGGGCCCCCTCCTCCCCTTTCCTCCCCCTTCCCTCCCACCAAAAGCAGACCTATTGGTGCTGAGGGAGCCTGACTCTCTCCATCACTCTGCTGCTGTCGGGAAAAAGTCCTTCTCTCTGGTTCTCTCTTCCTCGGCCACTGTTTACATTTGAGAATTGTTGAAAAGGGAAAAACCTTTAAAGCAGAAATAGGGACACATTTTAAAAGTTTACACAACGTCACTGAGCAGCGTTCAAATGAATAAATGAAGGGAATTTAGAAGGAATACATTAAAAATGAAATGTTGGGTGTTCGGTTATTTGGACTCTGTGGTTTCACCATCTTTTTTCTCATCTTTAATTGAGCATTTTAGCATTTGCTGTTTCCGAACAAACCAGTCTGTCTTCTGTGGATTCCAAACAAGCCAGCGTCAAGGTCAAATACTTTGTGAAATCTCTCTTTAAACACTAATGAATGATAAGAAAAATGAGTTCTTTTAGAGCAACAATGTGCAGAATGAAGACAAACGGGTATCAAAACAGGAAGATGGTGACACTATTCCAAATGGGGTTATCGGATCAGTCTTGAATAAAAAGTTGTGCATCAGCTCATTACACATCCTCGAAAGACAGATCAAGAGCATGACTTGAAGTGCAAAGAATGCAAGGTGCATCGTTTAATATGTTACCCGTAATATGTCCTCTAATTTGAACCGCTCAAATGTGTTTTGTGCACAGTCAGCAAGCAGCAACCGGTCTATGTTTTAGTACTACATCAAATTCAAAGACGACATAGTTCTTCATTAGTTGGAGATGATGCAAAAACTTTTCCCTCATAAATCAGAGTAGTCTTTAAACAGTAGCCTCTGCCTTGCGGTTTCCAGGCATCAAATGGACTGCGTGGTGTGTCGCTCCTCCATGCTGCTTAATTCAATTAGGGCCTTTCATGACAATCAATTAGGGAGTAACCCCCCGGATCTCCCCAGGGGCCTATAATCATCACACACCGTCTGCTCAGACAGGCGCTGCGGAGCCCCGCCCACCAAGGTTCCTCAGTGCAACGTACCGGGAAGTGAAGATTTGTTTTCTAAAGCTTGCTATAAAACCACACTAACCAGTTGAGTATTTACTGGAATATCTAGGTTGGACTTTTTTTTCTTAGCACTGCTTTCTTGCTTTATGTCACTTCAATTTATTGACATCATTTTAAAAGCAATACAGAAAGAATGTACACAATTAAACCCAATAAATATTTTTTATAGGTTTATAGGAACTGGCAACTGGTTTGAGTCACGGGTTATTAACGCAGCAGGAAGAGTTCGTGGAGCAAACAACTGAACAATGGAAAGAAGAAAGTTCTCCAGCTTTCAAACCGACCCTAAACGCAGCAGCAAAAGCTAGTTCTCCTCGAGCCATTTACCTCAAACGCCACGGTGCCTTTTCTCCGCAGGGTTAAGGCACTTAGTGGAAGAAAGAAAGAGAGAAAAGATGGGGAGAGAGAGGAGGGAGAAAAGGAGGAGAACAAGGAACACTAACGTGATTACACCTGTAGCTCAGGTAATCACTGGAGTTGAAAGGTCTCCTGCCGGCCCAGAGGCCAATGAACTGCTCTCTCCCGTTCGCCCGTGCCGAGAGGAACTCTGTTATTTGCAGATTGCAGGGGAGCTCTGGTTCACGTCTCTCCAACCTCCCACCAGTCGGGCCGCCCAAAACACTGGTCATTAGTGTCAATCACCTGCAACCGTGCCGTAATTATTTAGTGTTCTTTGACATGGGGAGACCTGTGTGAGTACGCGTGTGTGTTTTAAGGTTTTAACGGCCAATGCAGACGTATTGTTGGTTGTAAAAAGCTACAATTCAGAGCATTTAGAATTTGTAATGAATTAAAAAACGTCCCTCGCTCCACTTGTCATCAGCCAGTTGGAATTATTGTTATCAGCGGTTATCAGTGTCATGTGCCGGAAGAAGGGTTCAGAAGGTCGTTATCCTCTGCTGATCACCGATACACACCCAGCACAACAGAGGTTCGTATTGGTTTGATCGAGGCGTACTTGAGTAATAGCGGGCTACTTTGCCGTGTTTAAGGGGCCGGGCCGATTTTCTCTATGCCCAGCAAAGCGTGGAACGTTAGGAATGTCAACACATGGAGGCGGTTCCTGTTGTTACTGTAACGTAACCATGCCTCCCCTAACGTCAGACGCTCTATATTTTCTATTGTAGGAGGCTGTGATGTGTGAGTAATAAAATAAAACGATCTCAGTTTAGTGAAAATACAGGAAAATCATGGATAGATAAATGAGCCACAGAAATGCTTTTGAATTTGAGCTCCATTGTTTTGATAAATTGGGGCCTTATTTACAATTTTGTAGTAAATCATTTCCTGAGTAAATATCGACCAATATCAACCTAGTGACTGCAACTTTTCAAGTGGGCCGTGGTAGCTTTTGGGAAAGTGTTTGTTTAGTACAGCATGAACTGTGTGTATTTGTGTGTGTGTTTGGGTAAGACAGTATGCTAATCTTCGGCGTGGAGTAGAGGGATTTGCTGTATAAAGGCGAGAGAGGAGCATGCTTGTTAGCGATAGCCTGGCTGAAGATTCCTGCACACACCCACCTCCCCTGATCCACTTGTGTGTGTGTGTGTGTGTGTGTGTGTGTGTGTGTGTGTGTTGTAAAATCAGAATGATCCGTCAGAATATATGGTTACATATATACCTTCCCCGATTTGTGTAACTGGATTCAATAATGATATCCATGTGTACATGTGTGTCAATACATTAGTGTCTGTGTGTGTGTGTGTGTGTGTGTGTGTGCATGTACATGAGATGATCTGTGTTGGCAGCCAGTAGTTGTGGACCCAGATTAAGCATGGAGAGGGATTCAGTCTGAGGTATTTACAGATTCTCATTATAGCCTCATATGAGTGCACACACGCACACCCACACACACCCACACACACACACACACACACACACACACACACACACACACTAATCTTATCACTTACATAGCTTAATCTGTTTACTGTGATTAGTCCAATTTTGAATCTAACATATTTGTACTTTTTAACCTGGTGTTTTCTGGAAGTGAAATGTACGCAACACTAAATTCTAAAACTTAAACATGAAAGGTAATAACCAGGTATTGTGCAGTGCATGCTGGGATATGTTCCTGTACTCCATGGCGCTGAACAAGAAAAGCAGATGCGGGCATTAAATAAAAGACTTGTAGTGTAATGTGTAATAATGTGTCCCTTATGTGTTGAGGGAACTACTAATTACGTCCAACTTCCTTCATCTCATGTAATCAAATGATTCTATAATAAATTCTAGATGAATTACCCAATTAAATGAATCATTTCTCTTTCCATCACCTCCCTCTTCTCCTTCACCTGAGGAGCGTTCGTTCATAACCTAACCGTGACCACGAGTTACCACATGTACCCGAGCAGGCACGCACAGTGGTGAATAGAGAAGGACACACATCACCGTCTCAGAGCAGCCTCTACGAAGTCCTCAAGTGTGTGAGGCATGCAGACTGGACGGAAGCAATTATCATTTCTCAGCATTAAAAATAAATTAGCAGTGCAAGCATGTTTAGTTGTATTCAAGTGACGAGGCATTGTGAGCAGACAAGTACACTGGCTTCTGTTTCCTGCCTCGTGTGACCTCTTAAAGAGACGGCACTGAGTTCAATGTGAGCAACTTAGACGAGCGAGGCCAGTGATATATATTATATAAAAGTATGACTATGATCCTCGCTATTTGATCAGTTATGAGCCGCGTGCGCCGGAGGAAAACACAGCTTCAACGCTCCACAAACATCAAAACTTCATACAATGCAGCCGTTGTCCGGATGAAACTTTCTCTTGTGTCAGCTGGGGGAAGAGGTAGGAGGGAGCGATGGCGAGGGATGTGGAAGGATGAGAAAAAACCGAGGGAGGGTAGAGCGGTGCTGCAACACAACGGGAGCATCCATCCTTTAACCGGTGGGGAGTTATCGCCCAACGGCAGAGCCTTTGCAAACGCTTTAAAAAGCACATTTGAAGATGTATTAGTGCATCCCTGAATCCACTTGCTGCCAATAGGGGGCTGTGCGCTGGGCTTTGTGCATGTTTATGTGAGTGTGTGTGTATCATTTTCTTTTTTTTTTTGGAGCTCCCTCCAAATTCCCTTAGCGAGCGTTGCTAAGGTGCTTTAGGGATGGGATTAGCTGGAGGCTCATCACACATTCCATGACAGAAAGAAAAAGTACGAAGCAAGAGAAGGAGAAAAAAACGGAATAAGCAAGAGAGGGGAAGGAAAGGAGGAAAAACGGACGAGAAAGAAATGGAGGAAATACTGGAAAAAAGGAAGGAAAGAGGAGAAAAAGTCCAGAAAAGATAGAACAGGAAAACACTATGACTGGAAAAATAAGCAAGGATTTGATTTACAGGAAAAAGGGGAAAGGACACAGACAGAGGGGTCGGGAAAGAACGATGAAGAAAAGGAGAAATGTTAAATTAAAGTAAATATACTGAAAAGTGTGGTAAAAGATGGAGAAAGCGGAGGATGGGGGGGGGGTGAAGGATGAAAGGAAATAGGAGGAGACCAGGGCAGCTAAAAAAAAGGAGAAAGGAGGGATAGGAGAAGCAAGGAAGAGGAGGTCGAGTGAAGGCGCGAGCGCTTGCCTACTGTTGCATCAGCGCGTTAACCGAGGGCAATATGATGAGAATAAGCCGCATAATGGAGCGTGGAGGCAGCAGAAGAAATGTGTGCAGGAAGCCACCTTGTCTCCTCCGCTGTGGGAGCAGCAGTCTGGCAGGTCTGGCATCCCGGTTCACACGACACCGGAGATTAAAGACACGCAGGCAGATGAAACCCGCTAATCTTCAGGACCCCGGTTTATTTTTGGTGGGACGTTTCTGCGGAGACGTCGGCTGTCGATCAAATGGGGTGGGCGGCGCTCTGAGGTCAATGTTGGCTTTTTGGAGAATTTTGCTGTGATCGCACAACTACTTCTTCCAACAAGGCCTCCAAATGAAATGAGAAAGCATGTTTATAATTGTCCTCTGGAGGGACACATACAAGTGTTTTCTAATCAGCAAGACGACATCCGTTACAAATCAGATGATGACGCTTCTACTGACGCCGTGCGCTTCTTTTAAAATTACAGACTACATTTACAATCTAGTATGGAGATCATGTCTGTAAAAATCCAAAAGCCAAACCCACCGTGTTACTGGGTGGACGGAAAAACAAAAGGTTCTAAGCCTTGAAATTCATCCAATGGGCAAAGTTTGATTTAAAACTATTGTAACATTTAAATATCTTGTGTGTCTCAACATAAACCTGATGGAGGTTTCCCCAACAGCCCAACAGGAAAGTAATACAAAAAACAATAAACACACAGATTTAGGAACACAGATGAGCAGATTTAACTCACTCCTTTTATTTAATTTAAATCTAATGATTTTTAACTGTCATCTGTTTCACATTTGGAGTTTGGTGAAGTTTGTTTCCACTGTGGGCATGAGAAGCAGGGGGATAGGGCTAATACCTGTGGCATAGGTGTGGTCTGTTAGATCTCCTGTTACCTGGTCCTCCACTGCTACCTGAGCCTCCTCGGTTTGGACAAATTGTCTCACCGAACCAAGTTGACAGGCCGCCAGATTTCCCCTCAGTTCATCTCTCTCTATTCTCTGTTTACTGATCATCACTCACTTTGTTTGGATCTGGAGAAGCAAATGAACTGCATTCTGGTGAAGGAGTTAGATCATCATCATTGAGAGTGGATATTTGTTGTTTTTCGTCTTAGCTTAATTTAGCTTAATAGTCTCTCTCTTTTCTTTTGGATTCAGAAACATGACTGCGTATAAAACTTTTCATATCTGCTCCGTCACCCCCCCCCCCCCCCCATCCTCCATCCGTTTAGGGTTTCCATGATCTCATTATGTGTCTATGAAAAGGGACAGGTAATGCAATCTGTCCCGGCGTGGCATGACTTTGTGTGTGTGTTGATTACCTGAACAACAGTCAACAGAGTCTCTAGTCTCTATTTCACCCACTTATCCCGTCTAGAAATAATCATCTAATCAGGCGCACGCACGCACACACACACACACACACACGTGATGTGTGTTTATATATACAGGTGTGCTTGGACAGCTTCTAATACCACAGTGCAAAAAGGCATGAACACACACTGAAACCTGTTTTAGCTCTTTGCATTGACTTTGAGGGGACAATCAACCTGGGACCTGAAGGAGTTGATTCCCGACTTTATATCCAAACAGGAAATGGATAGTTTGATTACTGCCGTGTTCCCGAGGGGAAAGTGCTACAGGAGGAGCCGAGGGATGGATTCCATGCAACAGCTACAACAGCAACAGTTGTCTTTCCTCCTCCATGTCTCTTATATACTGCTTTAAGATGCTGCATTCCATTCACTACACTAACAAGAGACTAGCGAAGGTATTTCCTGGCCGTGTTGGCTCTGCTTAACTGAATATTGGACAGACACTTTTTAATTGATGCATTATTGTTTGCGTTAGGTTAAAAAAAAACAGTCATTTAAAAAAATCCCAACAACAAAAGTAGATCAATCGACCGATGGGAGAGAGAGAAAAAAAGCGCTGAGAAGAAAAGGGAGAACGAGGGAGGCGGATCGACTGTAGCTTTGACCTCTCAGTGCACACAAAGCCCCCCCCCCCCCCTGGAAAAAAAGCCTTAGAGCCCTCCACAGGCAGGGCATTTTACTGTATCAATTGCCCCCCCGCTCCCGCGCCCTCTCAGCCTCACACCCCACATGGTTGGACTGCCGATAAGTTGGAGCTGAGGACTAAGAGCTCCCGCAGAGCGAGCGACAATACGACTCCTACAGCTAAGGAAAGCAAAGTGCTCGCTCTCCTCCCTCCCTTCTCTCTCTCTCTCTCTCTCTCTCTGAACACACAGTGTGAGATGAGGAGAATTAAGGGTAAGTCTCCAACAGAACTGAGCACCAATGTCACAAATGTCACAAATTTTTTATGGGTACACTTTGATATGCACGCTCACATGACTTGTATAAGGTAGATTAGTAGCAGAACTCAAATAATGAACCTGCGCTGCGTAAACAAGTATTGCCACAGTTATACAAAAAACACTAAATATTCATATCTTATTTTGAAACTATTATCCACAATAACAAATAGTCAATCACAGTGATTGCCATTGGGGGAGGAAACCTTAGAGAAAATGGGCAGAGAAAGAGCCCCGTTGATGAAATGATGAAAACACTTCATCAGTTTGAGTCGTTTGAGCGTCGAATGCTCTAAAGTGTGAGATAGAAAAGGAATGGTGCTGTTACAGTGAAGTTGAGCCCGGCGCTCTGCTGCTGAGGGGCAACGTGTGCGATGCTCATCCGGATGAAGATATCTGTGTGTCGGTTCGGGCCGACTGCAGCTCTCTTCAAAGCCGCTCTTCCTTTTTCCAGGATTCACCCTTTCGGTGCAAATTAACGGGGAACGTTGGCCATCAATCACTTTATCACACGCAGAGTTTGACATGGAAATCACTGGGCAACAATCCCGAGGCCAGCAGCGACACAGAGGGCCGATCCTGGTGTCATGAGGAGTGATGTGCGGACTGTAGAGGACTGGATTTGCTGTAATAAATTTCCTAATCTAAATGTTACAGCCAGGCCAGATGAGCTCGGCACAAAGCCACCAAACCAACCAGTGTGTGTTTATAGGTTCACACCCACAGGGCTATTTTTACATTGCACATCTCCCTACATATTGCATTGCTTTTGCAATTTAAGTTTTAGGTGGAATAATGCCAGACTTTTTTTTTTAAATGTTCTACTGAGGAACATGCAAAAGGTGCTTTGTTAAGTCAAGAACATGAAAAGTAATGTTTTATTTGGAAAAATCTCACTCAGAAAGTGGTGAAACTGGATCCCTGAATTATTGTCATCACCGTCACTAATCCTCATGTTACTGATGTATTTGTCATGTTAAATATCCTCATCAGCGGTTCCTTTCTGCCGTGATCACCGGAACCTTCATTGTCATCCTCATCATCACTGCTGTTGTCGCCCCCTTCGTCATCGTGACCTCGTTGTCACTTTCCCCTTTAAGGCCTCTGATTGTACTGCACCTCTTGTCTCTTTTTAGCCGGTGTCTGGAGAGGGCCTTTAGCTTTTAGGCTGAGCGACTGATGGTAAGAGAGCAAAGGGGATTCAAAAAAAAAAGAGGAGAGAGGATGGAAGAAAGAGGGGAATTGGCTGTAATAGGAGACACACAGCAGGGGGGCTGTTTACTGTCACTGAAGGAGGACAAGAGGAAGGGAGGAGGCGGGGGGGCAGCGGGGGGGGGGGGGCGCCAGGATACAAGATGGAAGATGAATAAGGGAGGGCAAAAAACAGATTGTATTGGTTCTAAACAGCGACAGACTTCTTTAGCTTGTCAGAATTCTTCTATACTGCAGCATCCACTGTGCAGCCACAAAGAGCCTTAATGCAACTTCAAGTACTGTCCCGTGACATTAAGGTGACGATAGCTCAGGCTAAAGCGAGCCAACGTGGCGTATTGGTCGTTGCACCGATGGATGAGGAAGACTGGATGCTACCAGATGCCACCACCACTCTTAAGAAAATGTCCCTATGCTGCATCACGCACACTCAAACACACACCTCGAGTGTGCCTTCCAGACGCTGTTGGGAACATCCACACGCTGACACTAATGTATGCTGCTGCTTTGAAGATAGCTGAGCAATAGAGTAGGAGGGAGGAAAGAGAGACTGAAAAAGAAAGGAAATCTTAAAGCGCTTTCTTCCAGGAGTAAGAGAAGTGTGTGTACTGACATGTTGAGCTTCAGCATCTCAGTTAAAACAACTTAAACTGTGTCCGTGCTGAAGACATCTGAAATGCAACACTTTAGAGATGCCAGCTCAGTGTAACAGTTACTTTACATTGATGCGATAGTATGGTTTGGATAGTTTACATTCAAACAGTAATTCCATGCAGAGAAATAGGAAAGTTCCTTTCCAGATGTGTCGCTCCTTAAATCCCCGTATTCATCTTTGTGCAGCGCTATTTATCGCTGGTACTCCACACTGCCAGTGAAAGCTGGCACGATAAGTGAAAGATAAAAGCGAGGACAGACTCCACTGTAGTTTTTATCTATTAATCAATCGGTGCCCACGGTGACATCTTAAAAAGTCTTCATTTTGTCAGACCTCTAAATGCCAGAGATGGTTAGAACTAGAACAGCCATCTCTGTCCCTAGCTTCCCCGTTAGCGTACAAACATGAGTGGAGCCACTTATTATCTTGTTACGGAAAAGATGCTTTTAGTGATCACTTAACATGCTTTTGAAACAAAACTACCGTAGCACAGATTAAAGAGGGCTTCCTCCTTGTTCACAGAAACACTCTTAACCTTTAAGGTGTATCGTCATCAGATAGCGTGGCCCCGCGCTGCACCCGGGCCTCACTTTCCACACAAACACATCCACTCAAGCTCTCACCTGTCGAGCTTCTCCAGCGTTCTTTACCTGCCACCGGGCCCGGCTCCAACAACTGTCAATTATCCGAAAGCCAATCCTACAAGCGATTGACAAGCCAGTAGAGCCAGGGATCGAGTTCAGTCTCTTGGGGATCTGTGTGTGTGTGTGTGTGTGTGTGTGTGTGTGTGTGTGTGTGTGTGTGTGTGTGTGTGTGTGCCTGTGTGGAATCAACCAGCAACACTACTAAGCTCTGACTTCAAGCAGCTCAGGTTGACTAGAAGTCGATAGGCTGATAAAACTTCCGTGTGTGTGTGTGCGTGTGTGTGTGTAGGGAGACATAGGAACACATAGACGCCACTAATCCCTTAACTAGCATCGAGATAGACCACACTAGACATTCACAAGAAGCTTGTTAGTCCATATTTAACATCCGTCTTTGTTTAGTTTTTCTCAGTAATAATTATTTCATAAACTATTGATTCAGATGGTCACTTAAAGGAAGCCGTTTGGGTTTGTTTTACATGTGTAAGACAAGGGGGTTCAGACAAGACTGGAGGAAGGGAAAGGTCATTAATTGAAGCCAAGCATCCTTGTAGTGAAACATACCCTTGGCAGACTCTATCCAACCATAAGGGTGAGGACAGGGGAGGCTGCAGGTACTGTAGGAACATTTTACAGAAACTAGGTGACTACAGTGCATGTAAGCACATTGAGTGCATAGGATCACCCTCTGTTATACGTCGCAAAGGAAGAAACGGATCAATTAAAGCAAAGCAGAACAACTGACTACATTCAATTCTCAAGACTCTCTGTGAAAAACGCCAATGGATCTGACAGCGTTTAACTGAAAATACAGGAAAAACAAATACGGATATGGATCATGATTCAGCAAAGAGCACTATCTGACATTTCAGGGCATCTTTATGCATCAAATATCCAAGAGGATTGTATCAAAGTCATCCCTCGAATGATACCAGAAACATGGACACCTGAGGAAAGGCAAAGATGCTCTTAACCTTATTGTGCGTGTGTGTGTGTGTGTGTGTGTGTGTGTGTGTGTGTAGGGCGTGGGGCCGTATCAATGTCCCGAATGTAACACAGAGATTATTCACCTTCTTTGTCTCCAAAATACTGGCCTATCAATCAGAATGTGACTGAATGCAGAATCAAAGACGCAACTTTCAACTCCTATCAGATGACTTTTGCGAGTGAAGGGAGGAGCTGTGGAGGAAGGAGACGGACGAGGGAGATTATTTTCTTTACTTCTAATCCTTGGGTTAACATACTGTCGTATCTGAAAGAACGATAGAGTGCTTTTCGATTAGTGTACGTTATTACACTTTTTTACAAGAGGAGTCTTTCCAGAGACTTAAAAGTTCTCTGTGTATTGAATATTTTCATAATGTATTAGGAGCCCCCCAAAAATGTTATATTAAAGTGCTGTGGTCAAGGAAGAAGCTTTGCAATGCTGAAGTGATGAGAGCTATTAGCTCGGCCCATCGACCCAACCTCTACTGACACTGTTTCCATCTCCCCAATCCTTGAAAACTTGAGGTTAGAAAACTTCACCAAGTACCACAGCTCGCTAGACATTGTCAACCGAATAGCAGCTCTCAGACGGATCCAAGGTTGGAGAAGAAGAAAAAAAAAAAAAAAAACACAGCTGGAGAGGCAGCGAGTGGAGAAGAAAGGAAGAGGTAAAGAAGAAAGACGAGAATGAATGCCAAAGAAAGTGAATACAGTTTCCCAAGGCTGTTCAGATTCCATCAATTGTGAGTGAGGAGTGTGAAGAGAGGAGGTAAACATGCTAGAAGGTGTGTGTGTGTGTGTGCGTGTGTGTGTGTGTGTGAGTGTAGGAGTTTCGATTGAGTTGGTGAGGGGTGAACCCGGTTAGATGGGAGGACGAGGGGAGGTATGAATCATGGATCCAAACTGATTGGACACGGTCGGCGTCTGCAACAGTGAAACATCCGCTGGGACAAACGCTCTGACAAGTGAAACGCCAAAATACAGATCCCCTTTACGTCTTGCTCCTTCACGCATCATCTTTGATTTCTTGGGGTATATATGTCAATCCCACTGCATTCTCAAGATCTACTTCTTTGACGCCACTTTAAAAGGAACTCATCAAACCCATTTCATAAACCAATGAGCTGCTTTTATGCTACAGGACAGTTTGAGGCCTAGTTTTTGGCTCTTTTCTTAACCCTTCAGTGGCTCTTTAACAAGAATAACCTGTAGTCAAAAGATTAGGGAACAAAATCCATACAAATGTTTCAAATTGGGATATTAAGTTGTTGCTAAAACAGCTTATTGATGGGCTCTCACCCATTAAGTCAACAGGTTTGATTCAGCAACTGAGTCCCATTTCAAGTGCTACGGTGGAGGGAAACAGCCAACTAGCACAGCTAAACCTCATTACTTAAAAACAGAGGAGTAAAGCAACAAGTTGCGGTTAAAGACTAAAAAAAACATCTCAAAAATTGCATTGGCTAATCGATGCAGCTGTCGGTGCTTAGAGCGCTTAGAAGAACAACACAACAAGTGCTTCTGGCTATTCGGGTGTTTTCTGTATATAAATATATATTCCCCGTTACATCCAATAAGGACATTTTGCTTTTAGCAATCGCTTCATTCATGAATCAAGAGACTGGCGTTCTCTTATTCTGTAAATGTGTGTGTCCAATATTCATTTTCAAAACCTGTATGATTCATTGGAATTGCCTTTTTGGTTTCTTCTTTCTCTGGTGGACCTGGCCTAATTATCCATGTAATGATATAACCCTGGGGGGAAAGGGGATCTCAATCTCTCTCACACACACACACACACACACACACACACACACACACACACACACACACACACAAACTGAGCCTCCCAATTCCCACAGAAAACCCAAAAGCCTCCCGCTGAAAGAAGTGCAGGCAGGGAACGAATTTCCCCCGCTAATTAGACTCGACCCTGACTCTTATTCACGGCGTGGAAATGAATATCACAGAATAGAAAAGGAGTTTGCGAGTACATAATTACTTTTTTCATGGCACAAACTCTTTACAGAGTTGACAGAGATGCTTCAGCAAATGAACAGAACAGAGGGATAAATGGGCTGATCCCAAACCTTTTGACTATTTTTTAACTTATTTAAAAGGTGGATTGAAAGTATTTTAGCGCCACGCTCTCCGTTTCAAACTTTGGTCTTGAGCAAGAGAGGACATTTTGACATTGATCAAAAAACTACAGAACTCAGATTATTTCTTTAAAAGGATGAACCCTTTTGATTTCAATCAAGTGCCGTCTAGCTTTGCCCTGTGGGGATACTTCCTGAAAACACATCTATGTTTGAACCAGACTCCCATTGAAGCTCTGTCTTGTTGGCTACAATCAGCATTTCACATTTAAGTCATAAAAAAACGATGAAATGATCATTTTGCGCAGATGCTGTAAGGCCACATTCAGAGTACTTAGTAACATGAACGCCAAACTATTTCTGCCGTTTACCGGCAATGATTACGAGTCGCAACAAAAGAAAACAATTTCCGCCATAACTGGTGTCATAAAATCCTTTCTCATAATATTAGAAACCGCTGCACATCAGACCTCAAACTGCACTTCCTGGATCGTGTTTCCTTCTCACTCGTACCTGCAGCCAACGCTCACCAACTCAAGTCTGTGTGCCACTCTGTATAAAAGGGATTTTGGAATAAAAATGCACATTGGGAACATTAACTCAAGTAGTTTTCTGTTTACGGAACACACATCAATCAGCCGCCCTTTGAGGCGGGTCAGAGCAATTACATGAGATAGATAGCGGCTACACTTAAACACACACACGTACATCCAAAGTGAGTCGTCAAAGAGACTGACACATAGGGACTGTGGATCACATGTGTGTGTGTGTGTGTGACAGTGACTGTGTAGTGACGCTGCACCTAAAGGTTAGCAAGTCAAGATTGTTGTTTGTCTAAATTTAAATGACAGCTGTCGAATCTTTGATGATCACTTAATGGGCAGCTAAAGCACAGCATGGGGTGTAAAAATGAAAACATCTCATCGAAGCCTGGACATAATAACTTAAAAACAAACTGAGAGGGCTCAATCATCTCTGCTAACAGATAAAAGCTTCACAGCTCTACCGTACAAACACCTTTAAGGTTAGTTTAAATATCACGTATGGTGTAAAGGGCTCATCACGGCCCCCCGGGGGGGGCGTGGGGGGCAGAGGTCAGAGAGAAACACCGGTCCCCCGCGAGGGGAAACAATGAGCCCTTTCATAACTTGAAAACTTTCTGGGACAAGCTTTCACAAGGTATTATAATACTTCAGAAGAGTTTCTTCTCATTATTTTTTCTCTTATAAAGAGAAAAGAGTTCAAGGATGAGGACTTAGAGGTTAGCTTTGCAATTGTACGTCTGGTTAACTTCCCACCTCCAATAAAGAGGAAGCGCACAGCTGCTGCCCTTGGCATTCCTGTGAGAATCATCCTCTGTCTGACAGGTATCTCTGTGAAGAACTGGATTAAAGTAGCAAACAAAGTAGAACCCCATGTTCCCCTGACGAACACTGGCTGTTATTCAAACCAAGCAGAAAAAAAATAAATTAAATCAGAACACCGTGAATCCACCGACAATCCTCCAAATGTTCAAATTATTCCATGTGAATTATATTATCATATGAAAACCACGTTTTGGATTGATCCCCTCAAAGACACCGAGTCTCCAGTGTTCGATCAGATGCGAGTCGGGATTTGTAAAGTGACGGCAGTAATAATATCAAAGGGAACCCATGTGGAGTCCTAATGAAGATAAAAAGACTGAATTCTTCTGCTTGCCCTGCTGTGTGTGTGTGTGTGTGTGTGTGTGTGTGTATGACTGTCTGAGACAAGGACCAACAACATTTATTGACAACGGCTGCTCCGCTCGATAAGAGGCATAAAATCAATCAGGCAGATTGGTAGACAACAGGGAGGGGGAGAGTACCGAGGACTTGAGAGAACTCTGTGAGTACCGTCGTGGACAAATACAAGTACAGCGCGGCTAAAACCTCATTAAAGAAAATTACAGTAAAAGAGTCGGAGCGGTTGCCAACCTGGGGGTCAGGTCCCTCCAAAGGGACACTAGATAAGTCTGAGGGGTCGTGAGATTTGCAACATGAATCTTAAACAAAAGGGATTGTGGGAAGAGGTTTTTTCAGTTAAAAAAAAGCCTTTACACTCCAGTAATTGGTGAGAAAGGAAGGAGAATGAGTTCCTAGCTCACGGCACTGCCAACAAGAACAGCAGAAACAGCGTTGGTTTGGAGCCGCCGGCACTTGGTCCGCTCTGTGCACCGAGGGGGGGGGGGAGGCACGCTAATCAGATTAGAGTGTTTCTGCACTTGTAAGAGGAGAAGGTGAGCAGCGTGAGGCGCTCTGTGCACCAGGTTTAGCCTGCACCAAACATGTGTCTGTTCAACTACGGTTAAATGACCTCCGAACCACCAAACGAGACACACACACATGGCAGTGACTACAATTCTCAGTAGGAGACCAGATATCGTCATCACACAAGTGTCATTTCCTGCTTTTAAAGGCTGCTTTACAGTAAAGGTCATCTTATGTGAACTCACCTGCCTGTTCTGTCAGATTATTAATCTTGATTATTTGTCAAAAGTGGCATTGTGTAAATATTTTGTGAAAGCCCCAAATATCAACAACACAATGTTGACAACGTATTTGGTCTTAAATATTGAGTTTTTATATTGTGAGTATTGCCAAGCAGTGATTCTAAGCAGAGATATTTACCAGAACTACGCTCTGAAACGATTGGTTGAGTGATCAATGCATCTATCAAAATTATCAAAATAATCAACTCATTATGCTGCCCAGATTAAATTCTCACAAGTAACGTTAGTTAATTATATAATTATAACTTTTCAAACAGTAGTGTATCTTTACTCACGTCTGTGTGTTTCATGGAGATGTCCGCCGATGTCCAACTGCTCCCCCTGTTTTCACATATTGTTTGTTTGTTGACCGAACTCTTCTTTCTCTTCATTTTTGTTTGTTTACAAACGTCTTCATCAGCTAGCTTAGCATTACAGCCGACCTCCAAGCTAACGTTAGCAAACGTCACTGAAGAGCAAACGGTTGTTCAATAAAAACGACCATGTCAGTCAGACCACGTCAGTCCTTCGGGGACCCGTCCGGTGTCATGGTGGTCTTACAGAAGCTGCGTCACTCTTTGATACTTAACTGTGTCTAATTAACGGATAACGACTTGCACCTGGAAGGCTTCAATTAGCCTGCAGTACTCGTTTCGGCCACAATGATTGCTGTAGAAACGAAGAGGGGCGCTGTTTCACTCAAATCTGAGAAAACTGGGGGGCGGGCACTATTGCAAATGTACGGTTTTTATATATTTGATTGACTTCAAGAAAGAGGAAGAAAGTAGAGGCTTTTGCAGACATACACTCGTATACACACATAACAATACTTCCCATAGCGTTATTCCCATTACTAAAATACAGCACTGAATGAAACTGTAGTGCAAATACAGTTTAAATATGTTAAGGCTTATTGTTACATTATACATTCATACTATTTGTATATATTGACATAAATTTATTATTTATTATATCATTTTCTATTTGAAATTTAAACCAATAACAGTTATGTGTGTCCATCCTACTGTTGTACTCTGAGTGAGATTTTTCCTGTATTTTCTGCCATATGCTACTAATAATCAAATAGGTGACCTTTGTATTATAATGTCCATGTGAAGCCTACAGCCCCCCTTTAGATCTCAAATTCCTCACGCCTCATATTGTCGTGTTCTGTGTGTTACTTGGTTCCATTGTGTGCCACGACATTGATGAGAGTGACAAAGCAGTGACGGGACCGCAGATTTCTGCACAATTTCCCTCATTCAGAGACAGGAGGTGAAGGGAAGAGCAAGAGACAGATGGAGCTATTACAACAGAATATTTTCTGTGAAGTGTTGCAATGTCTCTTAAAATGTTAGGTGCTTTTGTTGGTGTTGACTAAACACCATTGAATCAATTCATAAGGCTCCCTCTTGGCAATTTTGCGTGTTATCCATCTTAAAAACATCCCTCTTTAAAGGCCACACTATAACAATGAGACAGCTCTTTGAGTAGACAATAGAGGACCCCCCCCCCCTACTCACCCCCATTGCTCCCTCTCTCCTGCCCCCAAAAAAGAAAAAAAGAATGTTTACTGAGTCATAAACAATTGGAAGCAAATAACAGCAATTTCACAGCTAATTCGTAGATTTCACGTTTGGATGCCTCCATCACCACCCTCCATTTAATGCTGTGAATAGAGACACATGTTGACACCACAAACGCCGTGCTTGAGTGTTTGTGTTCTTATAGGTCTAATGATTTAAATCTAGTTTGAGTGTCAGACCTGCTGCTGGGCACAAACGTGTGGAAAAAAAACGCACACACAAAATGGCCGCGTTTGAGAGCTGATTGTTAATTGTTAATCCCATAAAATCAACACAAATCAGGTCCCGTTTATTCTTCGGCCTGTCAGCTTATCCAGAGTGCGCGCTGATATTAAAATACACTCGATATATATTCCAACCAAAACGTGCGGCTTAAATTGTCATACCAAAGCATAGAAAGAACACACACGTTTAGATTTCCAACATAGCTTTTCCTGTTCTACTCAGAGTCATTGTATTTGTGTCCAAGGCTTCGGGACCAAGCTGGAAGTTGCAGCAGAAGATGCCAGAAGACCCTCCGGCCTCCCTTTGTTGGTGGCTTGGATCCTTCTGTCGGCCTACGATGGTGTGCGGAGGGGACATTACATTTAGTGATGTCATTTAGTGATCCTTGAACTGGATTAGGGCAGTAAATAAAGGAGCCGTCGAAGCAAACCGTACTTTTGGGACTAGCTGCAGAGGGGAGGAAGAAGATGACATCACGCTTCTCACCACATGACAAGAAAGCGAGCGAGAGTGCTTCTCCAAAAGGTGAACTTTCCCTTTAACTCTCGTTTCACGGCGAAAGAGGATTTTATAGGATTACTGTTGAATCCTCATTTTTTTCAACAGTCACCTGTTGCATTATTGCAGCTTCAGACAAAATAAGTCTGACTCTTAACAGGACCGGAAAAGGATCCGATTCCCCCTCCGGGCCTTTGATTCCTCTGCCAGCTTCCAATTTCAGTCTCCACCGTTGCATTATTCCTTCTCGACATGTTGAGTATTTTTGCATGATTGGAGGTGTGAATTCATCTCAATCTAACACACTTTGTTCCAGCCCTCACAGAACGCACACTAACACCTACATTACCTTAAAAAGTGTGCTATGTGCTTCAAGTAATCCAACCTCAAGCAGTTTGAGATGAAGGAAGCCTAAATTGGTGATGAAGAGGTTGTAAAGGACTTGGTTGCACCTTCAATTACACCTCCCACCTCTCTATATATTTTAGAGTCTATACTAAGTAATACACCATAAACATGGAATTAGAGGTGTAACTCCACGCATATTTATGTGCATATCTGTGTTTTTCGCAGCATTTGATGGAATAGGGGGTAAAACTTGTCGACTTTTGCTCTCAGTTTTTAAGATTCTTGAATGAGTCGTTGCAATTTAGCGACAACTTGGAGAAGAAAAAAATCCATATTTTGGGTGCTGATAGAGGTCTGAGCGACCACAAAGGAAATGCACAACCATTTCTCATCATCTACTCTTCATATTTTTTCCTCTCCCCAAACACACACCCCCCCCCACATTTCACCTCCTGACAGTCGTGCCCTAGATATTTCTCCATCCTTGTCAGACCCGCTCGCAGGTCTCTTCGGCTGCCAGCTGTGGAGGAGAGGACGCGCAGATCAGCGCAGACGAGAAGTGAAAAGGATGAAGAGAATCCAATCGATCCGAAAACCTCCATCCTAATCTTGTTGACGTCCTCGGATGGTGCAGACGGCAGCCCTGGAGCGACTTTTTGGGAAACACATAGAATCTAAAAATTGTCCTCTTTATTTGAACCATTTCCTGTGTGTCATTTAAAGCACAACTGGTGGTTCAGTTTGAGCAGCATATACATGCTATATACATAGCATACGTGTTGGTTGGATGCACTAAACTCTACTCATGAACTATTGATTGTATCTCATCAGCTCCAGATACTTAGAAGCACTTGTGAAATGCTCTACTGCGCCCCAGTGGCTGATACATGAAGTGCAGCTGTAAATAAACACAAAATCACATTTCTTTTCGGCTTTATATATTTCCACTTCTGGCTTTTATTTCCAAGCAAATATACAGTCGATTGCCATCAATGGCTACAGAAATGTTGGCAAAAAAAATCCACATTTAAATCTTGATATGTTACTGTTAAAAACTGTTTTATAAAAAGACCCCAAAACTGTACATCAATTAACATAACTACCTTTATATATGTTGCATATATATACTGTATCCGAGTATACAGCGATGAACAGATACGGTTGGTTATGATAAATACAACACTATACAATAATACATCGTAAAAGAGAAAGATAACATTCTGTTCCAAGGCTGTCAGTTTAGGTGGTGTTGAATGATCCGTTAATGGCTTTGGACGCGTTCTACAGCAGAGTGCCGATCATCATCATGTGATGTCCAGTGCAGGGGTGTAACTGAGCCGACGCCACAGAAAACCTTTATTAAAGCTATTTGTTCCTCTACGTGAACGAGACACGCATCAAATGCTGCCTCCAGGATGTATAAAAAGTTCTCTAACGGACACACGAAAAAGCACGACAGTACCGGCGGGATTTGCTTTTTTTTCTTCTAATTGCATCATAAAATAATGTGGATTCCACGGTTTTCTTTCTAATCCACAGACCTCACTGTGAAAGGTTCGAATGGGGAATTTATCTTTGGTCGGGTTAGTTGCAATCTGCACAGTCAGATACAACTACAGACTCCTTGTCGTATGTTAACTTCATATAAATATTGATACATCTCATTCATAAATAAAGGTTGAAGATGACATCGCATCCCAGAGACATCGTTCCAGTGTGCTTCAGTGTTCTCACTCTTCACGTGGTGAAGAGGAATTTTACACTAATACAAAACAATTAAAATAACACCGCAGAGGCAGATGCCCTACTGGATACCAATCAACATTTGGAATTAAAGCAAATAAAAAATGGACATTACAAGTAAGTTATTGAATGTTTTTGTGCAAGAAGAAATGACTTTGTTCATTGATTGTACGATGTATCTGAATCGTTTGTCCATCGGCCGGCGTGCGTTTGCACGATCCAAATGCCTCCAATTAGTCGTAGGTTCACCGTAAAGCAAGAGACAGTTCAGCAGAGAGAGAGAGAGAAAGAGAAAGAAACTACCTCAAGGCACCTAATATAAAAGCAGCTAAAAGGATCTGGAGCAGCAACAATTGGCTTTGGTTCAGAAAAGTACACGCTGAGCAGAAAACATCTTCCCTCCTCGGCCCCACAGCCGCAGGTGGAGAGGTGGACGGCCGAGGAGATGCAGAGGGGCACACGGGAGAGAGGGGGTCCAGGTCGGTTTGGGGGCGGCTCTCGCGGCGGTGGGAGAGCTTTCACATCAGCATTGTTTCACCACAAAGAGGATGATAGAGAGAGAGAGAGAGACAGGGAGAGAGCTAGAAAGAGAGGATAAATGTTCAGGAAGGAAAGTGCGAGACAGAATTTAGAGACACCCCCTTTCATGGAAGACTGTTGTGGATAATTAATTAATTATCCACTCTCTGGGTGCATACAGTTCCATTTCTCTATCTCAGCTGCATCAACCTCAGCGAATAGTTTGACATTTGGTGAAACGCTCTCATTCGTTAAGGTACCACTCTGAAACATGAAGCCGGTTGTCCATTCTTTGTGCTAAGCTAAGCTAACCATCCAGCTTCATGATGGGTTCTCATCAACAAATGTCTGTTTTTCAAATGATCAAATCTCAGAAAAAGGCATGTTTCTTTTAGTAGTCTGGGGCACTTTAGTTGTGTTAAGATCGTCTCAATAAGGACACAGTTTGCATGTTCATATTTAAGGTGCTTTAAGTTAAAATAGTATGAGTAGACATGCACCTAATGGTTTAAACATTTCATTTAGAGAGCTGCGTTTTTCTACATCTTTAGGATTCCAGCTGACCTTTTACAGAACCATCAGTGTGTACGTTGACCTACAGAGCGCACACTTCAGCTCCAATACATCCAGCAGTCTGTGTCTAAAGGCCGCCTCATTGTGTCCTTGTTTCTTTGGTAAAAGGTCTCTGGGGTAGATAACGTGGTATTTACAAGGGGACATTAAGGCGCGCAGAAAGCGCTGGGAAGCTGTCAGACGTTTCTAAGCCACGAAAAGCTCCATGTAGCATCACGCATACCGCCAGCTAACACCTGTCTCGTCCACCCAATCACCGCAGACTAGCTACGTGGGAGATTGAAAGCTGAAAGGGTTGAAAGTGTTGTGACGTGCAACTAAAGTTGGTCTTTCTCTGAGACATTTTATGCACTGGCCAATAAAAAAACAGGGGAAAAAAAAAGACCAACTCAGCTCCACTTCTCCAACACCTACAGGCGTCGCTACTCTACTTGCGCTCCTCCTTACAATGTGGCAGAGCGTCCTAGCCAGTGTTCCGGGATAATATGTTTGCACACAGGCAACACCAGTTAGTCCTGAAAAGAGGCAGAAGGAGAAAGAGAGGGATGGAAGGAAACGTTTGGTCAGAGATAAGCTGGAGCTGCCCGTCGCCGTCTTCATCGGCAGCGACATCATCACACAACACATCGGGTTAAAAAGTCGCGGCGGAGTACGCTTAAGTCGCGGTGGAGTACGCTCCGGCTGTCGAAGGCGTAAAGGGCCGGTGCACATGTTTTTTTTTGTGATTTAAGATATTAAGGCTCTCGAGTTGGATGCGGCGGAGGGAATCCGTCCCGGAGCCGCCACCTGGCCGCTGACGCCATTGAGCAGTTCGAAGGTCACCTTCCTTGTAAGCGCCTTGGAGCGTGTGCACGTGCTACCAGCATCCTGCCCGGTGGGTTCGAGTCCAGGAACACGAATGAATTAGTTTGAGTTACTGCGTTTTAAATCACTCTTCGGGAGAATAGAAAAAAGAAGAAAAAAAAGAAAAAGAGAGAGAGATTGACTAGACTGAGGTCCCCGGCCCCGCCTCGCCGTGGGCGCGGTGGGCGCCATCGGCGAATCGGAGGAGGGGGGTGAAGGTGGAGTAGTCGGGCGCTCGTTGCCAGCGCGTGAACATGGTTTTCTTGCTAAAGGGATCAGACCTTCGAGGGTTGGCGGCGTTCCGCTGGTTGGCCGAGCCTCGCCGCTGGCCGCCGGCCTTGGACGGGGCGTGCAGGGACGCCAGCGGGGTGAACTCGGACAGCTGGCCCTCGTAGAGTTTATCGGCATCCTGTGCGCAGAGGGGGAAGACAGAGAGGGACGGAGGTTCACTGCACTGTGCGGGGGGGGGGGGCACGAGACGTTGTCATCGCAGCTGGCCTCGTGGTTTGGCCTCACTTCCAATGAGTGGAAATCTGACAATAATATGTTTGGGGATTTGGTAAGATTTAAACTCTGCCGTATTGGAACAGGAAAACCGCCCAAGTGCTGAAACAGTTTTCCTAGTTTTGTGTGGACGTCCATCGCGTGTGTCTTTTCTGACGGCTACGTCACACATTTTGGAGAAGAGATTATTGCTGGAGGGACAAAGGCCAAACGAGCCGCTGCAAAAAGCAGTAAACTGAACCCGCTTCAGCAGAAAATTCAATTATCTATGTGATTTGATTAAAAAAGCATGTTAATCCAATTGGCCAGCTGCGATGATAACATCCTGTCCATCCGGTTCGGACGCAATGCAGCCAGAGCAAACACATACGAGAATGAGCAAATGATGTCTGCAACGCCAGAAAGCAGCATAACAACAGGCAGACCAAACCATGCAGACATGAACAGAGCGGGTAAACATGCAGGAAGGTTCACTCCAACTGTGTGTGGAGCCTTCTGGCTCTGCAGCAGGGGGGTAGAATGCACCACTAGGGGGCGCCGCAGCTCCGTGCACACACAGTGTCACCCAACAGACCTCGCCTGGAGGATTGTTGGCCCCTCACTCGCGCTGTAACCCATGCCATGTTAGTCAGGTAAAACTCTCCAACCGGTCACCACGGCAACCCATCACAATGTTAACATCACCCCCCCCCCCCGATAACCAAATCACACACACACGCGGTGGGGCAGGGTGTGTGTTTTACCGTGCTGAAGCCCTCTAGGCTTCTCTGAGAGCTATTCCATCTAGTAAGGTGACAGAGCTCTGGTAGTTCAGGGCGCTCTCACACCCTTTTTTAGCCTTCACACGCTGTGGACACACACACATACACGCAAACACACACACACACACACATGTGCAATCAAAGACAAACACATTAGGGGTCGACAAGGAACATCATCACTGGCACGCAAATCAGACTGACTTCATGCAAAACAGCAACAGGTAGAAAGTGACAGGATACAAAAAAAAGGAGTAAAAAAAAAAGGAGGAGATGTTGTGTGCAGGTTGCAGACGGGAGGAGAGGCAGAGGGTCACCTCCAGGAGGGCTGGGGTTAGAAACTCATTCTGCTGGAAGTCTGAGACAGCATAAAGATGGTGGAGGGCTCGGAGGTGAGGCAGCGGCGCTTAGTCTGCCGCGGGGGAGGCCCAGAGGGAGGAGAGGACGAAAGGGGAGGAGCCGGGGGAGTCAGAGGAAGGAGATGAGAGGGAGAGTTAAAGCTCTGAAGGTCTTTACAGAATGCCACACGAAACGTCCCATCCACAGACGTAAAGCCACATCTGGACCACGGCTACGTGGATGGTTGGGAGAACGGAGCAGTTTGAGACATGAAGGCAGAAATATAGAAGGTTGTTCAGGTCAAAGTTCACTGCAAACAGAAAAACACACACATTTAACAGGCTCCGGGTCGACTACGGACCAGAAAGGTTCAGGGGCAAAAAAGGAGTTGGATGGGAATTCAAATGAATTTGCAGTGTTTGGGTCGTTTACTTTTTGTTCAGAAATAAAGCGGCACTGCACACACAGACAGACGGGGAGGCGTCCTGACTTACATCCAGCGGAGTGGGGACGTAGCCGAAGGCAGCGTACGTCTGCTGACCCACAGTCACCAGTTAGACATCACACGCAGTTAATAACAATACTATGTGTTGAAACATCAAACATACAACGCATCTCATTTAGATCACACGACCAACAGGGGGCGCTGTTTCGCCTGAGCTTAAGGGAACTAATTATATCCAGAGTATTTCAAAGAGCTGCTGATGGTAAATATAAAGGAGTAAGCACCCACCTGTATGCGCTCAGTGGTGGTGGGCCACAGAGTCCTACAGATGACCTTCTTCAACACATCTGGCAGCAGGCTGGCTGCTATCAGAAGGATTATGCTGAGCCAGGCCGGGCCACTGGACAACATCTGCATGAAGACGTAGTACATCCTCTGGTAGTTGAGGAAGGGCCTGAGGGATCAAAATGAAGGCAATAAATGTACCTTTCTCAGTAGATTATCAGGTTCTAGGCTCAAATAACTCAAATTTAAAAAAAAAGTTTATCTTCTAGCTCACCAGATGATTCCTCCCCACAGCAGAGAGAAGACAACAAAGAAAATCAGTGAGCCCCAGATGACAAAATGGTTGATCCAGGTCCAGTAATGAGTATCCAGAGCCAACTACAAGAGAGAGGGGAGAGCTGAGAGAGCAGACCTTCCCCATGTCACATGTCACATCTAGAGATCCAAGCTCGCTCTGATGCTCCTGATGTGAGTGTGTGTGTGTGTGTGTGTGTGTGTGTGTGTGTGGTTACCTTGAATGTTACCGTGAAGACCAGCACGGTGAAGATGAGCGTTCCAAATGTCCAGTTTCCAAACATCTGCAGAGGTAAACCACAGATGCAGATAATGAAGTGCGGGTATTGGACCAATCAAACAGATGGCAGCAACATTGAGGCGACGAGTGTCAGATGCCCAATGGGGGGGGGGGGGGGGACAACCAGAAGAAAAGAGGTGATCTCAACTGGGATTGGGGTGGAAACATTTCAGTGTTGCTTTACAGCAAGTGAGAGAGCAACAAGAAGATCTATTTCTGCTGAAAAGAAAATTAAATCTAAAAGGCTCTCTGCCCTTCAGAACCAAAAAGCTACAGGGTTTATGGGAAACGTGGTCTTTGTTTTGGATAAAATAGCTCACAATGCTACGGACATGAGAAAAATATTATTGCCAGCAGTCCTCTTTTCAGTAATTCTAATAATGATTTACAAGATGATTTACAGTCGTGATCTACAAATAAATTAAATAATGAAAACACACAGACAAGCAGGAGGAGGTCAAACTTAAGCTTCTCAATGCCACCTGGATGTATGGGTTCGGGATGTTGATGTGATGCTGATGAATGAAATGACAACAGCTATGACTTTCAACAGACTTTAGAAGTGACTTCATAATTCTAGTTATAGTCACTTATAAAGTTACAACAACAATCCAAGTGTCAAAAACAAACAATAAAGCATGTTTGGATTTATATTATTAAAAGGAGAATTACAAAGACACCTGAAATACACTAAGTAGGAGAGCAACTCTATTTCTACATGTATTCCTCCCCTGCTTTTAACCTAAAACACACACACACACAATACACACAGAACGTGACTACATACTCCTGGACACATGAGCACGGGCCACTACACAAACGCTGGGAGTCGGGGTGACTACGGCAGGCGTCGACAGCTGCACATGAGACGGAGGCTAAATGGACAATGAGAGTCTGACCAAACAGGAAATTGGAAACCGAAACTAAGGAGAGACGTCAGAGAGACAGATGCAGGCTTACCATCTGTGTGTTGGCTGTCATTAGCTGGGAGGAGGAGAGAGAGGCAAAAGAAAAAGCAACACAAAGGTAAGAGGAAGAGGGAGGAGGGAAGAGGAGAGGGCCAGAAGAAGAAATCATAAGAAAGTAAACAACAGTTTTGTGGCCGGAGAAGAATGAAATAAAAATATCAAAAAACGAGCGGAACGAAGCAACGGAGAGCAGAGGTCGCGGCCAGAGTAACGCCGCTTGAAATGGAAAGGAACAAATAGAGAAACAGAGGAAGGTGGAGGGCCGCCATGCCGCCGCCGCTGGACAGCGTGATTCACTAAAACCCACAAGCTGCACCTCTTTTAGTTCAAATGAGAACACAAACTCTAAAAGCCCAAAACGTAAAAAAATTTAAATAATAATCCACCTTCAAAGCAGTTCAGTGTCTTTCATTGAAGGCTGCAGTTAAAATACATACATATTAATAAACTTATAAACTTATAAACTCCTTAAAGGCTCAGAAAGCAGCAAATTAGATGTGAATGATGGGTTTTGTCACGACAAATTAAAGTAATTCATCAAAATCTAAAAATGTTCTTGTCTTAGACTGAATTAAAGGGAGCCGTCCTCGCCACGCGCGGCCGTTACCTGTCCGTTGCTGGTGAAGGTGGTGTTGTTAAACAGGAAGTAGGCCCCGAAGAACATCACCAAGGCGTCATACGCACCCAGGAGAGTCCAATATATGAAGATGGGCCAGCGCAGCAACGAGTTCTTAGCGATGTCCCTGAGGACAAACACGAGTTGGAAATAAACAGCGTGAATGACGAATGTCGACAAGCTCGCATTTGAATCAATACTGCATTAGCTGCCTTCGGGAGGACCGTAACCAGAAATGACTGCAATGTAATATTCTAATCAGATTGAGCTGTCAGATGCAGTCATTTGTGAATACATCACGGATGTAGGCGCCTCGTGAACACTGAAACACCAAATGACTCGAGAGCAATTATGTGCGGCTCATTGTTTCTGATGAAAGACCGTTTAGAGTCACGCGGGGTGAAAAGGAACCATTCAGACCGTCTGCGTGTGAAACTACAGAGTTCTCTATTTGGAGACACTTTTAAAGCTTTGACCGAGCGGAACCCAATCAGATCAAGTGCCACGCTACCACTTGAACTTGATCTGCCCGTATTGAGCAAATGTCCCCTGTGAATGGAGGTAAAATCGATAGAAAATGTTTATGCCTGCAGTCTATTAGTCAAATTGATTTAGAGAGCTCTTTTGCTTTTTTAGAACACCTCAATCTTCTGCTATCAGGTAAACACCGTGTTTGTTCGGGGGACACGCGGGGGATCAATGAACCCCCCCCCCTCCCTCCCCCTCCGGCACACTGCAGCGCTGTGCAGGAAGTTGGCGGCGTTGGGAAACATGAGCCCGCGGGTCGGAACAGCCAAGGCGAGGACCCCTGACCTGTAGAGGGACGGGTCCTTCCTCAGGATGTCCATGTTGATGTGCTGCTCGATGAGACTGTAGAGCAGAATGGGCAGCGAGGTGAAGCTGATGTTGTACAGGGTCAGGTAGGCCGTGTCGTACAGCGGCTGGGGAGGCGGGCGGAGAGAGCGTTGAGCGGCGTTAGACTTCCCAGAGACTGTGTGTGTGTGTGTGCACTTGTGTGTGTGTGTGTGTGTGTGTGTGCGCGTACCTGTTGTGAGAAGCCGCAGAAGAACTGGTAGAGGAACTGAGGGAAGATGAAACAGACATTCTGGGGAAAGAAAGAAGATACTTTTTTGTTGCTTGTTTGTTCTTGTTGAAGCTTGCGGACAGTAAAAAAGATTATATAAGAGATGCAATTCAACGTAATATAAGTTCCCTTTTGTAAAGAAAAGAGAAAATTTATTGAGATTTGAATCTTGTTTTACTGTAATTCTTTGTTATTTATTGAAGTCAAAAACTTGCATAAATGGAAACAATTTTTTCCACCAGGAACAAAATCAGTAAATAAGCCTGAATAAATAAACTGAGCAGAGGGACAACCTTGTAGAAGAAGTATTGCACGAGTTCAGAGATGCGTATGTAGTAATAGTGTCCGTGGACGAGCAGCATCTTCTTCAGGTGTTTGAACTTGGGGATGGCGTAGTCGCTGTTCCTCACCGCCTGACGACCCTCCTTACCCATGATGCCTTGGGACACAAGAGGAATGCGCGAGTGAGGATCAAGGTAGTGGCTCCGCGGACGTGGGAGGGGGGGAAAGGGGCGCGTCTACCGACCGATGCCGACGTGGGCCTCGAGGATCATGCTGACGTCGTTGGCCCCGTCTCCGACGGCCAGCGTGATCGGGTGCTCCTCGGAGGCTTTGATCAGCTTCACGATCTAGAAGAGCCGGAAGGTCGTATTTCAATGACGATAGTGCGTCTTGCGTCTCATTTCCCGTCTTGTGTTTTTTTTTTTATTCTTTTTTTTTTATCCGCACCTGGGCTTTCTGCAGCGGCGCCATCCGACAGCAGAGCACGGCGCTGCAGTTGCGGCAGATGTCCAGGAAGATCTCCTTGTAGTCCTCCTGGGTGGGCTTCATGACCGCGGAGAGGGTGGCCCCGTCGATGATCAGGCCGTAGTCCGTACAGTCACCCGATAAACTGGACAAGGGAAGGCACCAGAAAAATGCTACAAAGCTTTTCTCTTCCTTTTTGTTTTTTGACTGGATTTTTGTCCGGCGTCCCTCACCCAGAGAGGGAGTCCCTGGCCATGCCTCCCTGCTGCCTCAGGACGGTCCTGCTCAGCTCAAACAGGACGTCGTGGAGACTCTGCTCCTCGGTGCGTTTGGTGGTCAGCTCCAGGATCTGGGTGTTGCGGTGGAACAGCTTGCTGGCGTAGCAGGTGGCGGCCGCCGTCTCCATCTTGTCGCCGGTCAGCACCCACACCTTCATGCCGGCCTTGTGGAGGGACTCGATGGTGTCCGCCGCTTTTTCCTGGAGCCTGGCGTGCAGGACAGTAAGGAAACATTTTACAGGTCTTTTTATCAGGGGATAAAATCCCAGCAACAACCGTATAAAAGTCTGCTGCCTTCAATAAAGGGGTGAGCTGATTCGTGTTAACCATCTCTTTAGAGCCTGCACTCTAGCTGCTTTAGTAGAACGGTCTCTTCAAGTCTCAGAAGTGGGTCAGGACTGAAGTGGGTAGCAGCCAGCGCGGAATAAAGAGATCGCGCTTCGAGGTGCAGGCATTTAGAAGCGTGGTGGTTGGACTGAAAAAGAGAGAGCCTCCACCTGTCCTCCACGGCAGTTGCCCCCAGCAGGATCAGGTCTTTCTCGATGACGTCGTAGGCCTCGGCCAGGCGTTTGTCTCGGTCCTGCAGTGCCAGTTTGGCCTCGTTCAGCATGTGGCAAACCTCCTGGTACTGCTCGGGGCTCAGAGGCCGATAGGCCACGCAGAGTGTCCTCAGGCCCTCCTGCAGGAGGACACCTCGCCGTCAGAGTGGTTTGTATTTGCAGTTTACATTTGCTATGTGCACCGCAGGCGCATTTCTCAGGAGAACGTTGGACAATCGAATGTGGGTGTAAAAAGGTAATAATGAATCTAGTGTAGTGTGTGCTCTCACCACTGCGTTGTGCTCCACCCGAGCTTTGACCTGATCCACCTTGCCTGATACGACCCTGGGGAAGATGGAGGAGTCTGCGCCTTTACAGAACAGATAGAGCTCGCCTGCTCCCAGGGCAGGAGAGAAGAGAAGCGTGTGAGAAAAGAGCCGATTGCGTAATACGCTCGTACACGTGCATGTACACAGTGGGGAGTGCGTTACCGGAGCTGTCCCTGACGATGACGCTCATCCTCCGTCTGACGGAGTCAAAAGTCAAAACCTCCAGCAGCTGAAACCTAGAAAAAAAACAACAACACAAAGCTTGAAATGATCCTGCGGCTAAGTTAAAACCAGGAGAGCAGTGACACCGGCAGGCTGAAATAATGACGAAACCATAGAGGGCAATAAAGGAAAGATTGGATTTTGATCGGCTTAATAGATAAATGATCATCACAGCGTACACTCACGGCAGTCGGATGCAGTAATAACATTATATTGCAACTATGCCCATCAGATCATCCTTCCTCACGGCATACAGTGGCCATTAAAACGGAACTTCTGCGTTCAAAATGGTAACGTTAACAACTGTAATCAAAGTTGTGTGTGAAATCAACAGAGAGATAAACAACATAAGGGTCCTAAAGGTCTCACTCACCTCTCAACCTCATCCTCCCTATTCAAGATCTCCATGTGACTGTCTTTCAGTCGTAGATATGTGAAACCGAGTCTGAGCACAAAGCAAGGCACCATTAGTGGAATTTCATTGGAACAACTTAAAGTGTTAATTGTGAGTGAAAACCATGAAAAATAATAACCTAAATGTAACTTAATGTGTACGCAGATGAGTGACATTGACATTGTGTGTGTGTGTGTGTGTGTCTACTCCACCTCTTCATTCCCTCCACCAGTGCCACCTCGTCTGGAGACGAGGAGATGTAGAAGGAGGTGGACTTGCCCTGGTGGATGCCCTGCTTGATGCCGTCCACCGTCTCCTCCTCCTTCACCTGCACCGTGTGGCACAAACACAGCGCCCGGAAAAACAGCTCCTCGTGCTCCTGCGGAGGACGCCAACACAGAGTTACCCTCACACACACAAACACACACACGCACACACACACACCAAACTACTGAGGCTATGCTCACCCTGGCCCCGGGACCCGGTGATGTGTCAATCATGTCCATACCTGTTGCACCGGGCATCACCTGAAACAAACATACAAATAAAGATATGCGGGTAAACATAAATAACCACAGACGCCCGAGGGGTCGCTACCTGTCCGTTGCAGATGGCGTGAGGAACGTAGACGTGTCCGTCCACGCAGCACTCGATGAACTCCATGTTGTTCTCCGTCAGCGTCCCCGTCTTGTCCGTGAAGACGTACTCCACCTGAACACACACACACACAGAGAGAGAGAGCGGGACGCGTGTTACGTCCCATGTGGGAATCTCCCCCCCCCCCCCCCCCCCACCCAACCCCGCGTCTCCGTCTCCTCCCCCCTGGGCTCTTCGGCTACCTGGCCGAGCTCCTCGTTCAGGTCCGACGTGTTGACCACGGCCCGCTCCCCGAGCTCCTCGTCGAACATCTCGTCGTCCCACATGATGAAGTAGGAGCCCAGGAACTTCTGCATCTCCACGGTGACGTACATGGAGACCGGGATGATGTAGTTGAACAGCACCATGAAGGCCAAGAAGTCCGTGAACACCCTGACCACCTGAGGAACGGGGAAGACGGGGAAGCCCAAGAGGGGATGAAGGACTCTTTTTTTTTAATTTCGTCTCCCGTATTGCGGGATTGTGACCCACAGACTCACGATGTGTCTCTGTCTCTCGGCGTCCGTCCTGTTGTTGTACCAGGGCTCGTCCCGGTCGGGGCTGGCCTGCCACACGTACTTCAGCAGCGTGTTGACGAACGCCTTGCAGATGAGGATGCACAGGTAGACCACCAGGTAGGCGTTCATCGACCTGCACGGGGGGAGCACAAGAGGCCACATGGGCACAAGAAATCTGGACTCGACAGAATAGATACTTCAGCTCGCACGAGGCCGTTCCTCAGAGCCAAGTCCATTTTGGCAAAAAGGAAGCAAATTGCAAATCCAAGGAGCTCATCATGCCCGCTCTGAAGTGTGAATGTAATCCACCTCCAGTGAGTCCTCTCTACGAGCCATCTGGAGGCAAGACCAGAGTCAGCGCCAGATGGAAGGAGAGGGATCAGTGCAATCTGTGCGAAATATCAACAATAACCTCAACCAAATCGTGATGCAGGAGAGTGAGAGCCTACTTTTCCACCGCGGAGCGTTTCTGAGTCTTGGACTGGTAGTTGAGAGCCATCTTGGTTTCCATGCCGGTGTAGATGGCAACCGCTGAAAGGGAGGCAGAGAGAGAGGCTCACTCTTTGACCAAACAGCATTGGGGGAAGCTTTTCCCGAGCTTTCAGTCACAACAAGCGGGTTTCCCTCCTCACATCAACACGACTGCCGACTATGTTCCATACTTCAATGAGACAACTGAGCAAACTCTATTCGGTGAGGACAGTATGAAGCTCTTAAAAAGGCTCTCGAAAAGCCGGTTTGTTAACTCAGAGGTTAATGCTTCTTTTATTTCTGCCATATTGGTGTATTTTCCGGGGATATTACCGTAGATGTACTCAGTGTTCTTGAGCGTGGCTCCTCTGAGCAGCAAGTTCTCTGATCCTAAGGGCCTGAAAAACAGACGGAAGCTCATTCTTACACCGTTCCATCGCTCTTATTGTGAAAGTCTTGCAGCTGTATTGTCCTTCTCCCCGTAGGTGTAATAACAGCGTTCTTTCAACAGTTAAAAGAAACCGATTCCAACCAATGTAGAGACCAATTTTGTCACAAAGGAACTACCTTAAAAAAGGACGGATGAGATATTTTGGAAGATGAATTGTACAGATAACCACATTATGGGAAACATCACCTGGCCACCGGCTCGCTGTCCATGTAGATGTTGATACGGCCAACGAACCTGTGCAGGAGAGACGGTAAAGAAGCCACGACGTGGTCAGGTGAGTGTATGTCTGTGTGTGTGTGTGTGTGTGTGCGTGTGTGTGTGTCTGTGTGTGTGTAGCACGCACTTGTACAGGTCCGGCTGCGGTTGTTCACATTCTATCGTAGCGTGGATGCAGTCCACCTCCTTCTCAGTGTTGTAAGCTCTGGTGTCCTCAACCGCGTAGTACGTCTGGACAGGAGAGGAGTGATTCGAATGAAGGGAGGTTCGTGGTGGATGGAGCGAGCCACAAGCACACACACACACACACACACACACACACACACACACACACTGTGCACACGCACCTTGTGGCTGCTCTCTCCGTCCAGACTGGCCGTGGTAACGAAGCAGGTGCCGTCGTCTCGAGACGAGGAGAGAAGGATGAGGTCGCAGGGGAAAGTTTCATCTTCTTTCATCAAGACCACGTCTCCCACCTGAGACACAAGGCAGAGGCGAGGCGTCTTACTCCTAACTCGATTACGGCCCGGGGGCGTCCTGAACTTGGCGCCTTGAAGGACGTCGCTCATCCCGTTAGTGTTTCCAATGCAGTTCGACACGCGTTTAACCTCTCGAGTTCACGCGTTTCGTCCCGCAGCGGGACATTTGATCCCCCGGAAAAATAAAACATCTGCTATTTTAGTCACATGGATGCAGCTGGTCGGCGGGCCCTGCAAACGTACCCTGAGCTTGCGACTCTGCTTGCGGACCACTTTCCCGTGCTGCACCACGTGGATGGGACACTGGTTGACGGAGTTGTCGGCTTTGTGCCTCAACCAGTCCTCGTAGCCCTGACAGAGGGAAACACAGAGGGGCGGGGGCGGAAGGTGAACCGTGTCCTAACAGCAACAACAACAACAACAAAAAAAACCACACTCTCGCCTCTCACCTGTTTGATGGCGGTGACCGTGATGACGAAGAATAGCGGCAGCCCGCTGGTGATGGGGCTGGTGGGCGTGTCGATCATCAACTGGAGGGTCGGAAACAGACGCAGGGGGTTAACTGGCAGACGCGGTACGAGGTACGAGGAGGAGCCCTTGATGCTGTGATTTACCTGGACCAGGAATATGATGAGGAAGTAGAAGTTGGCGACTCTCCTGAACTGCTCGAACATGTTCTTCGGGACGAAGTTCCAAAATGTGTACTGGAAGAATTGAGACGGTTCAAATCTGTTATCAGCTCAGATTGGGAGGAATACAAAGTGATGTAACATGAGGACGTGAATGGATTAAATGGAAAGATGCTGGTATCAGTTTACAGGAAGAGGACCCCCGACTAAAGAGCCTGAATAGATTTGGTTCCATTATCTCCTCTCTGACCTTAGAGGAGACTATTCTGTTGTCGGGGAATCTCTGCTGTATAAAGGCCTCGGCTCCTGGAGGAGGCTCCTTGTGTCCGATGTAAATCGTCCTGCTGTCCACCCAGTTCTCCTCACCGGCACACTGCAAAGAAGGGGGGGGGGGGGGGGGGGGGACGTGTTGGTTTTCACTGTGCATTTAGAAGGTATGTCCAGGTTTTCATGGGACACGAATCAACGCACTGACGTCTAACTTCTCTCAGTGAACGGGAGCTTTTGTTCCCATGGATACACTGAACTGCATGTGACTCAGACAGGAATGCCAATTACACACACACACACACACACACACACACGCTCACACACATATGGACCAACTAAGACACCTGAAAGCGTTGGTTGTGGTTTGACGTTTCTTTGTTTTGAACTTTAATGCTGAATCTCCACAGAATGACAGAGCTTTTATTTAGGCTGCAGCTGAGAGACGTTAAACTGGAAGGGCTGGTGGCTTTTTTCTACTTCTCCAGTTGAGCCTGAGACATGCCGGTGAGCTGCTCTAGCTGCAAGCGTCTCAGGCAGGACTGGACCTGTCCCCGGTTCACACACTGATACCATCTCCCTGCAGCCCAGGCCGTTTTATCAAAGAAACGGTTTTAGGGGCCAATTTAAAACCGCGAACATCGTAAAAAACACCTCTAGTCCTTCGCCGCGGTCTTCTCTTTCGCTCTCTCATCTGCAAATCATTTACACGCGGCGGTGGGTTATAATCGCCACCAAGGAACCCGGCGAGGGTTGTTTCATTCATGGCTCACACACACACACACAGACAGGCTGAGACGGGCTAACGAGAGGTGACAGTAATCTGTGGCGGGTGAATGAGATTGAGTGTCAAGAGGGGCTGCATGGCCCAGTTTCACACACACACACACACACACACACACACACACACACTGTAACAGGTTAACTTGCTTAAGACGGAGAGCTTTTCATAGCCGATGACCTCCAACTATTTGTGGAATGAAGGGGATACAGGTGTGTTTTATTGAAGGCGTACATACTGACACCTGATGCCCAGCGAAGGAGGAGATGAAGATCAGCGAGCATGGAGCGTCTCCCGCCTTCTACAACTACATGATGCCGAGTTCATTCCAATAAAGGAAGTAAAAAACACGTGTGGACCGGGTGGATGGCGCAGACTGAGAATCAGCGGGCCTCCTCTCCTCCATTTTTCCCCTTAGAGCAGCTTTATTGGTTTTCTCCCTCTCCATCTCTCACCTCAACCTGGACGGCCTCTAAGCAGACAACCTCTCTCCAATCGATTACGTTTAGCTTTCATCGGGATTCAGGCTTTTTATATGAAAGCCTCTCTGCTTCTAATCAAATAAAAATGCCTCTTTACAAAATAAAAGCGGGCCATAGAAAAATGGAAAAAAAAAAAAAACAGCCCGGGCCTTGAGCCGCATGGATGTAACGGAGACTTCTGGAGCTTGATAATCACTTTTAGCTGCGTTTCGTGTTACAGGACGCGGCTGGTGTATTTATAGGCGGAAGGGAAACATTTGTGGTCGGGTGAGAGGGATTGAGAGAGAGAGAGAGAGAGAGAGAGAGAGAGCAGGCATTGTTTTCTGTCTGTCCCACTCTGCACCAACATCCATTTTCCTTTAAGCCACATTAGCGAAAAGCGCAGGGAGGCTTTTCAGGGATATGAGACACACACACACACACGCACACACACACACACACACACATCGAACATGAATGAGAGCGGGGAGGAACAATGACACAGTATGTTACCTGTAGGGCAGCCCACGTCTGTTCTCCCTGTCTGACTGTGTGTGTGTGTGTTTTCTCTATGACGCCACACTTTTGAGAACAATACAGTTGTAATTTCGGAGGAAGGGTTTGGACCTAGAATTTGGCTGACGTTAAAAGATAAGATAAGATGATCCTTTATTAGTCCTGCAGTGGGGTCATTGACAGGATGAAGTGTACACAGACACACGGTGAGAGAGTGATTATACGAGCAGGTGCAGGAGGCGTGGTGATTTTAGGAAGTGAAAGTAACACAATATTCAAATGGCCTCAATAGAAAAAATAAAGGTTTTGCTGGCTTCATTTCTCTTGACATGCTCTCTACCTCATTTTGATCTGAATGCAAGTAGGAAACGATTCAGTACACTTCTCTTTAAGCCCTCACGCCCTCCAAATACACAGCGATAAGGTTGTGAAGTAGTTACTAATTAATGCTTTTTCAAACATTATTCTTTTGGTCTATAATATTGGGAAACCAAGCTTAAATCTTTTGTAATTAAGCGTGTGGGTGTACCTGTTTGTGTTCCTAGTCCATATGTTTCAGTTTCTCTGTTGAATCACGCTTCGTATGAAACACTGATTGTTCCCACGGGACCTGAACTCAGCATTACAGAGCCACGCGGTGATTTAAGATGAGAGGAGGGTTCTTGTAAAACAGGAAGAGCTGGACTCACACACTCACACACAGACTCACACACTCACACACAGACTCACACCCACAGACACACAGACTCACCCACACTTCCTCAATCAAGCAGCGATTCAACTCCCAACCGCCACCCGACCCACCATGGACACACACACGACAGAAAGACGGGGTGTGTGTGTGTGTGTGTGTGTGTGTGTGTGTGTGTGTGTGCGTGTAAATGAGGAAAATGTTACTCCATCAGTGAAAAACCGAAGCCCTCCTGATCAAAGACGGGAAATTATCTTTTTTGCTGCCGGACAAAGATGCGTCCATTTAAAACCCATTATTAACCATTATTACACGTGTCTCACCGATTGACGCGGCTTAGACACACGTCAACACGCGGTAAGAGCAGGAGCGAGGCGGTGAGAACCATTTCACACGTGCACCAGACAAAAAGTCAAACTATTTGTTGTGTTGGAAATCTGTTATTTGAAACAACACTAATGAGGTTCAGTCTCTGCAAAAATTGTAGTTATTGTTGTATGATGGCTGGCAAGTATAGATAACATTTACAAAAAAAGAGGAATCACTGCAACACACACACACACACACACGCACACACAGACAGACAACTATCGGTTGGCAGCAGGTTGAGAAGCCGAGCTGTTGTTCAACTGATGACCAGAGTGTTTTATCTCTCGCTGCGACAGGCGGCTCCGAAAATACTTCTCGACAAAAGACACGGACGGAAACCTGCTCCCTGCGATACCGCCGGCAGACGCACACACACACACACACACACACACACACACCCCTCACATGCAAATACTGCGTCATGTATCAGGGTCGCGTGTGCAAACATGACTGGAACACGTGGACACACGCTGAGGAGCGCTTGTTATCGCTCTGCTGCCACTGCAGAGATAAAAGGAATCTTCACTAAATCACCGGGCATTAAATACAGACATACAGTGTGTGTGTGCGTGTGTATGTGTGTGTGTGTGTGTGTGTGGGCCTGTTAACTGCTGCTGTTGAGATTTGTGCTTAAAGGGTGAAAAGGATACATACAGGCGTAGCCCCGAAAGATTATGGCAGTCCCTTTATTCTCAGCGTGGTGACTCAAAGTGTAAAAAGGAGCAACGGAGCGGGGCGAGAGCAGCAGGCGGCGTGTTCATCCCGTGTGCGCCCACGTGGCGGCCCGTCGTGCCCGTTTGAGAGACAAGTCCAAAGAAGACCGTAACTCAAAAGCCAAAAACACGCCAACGAAACAAGGCGAGAAGGAGGGGGTGGACAGGGACCTGGAACAACAACATCCACTATGGACGACGTGGGTTGGCATAGCGACGCGACACCCAAAACATGCAATGACGCCACAGGGAGCCAGAGACACACAGGGCTTAAATACACAGGGGAGGTGATTGGACACAGGGGGAAACAATCATGGACACTGCAGACAATCACAGGGGAGGACAGGACAAGGCAGGAAGTGAAGTGACCCCAGGGACACGAGAGACATGACACTACAAAATTAAACAGGACATGAACCCAAACCGTGACACAATCACAGATCTGTGGTTACTTTTTTTTGTTAAATTGATGCGCAGTTGAGAAAATAAAAACTTTTTCTCGTTGGATTTCAACTTTTAAAGTCCCTCACTTACAAATATTGACTGGTGACTCTGTTTCTATCAGAGGAAACTCTGAAAATACATTTAAAAAGCCACTCTGGCATTACCACACTAGACACTGAGTACAGTTCAAATCAGACAGCAAAGCAAACTGTCTGTTCTGTGTGTGTGTCTCTGGGGGGAATTTAGTGTTCTGACTCATCTGGCCCTCCTAACTGTAACCATCCAAACACAGAGATCACGTGAGAGCAGTGCTGGTGTAGATCCGAGCCAGCGAGCCTTTAGGAGTCAGCAGTGCTGGTTCCTGTGGGAGCCGGAGGAGAGGAGAGCCCTGGTTCTGGATTTCCTGCTGATAAGCTGCGGCCATTCTTAGGATGTCGAGGGGGAATCAACTTACGCACTGTTCACACTCGCTTCATTGTGTCTGCACGGTGAGGGGAGGGGTGTGTGTGTGTGTGCTGCTGACGGTCACATGGTGTTTCCCAACACCCCCCCACCCCCAACGTGACTTCACCTAATGCTGCAATCAAGTCACATGGAAGAAATGTGGCGGGAGTAACGGCCAGGAGGCTTTCAGTGCTGGAGGAAGTCAGAAAGTTGGTACTTTGAAGTCCAAATCTCTGCCCTTTGTCCCTCATTATTCAGCTAAATGCCAGTGATTCAGTGAATGCGCCCCCACGCGCAAACACCACATTGGTCTGACTCAGAGGCCATCTCGCCTCAATAACTGTAATCAAACTAGTAAACACGGCGTTCTCTTATCCGTTCGTTGAGTTTGTGAAAAATGAAAAACATCCAAATTCCAACACTAAATAGGTAACTAAGCAAACTCAGGCCTCGGTTAGGGTCAAAGGTTACGTGTTGCACATCACATCGAAATAGTGCTTTCACTTCCCTTCCGCGAGGCCTCGCCGCCTCCTTCTTCTCCGAGGGCCGAAAGCGGCAGAATGCTTTTAATGTCTTCAATCTCCGTCCTCTCAAAGGTCTTCCTCCTTCCCGTTAATGGGAGCACTCCTTGCCCCTCATGTCCGTCCCCTGGGGACTCATTCCACCGTTTGTGTTGCCGGTAATCACGAGGAAACCGTCCTGGTTACATTTCGAGTGTCC
This sequence comes from Pungitius pungitius, assembly GCF_949316345.1. Taxonomy (NCBI): domain Eukaryota; kingdom Metazoa; phylum Chordata; class Actinopteri; order Perciformes; family Gasterosteidae; genus Pungitius; species Pungitius pungitius. Next base: position 26,948,969 of record NC_084902.1, on the reverse strand, counting down.
TCTGCGCTGCTTGTCTGGTCCATTACGTTGTCCGCCCCCCCCCCCCCCCCCACCTTGGTTCATTTGGCTGTCCCCGCTCCCCGTCCTGTTCCTGGTGTCTCGTCGTCCCCATGAATCCTGCCGCCCTTCTGTGCCACCTCGGCGGGACCAACACAACTCAATGTCTGCGAGGGTGCCGGAGGGGAGAACATTACTATATGGTCAGTTTGTTCCTCATTATCTCCTTGACAACCGCAAGATGAACAGCCACCCCCCCCCCCCCTCCAGCACTGTTATCTCACTGAATCTTTTCAGTGTGTGCCTGCCTGACCCTTCTTCTTTCTGTCTCATTCCAACAGACAGACTTCAGACCTCTTTTGTTGTCTCCACGGTCACCAAGGGCGACGGGACACACTCGGCCGGCAACTATTTTTTTTGGCTGAAACCACTTGGCATCAAGTGTGATTATCAGGTCTAGCGGGTGTGTGTGTGTGGGGGGGGGAGGGTGAAGATCACAGGACAAATGTGAGGGGACGAGGGGAACCGAACGGCATCATGTGTCCCTCATGGGAGCGGTCACTTGACGAGGGCCCTCAAGCCTTTTTTTTTGTTTTTTACTGTCAGAAGGACTTTATTTCCACACCAACAAATGCACTTGGTTGTGTGAAACTGCTGCAGTAATACTTGAACACGAGACAATCATTCTCTGAACGCACCCATCCTCCTGGAGGAAAGCCAGCGGGCCCTGCGTCCTTCTCCAACTTCCTCGGCTATTTATGAGGCGCTGCTGCAGCTGAATCCATTGGTTGTGAATCTTTAAAGACCTTGGATAACTTCACAGGGCAATCATTTTTACGGCAGTTGTGCGTCCTCAAACGCGGAGAAAAACAGGAAGTAGAAGTGGTACAACTTCAATATTTACTCTTCTGCATATCTACGCTTTCTCGCCGGGTTCGTTCCAGTTTGCGTCCCAATTTTGCGTCCACCTATTGTTTTGCGGATCAATCCCGCTGACTTAGTGGCCCGTCCAACCGGAGCGCGCCGCGGTAAAATGGACTGCTGGGTTGCAAATTTAGGGGTGGCCTCTTCTGTTTGTGCCAATCGCGCTCCAACATTAATGTGGCCATTATTTATTCATGTTAAAATGCTACACAAAGCAGGTTTCTGAGCTGTCATTTGGGTTCACTTTCTCTAATGCTGCACTCAGACAAACATATCCATCCGCCCGCGGCTCCATTACTTCTACGCTGGTGTTGCTCTCGCCCTCTGCAGCATCTTCGACGGTTCCTGCCCCCAAATTCTCCGAGGGCCCCTTTCGGGAAGCACTTCCAGGTCGCTGCGGTGTTATCGCGTCCACTCACGTACTGCAGGTTGAATGAGTGGACTACGGACCGAAGGGACTAAATCTTGAATCTTGAATGTGACAACATGCCGTCTCAATTCCGCAAGAGACGTGTCCAAGTGCGAGGGGGGTGTGATCCGGGTATCATATCGCCTGGCGCTGCTCTGCTCAGACAGCCAGACAGCGCGTGTGGGGGGGGGGGGGGGGGGGGGGGCGTCTTACTCCACGGTTGCCGCCAAAGTGCATCGATGATGTTACAGGATAATCAATGCTGTTTGGAGTTTGTTCGGCTTCGGGAATCACTCGAGCTTTTCCGCAGGTTCCATCACGTGCAATGCCCCGCCGATGTGTCTTTCCAGGGAATAATTACACTTTTGTATTTAAAGAGTATAGGTTATAAGTATAAGATGCACGCAAACAAAGATGAATCCATCCAGTGACTACAGGTGGACAGCTTTGAAATGGCTCTTTTGCCGATGTTACGCCAATTTGCAATTAAAGCCTAAAGAGGCTCGTTACACAGAACGGAACCATTTTAAATCCCTTTTGAAAGAAGAACCTTGAATAAATTACACCTCAACGGGACTAACGGTCTTGAGGTGAACTACGAGCCAACAATTTAAAATAATCCATAGTTTTTATTAATGGTGCTAGTGTCTCAGATAAAAGGGAGAGAGGGGTGAGGGATGATATGTCTGGTGTCAGACTGCACTGTCAGCACTTGGGAAGAGTGGGAGTGTGTGTATTGGGCGGGGGGGGGGGGGGGTCGACCAGTTATCACTCGCTCAGAACATTAAGGGCGTACCTGCACCTCTCAGCAATTCCAACCCCCTCAGCCCCGTCAGAGCAAAACGTTGTCACGGCGACCCGAGGCCAGACAGCGCTCCGCCCGCCCATTAGCGGCGTGCGGTCCATCACTCCTCCGCCGTGCTACGCGCAACGCGCCGTTAATGTTAGCGCGATGACACACTGAAACGAGCCCTTAATGGAGCTCGGACCGGTGCCGTTTGTGCAGAGGGAGGATCAATTACACAGGAATGTTTCAGCACAGGGGACCAGGTCTAACTATTTTGTCTCAACGACGAGAAGATGTCAAAAGCGGGAAAGATCCTCCTACTCGATGAGCCGGAACCAAAGTGTTTGGGGTTTTTCCGTCTCATGCCTGAAATGCTAGAAAATCTGCCTCTAAAGTGTCAACTTACAAATCAATACAAACAATATCAAGTGGAGTGTGACTTGTCATTTGTTGTTGTGTAAATAAACAAGGGAGCGACTGAAAAGTGAAGCAGCAGCCAGTCAAGCAGCGAAACAATCCCAAGATGGAGGCTTAGTGAGAGCCAGTAAATCCTAAAGAGGTTAAACCTGCTGCACTCTGTGGATCTGTGGATTGCGAGCAGCACGGAGGCGCAGGTGTTCAATGATTAGCAGGAGGAGAGGAAGAACACACACACACACACACACATACAGCCAATTAACAGCTTCACAACAGTACGGATATCCTTCAAAATAAAACACCATTCATGCCGAGTCCTGAGGAGGAACCTATTTTTTTTAAAAACATTGATGCACACAAACACCTCAAGTGTGCTTTTGTTTTTGTATGAACAATAAAGTTATTTGGGTTTTATTTTACCTTTATGTTCTTGTGGTAAAATCAGTCTGAAAAAACACTAACTATAAAAGACGGATAATCTATTGATTCAAAAACTCATTTTCCGATTCCAGCTTCATGAATGGACATTTTTTTACTCCTCTATAACAGTAAAGTGAATGTCCTTGAGCTTGGTATAAAAACTGATATTTGACGACCTTTGGGAAACAAGAAAATAATCTCCACATCAGCTAAATATGGAAAAAAAAACGTTGGTTGTGATTTTTTTTTCAGCGTCGTCCTGTTAGCATGGCTTCTCCGTTTGATAATTTCACTTGTACTTTAACGGCGTGTCATCCTTTGTAATACAAGCCTGCGCCTCCCTGCTGTGCCGCCGTCATCTGCCATTATCGGCCCGGCTGCTCGTGAATTATTGACCACCAGACAGAGCCGTGGAGTTCAAACGATCCGTCACCAGGCTACGACTGGAGTCCACCTGCTCGCCTGAGGACAAGAACACCCCCCCCCCCCGCCCGCCCCCAGCGAGGCCTCCGGTCGACCACCCGGCCGCCAAGCCTCAAAAGCTTCTCCCAAATGCGGCCTGCTGGAAAACAAGCGGTAGGGGATAAGTGATAGCTGTGGAAAGGATTAAGTGTGTGTGTGTGTGTGTGTGTGAGAGAGGGTATAGTGAGCAGCAGTGACCCTTTAATCCACTGAGCGAGGGCAGGAAGTCAGACGGAGAGAGAGAGAGAGAGAGAGAGACGGGCACTTCCTGTCCAGGAACCCAGATTCCTCAGCAGCTGAGGAATGCTGCCCGGGCCACTTTGGACTCACCTCCACGCAGACGTGGTCCCTCTAGTTTGTTCCTTTCGTGGCTCTTAATTATGCATTTTTACATAATTGATTGGGACCGTCGAACCGTCTGGACGCCAGACGCTTACAGACGAAGACGATGCTTCTTTTGATGAGGGGAACTTGGGCCGAAAAGCTGCAAAATCCTTTTTAACGATCAGCACCTCGCTTCTGCTGTGCTGCTTTAAAATGTGTCAGTGTGGTGGCGTTGCTTCCTCTTTCTACAGCAAGGAGAGCCGCATAGGTTACTACTAAGCAGGCCCGACGGATCTCCTGTTTAAGAGGCACAAAACCGTCTGCTGTAATCTGCATGGATACTTTCAAAATAAGACGATGAGAAACCAGGAGGGGTATTAAAAAAAAGGAAGCAGCGGAGAGTACAAACGGGTAAGCCACAGGTTGGAACGAATAAACCGTGCTTTTACAACTTTCCGGGGCATAAGAGGGAGAGCGAGGAGAGCCTCTCTCCGCTTGTCACTGTGATTACATCCAGCCCCCGTCGGGACGGCTGTGGGCTTACGTAACGGCCTCGCCAGAGACAACCGGAGTGACCCGCGCGCCGCTATCGGGTGGTGCGGCGAGGCCTCGGATAACCACGGGGAGAGTTGTGTGTCGAGCGATGTCACGACCACACGAAAGGGAATTAAAACGGCGCGTGACGACGTGCCTGTTAGGCAGGGGAGGGGAGTTCATTAGATTATTCATTAGGGGCAGGGAGATGGATCCATCACAAGCCCACCAATAAGCTTTCAGGGTGTTTTGAGAAACTGCCGAAGTTTTCTCAATTGTGAGGATTCGCTGCACTTCTGGGGCTTGACGGTGCTGCTGTTTCTCCTCAGTCACTTCCTGTGACCCCCCCCCAGCGGTTTTACCCCCTGGTCCGTTTTGGCCCCAAAGCGATGGCGCTTTGGATCCGCCGCACGAGGGGAACTCTCCTCGCGTGCGGTCGTTCCTTTTGGCTCACGTGAAACAAATCCCCACGAGGATGCTTCAGAGCACAGCAAATGGACACATTAGGGCTCTCCGATGAGCTCCATTTACAGACGTGGTCCATCCCGCCGCTGCCTCTCAGTATTGACTGATATTTCACAAAGTGCTCCTATTGATAAAAACATAAACTGCTCGTGAGCCTCGTCTCGAGCGCTCAGCGGGTCTCTCTGCATCCGGGGAATGTTTCTTACCTAACCCTAGCCCGAACCCGTAGGTCTAAAGCACGTTATCCAGATCAATGACAGCGCCACAGCAGGGATTCTAACAGCCTATATATAAAATATTTTGTAATTATAAAACAGATCTGCAGGTGTATTTGCTGAATATTTACGAGTTTATACAGTTTTATTGTATCAATTCATTTGTGTCTGATGACAGGTTACACATTTGACACAAATGACATTCTTCTACAGGACGTGTCATACTGTTTAGGTGGGTTATAATTGCTGTGCATGTTCTGTCATGAAGAATATTTCGTTACAACCCGATAACAACCGGTGACCACGACTCCACCTTCTCTAGTTAAACACCGTTCGTAATGTTGTACTGACAGTGTGTTTGAACGCGATGGGTCAATATACGTTCAGTTCCCACGATCGTTTCCCAACAAGATTATTCCCGCTCCCTTTTAGCGAGTGAAACTTAATCCGGATGAGTCACCTGTTTCCCAGGAATTCAAAGGCAATCGTGGTAAAACAATATAAAAAAATCACTTCCTGCTTATCATTGTTAAGCTCTCTGGTCTGCAGAGATCGGAAAGTGGACACGGAGGATGTGGCAAAGAAAACTCACGTATCTGCTGATGAGGGTCCTCAGAGAGCTGAAATCCATCCCCATCGCGCCCCTCTCCTCACCGGACGCGACTTCTTTGCTCCGAAGGGGACTTTGCGCGAGTTGTCGCTAACTTCTTTCTAAACCTACTCCTTTGTCCATGGTTCTTTTTTTTTTTACTCCCTAATATTCTTAGGTGAATAATAATTTAAAAAAGGGCTCGGTTGAAGAAAAATCTGCTGCAAAAACAACCTCGTAGTAGACTCTGAAGGCACCACCGTGGGACGGCGAGAGGCTCCGGAGGACCCGGGGAGGGGGGGAGGCTGTGTGTGTGTGTGTTCGGCTCACACGGGCACAGACGAGCGGGCTCCTCCTCCCACGAGACTGGGAGGAAACTAGTTTGCTTCTCTTCCTCTAAGCCTTCAGACGTCTACTAATAACATTCTTCGGCCAAAGCAGCTTTTCTCTCATCTACGTCACAGGGAGCCAGGTAGTGCAGCTCGCTCTAGGTGAGCGCATGCGCACTCTAGTTTTATTTTTTTAGTGATTGATTGGACGTTTCAGTTAACTTTTTTTTTAGTTGTTGTTGTTGTAGCGTGTGACTGGTGCATCCAAAAATAAATAGTTGAAAAAAAATACAATGCTTTAAATGGTGCATTACATTATATTATGCACGTGTGTGTGTGTGTGTGTTGTCCAGGTTTGGACACTCAACTGGTGCTGTCCACCCAGACGGTGCTGAAATCATTAAACTAAAAATATCAATTATTTTGTTCAAGATTAATACGTTCCCATTCAAAAACTTTGTGACGGCTTTGATTTGTTTTAATGATCAGAAAGACAAATAAAACGTAGATTTGCTCAAATAATTGTCTTCATTCCAGATATATTTTCCGTAAATAATATAAAATAACTAATGCATTACTAAGTCATCGGCAGTTTGTAAACGTTGATTTGTTGTTGGTGACTTCAGAAAGGTCAGAACTATGAGTTCTGGTGCTTTGTTTCCGAGGGGGGATGTTTTTATTCATTTGTCCATCGTGTGCTTCCTGGAGACGCTTTTCGGCGGGTTCTGTTGGGACGCTATCGTCAAAGTTACTATAGCAACTGCTACCATATCCGGTTTTAACCTTCGACATAAATTCCCCTTTAATCTTTGGTTACAGTACAAAGTAATTTAAAATGCTTAAATTAACCGATCAATTATTTATTTTTTATATTGCATTCATCTTAAATTGATGAAATGTAATTATTTTAAAATGGCATATTGACATTGTTGTAATGCATATATGCAAAGGTTTGGACACACTTCTCATGGAATTGAATGAGAAAATGTGTTCAAACGTTTGACCAAACTTTTGACTGGTACTGTATATATTGGTATGCATATATTCCAGACAAATCATTATTTAGTAGTAATGTGTGACTAAACAAATTAGAAATGATGAAGAAATAGAAATCTACAAACAGATCTACATTATAGAGATTATGGTGTTCTTTATCACTGACTCACAACCATGGTATTAATTAACATAAAATCTAGTCAGTATTTTTTCCAAGTGTTTAAATTTACCCACTTTCATTCATCCTTTAGAATATCAAGCAGACCTTTGCCTACCTGATGAGAAATCCCATGCTCTTACTTTGAAGGATTTGAGTGGCTCCCCGTCATCATATTCCTCCTGCGTCCTGCTAGCTTCATTTAACTCGTCAAAATGGCGCCGTTCGTAGTGGAAGACCTGAGTTAGTTCAGACTATTCACTGCCATTTATTCAGTTAGCGAGGAAGAAACGCAACATACGCCGCGACAGTATGGCGGCCTTGGATCAGAAATCACCCAATGTGCTTCTACAGAGCCTCTGCTGCAGAATCACGGGGAAAAGCGAAGGTACATCCGTTAACGTCAACGCTAGCGTGCTGCGCGCTAGTCCAGGGGATGTCATAGCGGACCTCGTTTAAAAAATCCGCTATTTGTCGTTGCTCTCCACAGCGCTGATCGTCCACGTTTTACACACAATGTAAAGTCATCGGATGAATCGTTATGGTCTCCTGGGAAATTCGGCTCATCGTTTCTCCGCCGTGCATTTCATATTTTGACAATAATTAAACGTTTTCCACTGCTCGAGCCGGACGAACCTTCTGTGTAGTAGTGACGTAAAGTAGTAGAAAACGGTGGGAATTCTGCTGAAATTAAAACTGCGAGGTCCTCCGGACGTACGCCGAATTGGAGAAAACATGTTATTAATTTGTCGGCCACCTTGCATTCGAGCAAGCACACATTTCAATACAAGACTGATTATAAATGAGACATACATCGATTTCGATGTCACTAGCCGTGCTAGACGTAACGTTAGCGGGGCTAGGTCCCGCGTAGCTGTCACTCAATATAATAAAATAACCCCCCTCGACATTTTGTGGTACCAGCTGTCACTACAAACCACCGATGGCTGTTTTTTGTTGTTAAGAAAGTGCTCCCTTGTTTACTGCAGCTTTTAAAGAGACTTGCTAGCTCTCGTGGTGACCACCACTGTTTGCACGGTTACTGGATGCAGGCCTCTGATGGGACGCAGGCGGTGATCAGAGAGAACAACCAGCCTAGTTGTTGTTGTTGTTGTTTTTTAAAGTCATAATTCCGTGATCGGACACCAAAAGCTTTGCAGCCAGCGTTAGTCACCCTAATGTTATCCCATTATTCATAACGCACTTTAAAGAAAAAGGCCACTCACAGAAGTATCCTGGTACCTACTGATGCATTATGTTCTGCACGTACATCTTTTTTTTGGAGGCACAACTTGCCCCAAAGTCCTGCTTGTTTGCGGTGATCTTTGACCTTTTGAGTCATCAGTTTTCTTCTTCTTCTGCAGCTGAAGTGGCCCACCAGTTCCAGTATGCGGTGCGCGTCATCGGCAGCAACTACGCCCCCTCTATTGAGCGGGATGAGTTCCTGGTGTCGGAGAAGATCAAGAAAGAAAGTAAGTGCCTCCCTGGTCGCACACTGTCCGCCAATGACGACGCGTTCCGGGCCCTTCTCTGTTATTGACAGGTGTTTTTTTTTTTAAATGTGCACTGTGCCTTTTTCCCGTTTGGGCAACTGCACAAAAAAAAATCTTTAGTGCACCATAAAGGCCAATCCCAGTGGACTTTCACAGTGGCATTAGTGGGAAAACATTGATCCAAGCTTTGACAAAGAAGATTAAACAAATAGCATTGCACTTACGGAACAGAATATTAAGTTACCCCCAGTCTGCAGGTGGACTTTTTTTTTAAGGTAATGGAGTCGCCGTAAAAATCAAGGACCAGGCTATTGACATCTGTGAATTCAAGTTCCTCACCATTGCATTTTTCGACCTTTTTCCTTACTCTGCACTTTAAGTCAACCATTTTCAAGTCGCAAATAGGCCTCCTGTAGGGGCGTGTTTCTTTGCTCATTACTCTGCTCTGGATGCTGTTGCAGTGCTGAAGCAGAGAAGAGAAGCAGACGCCGCGTTGTTCTCAGAGCTCCACAGAAAGCTTCAGACGCAGGTTGGTTCCTGTGTTTCCTTGTGCTACTCCACCAACTCTTTCTGACGATGGCTAGCTGACGCAATCTATTTTTCCCGGCTTGACAGAGTGTCCTGAAGCATCGCTGGTCGGTTCTGTACCTGCTGCTCAGCCTCTCTGAAGACCCCCGCAAGCCCGCCGGCAGGGTGAGTCACGCATTCCTCCCGAAGACGCTGAATAAACGTGTCCCAATAAAGCCCGTGGCCGACACTGACCCCCCCCCCCACCGGGTCCCGTCCTCCTCAGGTGGGGAACTACGGCGCGCTCTTTGCCCAGGCCCTCCCCCGGGACGCCCACTCCACCCCCTTCTACTGCACCCGCCCACAGAGCCTGGCCCTGGGCTACGCCGAGAGGAGCGCCGGCCTGTCAGCCAGCGTGGGGACCAGCGGCATCTCCAGCCTGGGGGTCTACACGCTGAACGGACCCACGGCAACGCCGCAGTCTCTGCTGGCCAGGTGAGCACCACCCCCCCCCCCCCCCCCCCTCCAACCAACCGGGCCGACGGTCTCCCTAGTTGCCCGGTGATCTGCCCGCTGCTTTCTTTTAAGCAGAGTTATTTATCCGGCGGTTGTCCTGCGAAACCACTCGGCCAAAGATGTAGGAAGCATCAATTAGCACCAGGAAATAAACCTGCCTCTTAGTCCGACCTCTTGGAAATGTGTTTTACGGGGCGTCAGAAGGCCGTTTCATTCCATTTAATCCCCTTTAATAATGCAGGAGTCCTCCAGTTACAAATCACCATTAAGCTCGCCGCGGCTCACCTTTTGAGTCTTGAAAGGACAAATCCTTTGTTCAACAAAAGAGCACGCCGAGGCTTCTGTTGAGTTTCTATGCAAGCGGCCAATTCGAAGCAAAAGCCAGATGTTGGTGTTATGCAGATGTCAGACCCTCAACAGTAAGTCTGTGTGTCCTGTGTGTTTGTGGTTCTTCAGTCAAGCCCCTCAGCCAGCAGCAGCAGCAGCAGCAGCGGTGGGTCTGCCCCTGGGCTCTCGGCTGGCCTGGGCCCTCCCTGTGAGCTGCTCCCCCTCGTCCGCTCTGGCCACCCGACTGCCCCTCGGACCCCCGGCCCCCGCCTCCAGAGCGGCCCGTCCCCGTCCAGACGGTGAAGGGCGCTTCATAGCCTTAACTCGCACCGCGACCCCTAATTTTCTCCCTTCGTAGCCGAGGGCATTACCCGTGTTGCTAATGTGCGGTTACTTGGTCGGCGCAGGGGAGGTGAGCGAGGCGGCGCTGGTGCGGGACATCCTCTACGTCTTCCAGGGAATCGATGGCAAGTTCATCAAGATGAGCGCCCAGGAGAACTGCTACAAAACAGACAGCAAGGTGAGGCTTTGAACAGGCATCATTACATTACGTTCACGTTACATGTCATTTAGCTGACGCTTTTATCCAAAGCGACTTACAATAAGTAAAACAGGAAAACAGCGCGGCATCGCACCGAGAGCGTGCTTTTTTGTTTCGTTTTTTACGTTCACACAGGCTGTTCGTCAGCTATTGGCATGAGTTTGTCTACGTGTTTTTTCTCTACAAGTTAGAAGTGAGCCGAGTGGACAAGATGACAACAAAACCGCTGTTGTTGATTTGGACATTAAAAGTTATTCAACAGATCAATGGGAAGCTTTTCGGCTCCGAGCCACATCGACCTCACTTTTCTGTGCCCGGTCAATTTTTTGATGATGCCCCCCCACCCCCCCTCCCCTCCCACTTGCCGCTTTTCATCGTCCTCTCCAGAGTCATCAATGGGAAGGCCTTAGATATCACCCGTCACACAGCCTCTCAGTGGGACTAAACATAGACTTGTGGTCGATCGCCTGTCACCGACCTGATGGACACGGAGCCACTGAGATATTTTGGCCACTTACCTTCCCCCTCGTACAGCTCTCGGGATAAGAGGTTTTGAGATTTTATGTGTCGGGAAATGTGAACATTACTCAGCAGGAAAAAAAACACATCTGTTACTACGAGGCGGCGGCACACACCTTTACGGGGACGATATATAGGTTCAACCAACTCAAAATATGTGTATTATGCAGCTCTATTGCTATGTAAAAAATGAAGCAAATTGTTATTGCAAAGCGAGGAGGAATATTCCGATCGCAGGACACAGATGTGCTGTAACGTGCGCCGTGTCCCACCAGGTGGTGCTGTGCAAGTCCCTGAGGGACACCAGCAGCCGGCTGGCCGAGCTCGGCTGGCTCCACAACAAAGTCAGGAAGTACACCGACGCCCGCAGCCTGGACCGGGCCTTCGGACTGGTCGGACAGGTGAGTCCGCGTTCACCTGGTGAAGCCTTCTCCTTTCTCATCCCCCCCCCCCCGCTGACAGCCATCTTTCTGCCCCCCTCTCTCTCCTCAGAGCTTCTGTGCCTCGCTCCACCAGGAGCTGAAGGAGTACTACCGGCTGCTCTCTGTCCTCCACTCGCAGGTACACCGATCACACAGACTGGGAGGCATGCAAGGCTAAGGAAAGGCCGGCGGATGATGTCACCGCTTCGGTTGTGTGTGATTTAGTTGCAGGTGGAGGACGAGCAGGGTGTGGCCGTGTGCCCAGAGAGCGGTCTGACCCTCAGGAGGCTCCTGGTCTGGATGTACGACCCCAAAGTCCGGCTCAAGACGCTGGCCGCCCTCGTCGACTTCTGCCAAGGTGTGTGTGTTTGTATTTAGTGCGTTTAATGCACAATTTGAGTATTAACGGTGCGTTTCATTCATTCATTCCTGTGCGCTTTCAGGTCGGAAAGGAGGCGAGCTGGCCTCCGCCGTCCACTCCTACGGGAAGACGGGCGACCCGCAAATGCGGGCGCTGGTTCAGCACATCCTCAGCCTGGTGTCGCACCCCATCCTCAACTTCCTGTACAGGTGGATCTATGACGGAGAGCTGGAAGACACCTACCACGAGGTACGCGCTTGAGCTTTTCAGCCCTGACTGGGGCGTCCCGAGCTCAACGAGAGAGAGAGAGAAGCGTCCCACTTCTCCAAAAGTCAGCCAGGCAACGCGGTGGTCTGTTGACGTTTGACCCCGGAGAGACAGAACATTACTGAGGGGGGAGGGAGGGAGGGGGGGGAAGAGAGGCAGGACAGGTTCTTCAATGAGGACTGATGAGAGGAGTGTAATGGATGCTTCAGCTTCACACACACACACACACAGTTTGCCGCATTAACAGTTAGTCATCACTGGACTTTGGTCTTAAGTGCTGCGTTAAAGAAGAATGAGACAAAGTTATTATACCTTTTAGAGGAGAGAGAGAGTGCCCTGTGGATCTCTCTCTCTCACACACTCACACATTCTGTTAAAACACCCGTCATAAACATAAACACCTGTAATTACTGAGGAAATACGGGAGTTTTAAGTAGCACCATGAGACACAAAGTAAGCTGCATCTTATTTAACTCACATTTTTTAAATGGTTCTCTGCCGTTACTCGTGTGTGTGTGTGTTTTCTTTATGCTGTCACAGATCTACTTACTAGTCGTTGCCCTCGTTAACGACACGCGTTATTTTTTACTTCACTCTCATCGAAGGTGTCAGAAGATGATTCGGTGATCAGACGATATCTTTTTTTGTTGTTGTAGTTCTTTGTAGCATCGGATCCCAACGTGAAGACGGATCGCCTTTGGCACGACAAGTACTCCCTCAGGAAGTCAATGATCCCCTCGTTCATCACCATGGACCAGGCCCGCAAGGTACACACGTCTCTGTATTCTACACATCCAGAACCAACTACAAGACAATGTTTACTTTTAGTAACATCCCCCTCTCCACCCCCACTAGGTTCTGCTCATCGGTAAATCCATCAACTTCCTGCATCAGGTCTGTCACGACACAACGCCACCGGGCAAAATCACGCCGGCCTCCACCTCGGCGGACACGCCCAAAGACGGTGAGGGTCTCGCTCGGTTCCCCCTGCTCGGTTGCCGGGTACAATCAGGCCTTAGATGGTCTGCGTCACGTCACAGCGGGAATACGTAGAAGTGGCCGTCGTTTCTGGCGTCATTGGAAATCTTTCGTCGCCGTATTGACGCCGGGCGACCGGACGGGGATCGATGAGCTCTTACCGCCGGCCTTGTGCTCCTCCTTTGCGGCGTACTTAGCTGTGTTCTATTGATCGGGTCTGTGGGGCCGGTTTGATCCGCCAATCTTACCGCGTCCGCTGAAGGACATTGCGTCTCCTCGTCCTCCACCCGTGGCGCTCCTGAAAGCAGTATTAATAGAACGCATCCTATTTCCAGTTACAAACTAGGACTTACAGCCCCTTCTTTTTTTTTTGGTCTCCTCACAGCTGCAGAGCTGCTCTCAGACCTCGAGGGGGCGTTTCAGGAGAAGATCGACGCCGCCTACTTCGACACCAGCAAATACCTGCTGGACGTTCTCAACCGCAACTACCTGCTGCTTGAGCACCTGCAGGCCATGAGGAGATACCTGCTGCTGGGCCAGGGAGACTTCATCAGACACCTCATGGACCTGCTGAAGTAAGCAACACACACACGTCGACACGTTGATCGGCTGCTTTCGTACGCCTGAATCCGATCGCCTCACGGTGTCCTCGTGTCCCAGACCGGAGTTGGTGCGTCCTGCCACCACGCTGTACCAGCACAACCTGACGGGCATCTTGGAGACGGCGGTCAGAGCCACGAACGCCCAGTACGACCACGCGGAGATCCTCAAGAGGCTGGATGTGCGCCTGCTGGAGGTAACGAGTTTGTCTGTGTCTGACATCATTTTTAATTTAGTTTTTTTTTACATCAATTACTTTGTTGAATCCAGGTGTCCCCTGGCGATACAGGCTGGGATGTTTTCAGCCTGGACTACCATGTGGATGGGCCCATTGCTACGGTAACACACACAATTCCCAATACATTGTCCATTTGTGGCTGCTGCTGTCGCATATTAATACATCTTGTGTTTGTTTTAGGTGTTCACAAGGGAGTGCATGGGCCACTACCTGCGCGTGTTCAATTTCCTGTGGAGGGCCAAGAGGATGGAGTACACCCTGACTGACATCTGGAAGGGACAGATGTGTAATGCCAAGCTGCTCAAAACAATGCCCGGTGGGTACACAAACACAAGATGGCTGTAGTGTATCCATAAATGCGTGCGTGTCTTTGAAGGACGAGCTCGGCTTTTACCTGCCTCTTTACTGCTCTTTTGCCCTCCAGAGTTGTCCGGCGTGCTGCATCAGTGTCACATCCTGGCCTCCGAGATGGTCCACTTCATCCACCAAATGCAGTACTACATCACCTTTGAGGTCAGACCATTAGCGGCTCTGCTCCGCTCGCAGGCCGTAAAACTCGAGTAAAAAAAAAAAAAAAAGTCCAAAGTAAAAAAAGAGTAAAAATTCTGCCGCGTGTGTTAAACGCAACGCTGCATGAAACAGAGTTACGAGAGTACGAGAGTAACTTTCAGGGGGGGGGGGGGGGTTAAACTGAATTTGAAACGGCGACTGAAGAGGTCATTTTAAGGTGGACTGATGCTTTTCGCCCCTTGTGTAAAGTCAGTAAATAAAATAATTTTCCGAGTCATGAGACTTTTTAATCAAAAGGGCCACATGGTCGTTTGTGCAGGTGCTGGAGTGCTCCTGGGACGAGCTGTGGAACCGGGTGCAACAGGCTCAGGACCTCGACCACATCATCGCCGCCCACGACATGTTCCTGGACAGCGTCATCTCAAGATGCCTGCTGGACAACAACAGCAGGGTAACACGCGCGCTGTTCTTCTCTGCCGCCCCCCCCCCCGTCAGCCCGCTCACTCCCTTGACCTCAGTTTGTGTCCGTCCTTTCAGTCTCTCTTGAACCAGCTGAGGGCCATATTCGACCAGATCATCGAGTTTCAGAGCGCCCAGGACTCCCTCTACCGCTCGGCTCTGGAAGAGCTCGCCCTGCGCCTGCAGTTCGAAGAGAGGAAGCAGCAACGGGAGGAGGAGGTGGGGGAGGAGGAGGAGGAGTCTTGAATGCTGCGAAGAGGAAAGCGCGAGGTGATTTCAAAGTGACCCGTGTCCCGTCTGTCGGTTCAGGGGCAGTGGGGAGTGACGGCGGAACAGGAAGCGGAGGAGAAGAAGAGGATCCAGGAGTTCCAGGACACCATACCAAAGATGCGCTCGCAGCTCCGCATCCTCACCCACTTCTACCAGGTAGCAGCGCCGGAGCCGTTCCAGCTGTTCCTCTTAGAGCCAATCGGCTTCTCTCCCTCTCACACATGTCCCCCCCCCTCTCTTCCCACAGAGCATCGTCCAGCAGTTCCTGGTGCTGCTGATGACCAGCACGGACGAGAGTCTGCGCTTCCTCAGCTTCAGGCTGGACTTCAACGAGCACTACAGGTTCGCCCCCACAGCCCAAACAAATGTGAAATGCCCCAGAATCACGCCGAAAGCCGAAATTTGCTTTAAAAATGGTCGCTCTCCGTCCTCCCCAGGGCCAGAGAGCCGAGGCTGCGGGCCTCACTCGGCACCAACCGAGGGCGGCGGCCGTCAAACATCTGACGGCCGCCGCCCAGCGAGGCTTCCAGTCGTTGGGGCATTCGGGGACGATGACATCGCAGAGACGGGCCGGCCAGCGGACCTGAAGCGACTCGCGTCGCGGTGATGTCATGCCTTGGAGGAGCGTTCTGGTGCCGCGGCGGGCCAAGTGATGACATCACAGCGGGCGGATCCCGAATCGCAAAGGAACACGGTCCGGAAGTTTCGGAGCTCGTCGTGACGGGGGCGCAGACGGACTGCTGGGGATTCTGGGAAACGGGAGGTCAATTTTGAAGGGGAAGGGGAGTGTACCAAGGAGGCGGAGCTCCCCAAGTTGCACAGGGCCGCCGTACAGGGCACGCCTTATTAATGTCTCGCACACACAATGTATGTACATAGTTTATGCAAACAATGTGTCTCCACACGTCTCCTTCTCTAGGCTTCGACCAATATGCGTCCGATATTTTTTAAATTTTTGTATTCGTAGCCGTTGTTGAAATCATTTGAACTTTGAGCACTTTCAGCACAGTTTTTCCCCCCTGGCGCCGCGCCGCGTTTTGTGAAAACACACAGACACCGTGAGCGGTCTTCCCCCCCCCCCCCCCCCCCCCCCGCGTGGAATACTTCCGGTCAGTATCGGCAAACACGCATATCGGTCCAACCCGACACCTCCACTCTCATGCCTGGGGTCCAGTTCTTATTTAAGGTCAACTGTCCAATCACACAGAGGATTTTGAATCACAGCAACCACAAACACCTCAATGTTCTCATTACATCAACTCCAGGAACTACAGACACGCTCCTGTTCCTTTTTAACATGTAAATATCCTCAAATGAAAGTCCATATTTAAAGAAGTTAATGGTTATAAATTTCAACTCGGGCAATTTATTTTATGAGAATAAGTATATCCTGACATTGTAAAGAGCAAAGTTAGTGTTAGCTGTGTTCATATATATATATTGGATAAGCTCTTCAAACGGATTTGCTGGTAGAACAAGTGTGCTGTTGCATTGAAAAGTCAAGTAGCATTTCAATCACCCAGTTAAACAATCATAAAAGCAGCTGTGAGCGCTGATCCTGGGTCAGCGAGGACACGTTTCTTAAAGCGAAAAGAAAGGACCCAGCACCCCTGCCGCATGTGTCCTCTCCATTGTATAGCACATAATGTAAAGAATAAAGGGAAACAAATCATCCCGTTCCTCTTTAATAAAAGTTTTTTTATTCATGTATGTTCTGGTCTCTCTGTCTGTCTCTTACCACTTTTGAGTTAGAGTAATATAATCGGCACGATTGATCTTACGCTCCTCTGAGCTGTAAAGCTTAAAACACTTCTCTCAATTGATAATTAAATGAATCAGTTTAAGTAGTACTTCAGACATTTAGTATTGGATCAATAATGCAACTCGACAGCTTATTTCTGTGTAAATCTGTCGGCCTTGTCAACAAGTCAGTTAATTTGCATGAAGTCCTGTCTTAACTAACTAGTTAGAACCATCTTTACACAAAGGTTCACTTACTGGTGCGTCCGAGCTTTCACTCACACCATCACAGTATTGTACAGAAACTGTAGCTGGATCAGTTGGGACCAAAAACCAGAGTTCAAGCCGTTTTAGTCGATCTATTGGATATAATCAAGTGGATTGTGTACTCGCTGTGTGATCTGGACTGACCTGTGCAGGCGGTGAGCCACCAGAGGGAGTACCAGCTTCTCTTTTGTAGCCTCCGGCCCTCGCCTCCTCCTCCCCCCCCTCCTCCTCCTCACAGACGCATTTACTCAGCAGGGAGAAGGAGGTGTGAGAGTCCAATCTCTCTCACACACACACACACACACACATGCAGCATGAGCGTGGCCTCTTTTCCCAGAAGAAATGTGTTCCAACTGAAAAACAACATTTCAGCGGTGTGCTGTTTATTTGTCAATCTCTTCGGGACGATGTATATGTATGAAAAAAAAACTCACCTTTTTGGATCGCAGTCTGAGAAAATTGTCAATTTGTAGAGCTGGAGAACGGAGAGGCTTGAGACTGCTACTGGGACGTCAATTTGTTTCACTGGTTTGTGATGTCTCCTCGTGTCTCGGGGCGTCCCATCACTTAAGACACTTTCCTCCAGTATTCCCAACACGCCTCATGATTTTTTTTTTTCTCTCATCAGAAATAGCATGGCATGGCAGACCTTTACATTGAGAAATACCTCCCCAGCAAAGTGACGTCGTGTCAGCGCTTTCCCACCCTTTTCTTTCCGTTTCTACGCTCGGATGACAAACTGTCGTTATTCACCCAAAGGTTTCTAAGCCGGTCTAAATCATCTTTTATATCACATTGGCGATACTCCAGATGACCTTTGACCTCTGCCTTTGTGCCCCCCCCCCCACCCTCCCCTCCCGTGCAGCGAACCCTCACTAAACACCTGAGAAACAGATCCAGCTGCCGCTCACAGCCACATCTGCACTTTCACCAGCCCCGGGGCTCAAGGTCACTCTAGCTAACATCCTGGGCGCTACGTTTGCATTTGACAAAACAAACGTTTATTTCTTCCGCTGATTTGTCTTTGTCACTTTTTTCTTCCCTTTCTCATTCATCTTAATTCACGGATGTATCATTCCCTCGTACTCATTTGAGGTCAAAATAGAGAAAATGACTACTGGAAGATGTGTTGTTTAAACAGTACATTTTTGTCTGCCTTTAAGGGGAATTTGGGGAAATCTAGTTGAGAAACTTTATTGCCCCCGCTTCCCTCTTTCCCCCCCCCCCCGTCTCCTAACCAAGTCGTTACCTTAGTAACCTCTGCCCGTCCCACCACCTGCCGTCTTGACCCCATTCCATCCCATATTCTACAAGCTCCTGACCTTCTTCCTTTCCTCACCTGTCTCATGAACTCTTCTCTGTTATAAGTTGTAAATCGGCTTATTTGAGGAAATTGCCCTTTCTTGGTTCTTGTTCTTCTGACATTGTATCCTTATGGTTATTGTAAATCACATAAGCATCAGCTAAATGACATGTAATCAGAGGTGTCAAAAGTATTCACATTCATTACTCAAGTAGAAGTATAGATACTAGGTTTTGGAAATACTTTTGTAGAAGTGGAAGTATCAGCTCAAGCTTTTTACTCAAGTAAAGGAATAAAAGTACTAGTTTTAAAACTACTTAAAGTAAAAAAGTAAAAGTATTGTCAGTCCGTTACAACACGATGGGAAGGGGTAAGAAGTGGTTGTACTTTGTTACTTGACACCTCTGCATGTCATGTAAAGAAGATAGACACTAGCTTAGCTTAGCATAAAGACTGCAAGCAGAGGCAAACAGCTGGCCACCAACAGCACCTCTAAAGCGCACCAGCTAGTGTCATATGTAGTTTAAACAATTCATTGTCAGAGTTCATTCCACTAATACGATGTCTTTCACATCAGAGACGTTCACAAAGGAACATCAAAGCTACCATGCGTTTTTTTCTTTTCTTTTACAAAACAGGGCCAACAGGACGACACATGTCCCGTTTCCACGGCAGCAGGCTCCATCCATTTCTGTTTGACCCCGCTGATACAAACAAGACAAACTGTCATATCCCATCATGCATTAGCCATGCTGCACAACACGAATACCGGCTGAAGAACAGTCCGCTGGCCCTTCTGTCCTCTCACTGGTCCCCATTACATTCTCTGTGAAGGCCATTAACGAGACGCCTGACTTCGGCCCGGATCCTCTTTTGTGCGACCTTACCGCACTGTTTTAAAGGTGCGACAAAGAAGGAGAAGAGAAGGGAAAAAAGAAAAAAAAAAACGCATCCGTGTTGTCGGAGCCAGGTAATGACAGGTGACATTTACTGGCATTTGTGGCAGCAGGTGTATTTGAGAGAACTCGTGTTCCTTCCCTTCATCCCTCTTGTCTCCGTGTTGAGTGCCAGCTGCACGCGTCGTTTCTGCAGAAACCACGAGCTAATGCCCGGAACTTTCTGCTGCTCGGGGAAACGAAGCATTGTGGGCAGGACCTCCACATCCTTTGTTCACAGTTGGCTTTAACAAGAGTCTTGAGGATAGCCGTGGGTGCTTTAATTGGACATTTGCATTCATGTTTTGTTTTTTTAATGAAGCTGATGAGAAACAGAAGATTGCTGCTATGATTTACAGATTGTGATTCTTTGCCCAGATCTCGGTCGGCGGATGATGGCTCCGCTCATCCCCCGGTTCCATTTTCATAATCGTCATTAACATGTCAACGACGTCCAAATGACTAAATCCCACACTTTGGAGCGGTGGTCACGAACCCGACTTGAAAACCTGTAAGTGAACGTGTAATCTGTGTGGTGGCTCCTTCATCAAAAGGTAAAGATGTACAGAGAAAACATGGAAACAGAAGGCCTGAGGTAAAAGTCCATCGGCGGCACATCTCATCTCAGCGGCTTTTTTTTTTGGACATTTTAAAACGTGAAGCCGGTGTGCTCGCTGCGGCTCGGCTCCTCCAGGACCTCCGCATCTCGACAGCTGTGCTCTGTTGTTCCCCCAGTTTGGAGATCTCAAAGCAAGTCTCACAGCCGCAGCGTCCACAGGCACTCGCGTCTTTCTCCCGGACCGCGGCGTCTCGGCTGCCTCGAGAAAACTTTTTTTCTTCTTCTTCTTTTCACACGCAACAACACCTGGAGGTTCTCCGGGAGGCTGCTGATTAACCACCTGCCGCCCGTGACCACGCACAAAGACGTGAACGTCCCGCTGCGTGAGGCACGGTGGGACGTAAGGTGGCACTGGAATGATGGTAGGCCCCTTCTTTTAGGTGCAGCTCGTGCAGCAGATGTTGGGTCAGCGGCCGGTCTGTTATGGGCACGTCGGCCCCGAGGGAAGTTCTTCTTGGAGTTGGAAAAAAGCCTCCACTTGGCTGATTGTTGGAGGTCTCTCACCACGAGCTCTATCGAAAGACTTACTGATGAAGTATTAAGATGGCGTACATGCCAACGTACATTTCCGGCAGCTAATTAAGGAGCAGCAGAAGATTTCCTTCCTCTCCCTGCTTTGGATAATTACTACCTGCGATTAACAGGAGCTCCGTGTGACATTTCCACTGCCATCGCCCCCAGAGGTGCCCTCTTCCTGCCCGCGGTTTATCAACCCCGTGCATGCGCTCCTACGGGAACGATGCCGTCTGCCTGTTTAAATATTCCACAGCCAGGTGGATGTGACAAATTGTCTGCTGAGCTCACCAGGCGGAGAGGGATGAATCATCTACATTTTTTTTTTACACATTCAGCCCAATAATGGCACGAGTGCATGAGGAAGTGTTGACCGGAGGTCACCATAACCCCCCCCCCACCCCGTGTTCACGGCGTTCTTTTTAAACGGTCGCCGCGCTCGGGAGGAACAGCCGATCGGCATCCAGCCTGGTGAGATGTCAGCTATTGGGCGTGACATTACGCAACCCGCTGGCTGGGGCCGCCATAAAGATGTTTATTCAGCTTAGACGGTCAAACGGGTCGACGGGCACTTCAGAGGACGGGCAGAGAATAGTTTATGTACTCACTTGTATTCATACGCATGCACAAGAGTCCCGCCGTCAGTCACGGGGCCTCGATGGGACAAGCTGTCCGCGGGCCGGAAAATGCCACCGGTTCCTTTTATTGACGGACGGCGGGGGACGGGGGGGTGAGACAGAGGGACGGGAGAGCAGCGGAACGATGACATCGTGGGTGTGTTTGTGTTGTTAATGTTCGATGAAAGTGCTCCGTTGTTTTTAAGCAGGGAAAAAAACGCGACCGCCATCGTTCCGCTGCTCTCCCGTCCGCTGTGGTCCAGAAACACATTACATGAGGAAAAATGTTAACACGCACCAGGTTGGAAAACTGCAAGACATTGTGACAACAACAAAAATCAAAGCACCTGCTTAAGTGCTAGTTAGTTAGCATGCTAACACACTTTACGTATAAGACACGACTATTAAAAAAAAACCTAAATAAACAGAGCGCAGATGTAATTTAGTTGATCTTGTTATCGACCACTGACGACATGGGGGGGGGGTACAGCAGACATTTTGTGCAGTCAGGTGATATCTGTACGCAGCAAATGCACAAGGACGGGCCAGTGGATTTTCCCCCAAGTGGCTCCATTTGTTAGCAGTAATGCCGCTAATGTCTCATAATTAACGAGGCTGTGATTAATGGGCCTGAGATGCCACACGTAGCGCCGCCGTGTCGGGCCCTGCACTTGGTAAATATCGCGTAGAAAGAATGTGATAAATGCACCGGCCTCCCATCTGGTAAGTGGCGTGCCGCTCCTGATCTCCACACTGGCTTCGAAAAAAAAAGTGTCAATCGGAGCAGGTTAACAAAGTTTTATTTGGATTCTTTCACCCTGTGATTTAGAGAAATTGCCTCAACAGCTGCCGGGGCACACCTGGACAATTACCCACTGAGTGGCTGCAGCACCCACGGGTGAAATTGCTGCAAGGCCGGACATGCCTCACGCTATGATCAACCGGCAGCTCGTAATGCTCAATAAATGTTTTTCTAAAGGTACTCAAAGCTTCACTGTGCGAATAAATATGCTCGAAAGGAAGCAAAAACAGCTTTTATTCTGGCGGGTAAAGCTGTTTTCTTTTAGATGCGCATTTGTAAGTAAATTGAACTTTGACCCTGCGTGTGAAACGCACACACACACACGCACACACGTCCAATGTTCTGGTCCAATGCCCGCGGCCAAGGTCACCAAACCTGCACACAGCATGTTGCCTAAAAGCAACAAAAACACTTTATTTTGTCTTTGCTCTTTGTGCTGCAGCTGGGCATTGATCTCTCTGTCTGCCCCCCCCCCCTCCTCCCCTCCTCTCTACCTGCTTCAGTCCATTTGTCTTTTTCTGTGCTCGCAAAGAGGGAGACAGAAATAAAGCGACCTATTCTCAGAAATCTCCAAAGGGAGTGCTCTCTCTCTCTCTCTCTCTCTCTCTCTCTCTCTCTCTCCGTCAAGCTGTGACTTCAAAGCTGCTTCTTTTGACCCAAGTTTGGCTGATTCTTCTTCTTCTTCTTTGCCATTAGTTCTATTCCCACTAAAATATGAACTTTCTTAGCGGTAACAACTTTGCACACACTGAAGCAAAGTGCTCACCTGACTTGTTCATTGCCGTATGGACCAAAATGCACATGTTCCAGATGTTATCAAGCAGATTTGAAGCACCGACTGGGCCTGACAAATAATATTCTTTACAAACCTCGGCCCTCTCACTAGAATATGCTCGAGCCTCTTATTAGTTGGTTATGAGCTGATGAGGCAGCTTATTAACAGAAGATTTGAATATCACAAGTCATAACCGGGTATGAGTGTGTGTGTCATATGAGAGCCATATTCATATGAGAGGTAATATAATCCTGATACCAAACTCCAATATTAAACCTGCCGAGGTGCCCTTCAAAGTCCTGCAATAATCCAAATAACAGATCACTTACACATATCCAAACTCCAAGGCGCTGCACGCTCACAGTTTGGTGGTTTGAACGGACATTTCTTAATTTTCCCTGCTGTACAGCACCTGTGCAAAGAGCCAGGTTGTCCTTTCTATGAAGTCCTAAAGAACTTCCATGACATGGTTTGTTTGAGACATGAGAACAGTCTCTGAATACTCAGGTTTTACCACTGACCCACTAACACTTGTTAAATGTTGAATCAGGGGTAGTAAAGCCTGGGATAAGATGTTATAGCACTCAAAATGTCCTCCCAGTGGGGGCCGGACCGCGCTCTGCCCCGTCGACCCGACACACGCCGCCGCTCCGCGGAGACAATAAGTGACGCAGCGGTTTGAAGTGGACGTGAATACTGTGAGAATCGCCCTGTGACTCATGGCTTTGTGTGTGTGTGTGTGATAGCAACAACATGGCCGGGCTGCGCGGGGGAACTTAGATCTCTGGGATCGGATGTGTACATAAACCCTATCGTGTGGTGACACGCAGCATTTTGGTGCACTCTAACATTCTCTATAATCACGTCCCCTGCAGAAATACACAGTCAATTATTGTCTCGCTAGGCACAAAGTGTGGATGCGTGTTCATGTTGCCACAAGAGACAAAGCAAGAATATCTGTCTCTGTTCGTTCAACGTCTTAGTCCACCGCTCCTCATTTGCATGACAGTTGATAACAATATTGTGGCGAGACAAAGGCTCTCGCCGTCTTTGATTTTGTCCTCTTTTCTCCCCTTCAGTGCCGCCAAGATAATCAAGTGGGAAAGAGTGCCAGACACGCGGCTGTCAAAGCTCTCGTCCGGAATCAAAACGGGCCGGAACGGGAAACAAGGTCCAAAAGGATTTCAAGTACTGCCAAACAAAATCAAACCATTTCCATGGCAACCATGATGTAAAGGAACCAATACAATATCAAAACAGAATTTCGCAATTTTCCTCAAAATAGAAGAAATTGATTTTTAGTGCGTGCGTGGACACACACACACACACACACACACACACACACACACACACACACACACACACACCAAAGCATTTCCAACCCCTCCCCTCAGCTGAGATGCTTTCTTGGTTGCCGTGGCAGCCAACGAGTAGCTCTGGTGCCAGGCAGAAATGGGGGCTCTGATTGGTTAATCAGTATTCAGACGGCGTGTGGTTGCTTGGCTCTCTCTCTCTCTTTCTCTATCCCTCTCTCCCTCTCTCCCCCCCCCTCTCTCTCTCTCTCTCTCTGAGTGTGTCCATCAATTGTCACTTATCAGTTGGGAGATTAATGATTCCCTTCTTTCCTTCTCCTTAAACCTTTTATTCCCTTAGCTGTTGTTGTGACAAAGAGGAGTGAAGGAGTAGGTGGGTGGGTGGGTGGGCAGGGTAATGAGGAGGACTAGAGCAAGAATAATGGAAGGAGGTATGAGGAGAGAGGGTGTAAAAAGCAGCAAGGAAGGGAAGAGATGAAGAAGGAGAAGAGTGTGACATCTCTGACCGACCTCTGACCTTCATCAGTACTTTTTGGACGCTATGATCTATATCTGGCTCGAGTATGGCTTATTTTCGTAAGTGAAACAATGCTAATGAGACACAGAAGCAGTTATTACAAAAGAGTTGGGAGGGGGGAGAGTTGATCTTAACCCCTTGTGATTGACAGCCGACTGGTTGCCATGGGGATAAAATGAAACCTCCTTACGTAAGGCCGCCGTTCTGTGAAAACCTCACGTTGTTTTACCACCACAGCTTCAGTTAGAGGGTCCCTCGCTCCTCTAAGGGAAGAAGGGGGGTGGGATCACCGGTCACATGACGCCTCAGCGCACCGGATGGCCGATAACAACACGCGGGTCACTCACGTGTTTTTTTTTCTCATTTGTTCCACAGTTGGTTGGAGAGAAAAGGTTTTCACAGGGCAGCGGTGCGGAGGGACTCGGCGGCGCGGAGTGGGCCGAGATCACTACTCACAGGAAAACCATCTATGACGCAAGCCTTTGTGTGCACGTGGGTGTGCATGAGAGTAGGAGCATGCATGTTGTCTTTGATGATAATGAGGCCGAGGGACACAGGCTCTCAAGTGAGCTCTCAACGCCACCTCAACACTTCGGCTCGGCCACACTATCAGAGTGTGTGTGTGTGTGTGTGTATTGCAGATAAGACCAAAAATCCCAACGCAATGCTGTTTTTAATGAAATAAATCAATAGGACGGGAAATCATAACACGTTCATAACTGTGATAACAAAATCTAATTTTGCTTTCCGGCTTCACGCGGCTGCTTTTCAATGACAGATTTCTGTTCTGCCATTTTGCTTTCTGCATTTAGAGATGCTTTAGTCTAGCTGGTGGCCGACCTGCTCCGATTTAATGAGTCATGGCACGCTCGCTGGTGTCAAACACGGCCGTAAAAAAGGAAACTCGGAGCACCTATGGTCTTCTTTTGGTCACTTTTGTGAAGAGGAAGACGGGAAGCGTGGAATCCCCGTGGAATAAGTGCTATATTCCACCTTCTTGTTTTTAAGTAGACAGAAGGACAGAGATCTAGATTGTGTCATTGACTTCTACGGTGATCTATTACACTGGAGAGGATGCTTGTTTTTGTATGATAGATGTTTCCACAGATGTGGATGGCAAAGTGGTACAGCATACATATTGTATCGCACACACGCGGCGACTCCAGATGAGCAGCTGAGGCCGTTCTAAACAGCCCTCACATCGGAAAACAAGTGAATTCACCCCGCAGGCAACAAAAGACGCGACAGCGGAGTAGATTGTAAAAACAAAATACTTAAAATGACAAAGGGCGACGGGGGGAGACTTATCGAGGGAAAACAATTGGGCGCGAAGCAGTAAATCAAATGGGAACAAAGTCCACATCTAAATCTCAATGCTTTACAGTAACAAGTGATAAAAAAACAACTATTTGATCAGATATAATTCAAGTTGCAGTTCTTTCTGAACCCCATCTTGCTAATTAAACACCACGTTGCCCTTCAAAGTACACCTCATTTATGTTACATTTACACATGCAGATTGTGAAGAGCCGTCCACATAATTACAGCAGCTGTTGGTTCATCTCACTCCTCATTTCAAGGAGGCCAGGCGGGGGTGTGTATATGTGTGCGTGTGTGTTTCTTCCCGCCCGTCAACACGTCTGAGTGTGTCTGCCGAGCTGTCTCCACACCTCCCTCTCCGTCTCCATGCCAGGCTGCCCGATAGCGGAGCTTCCGTCAAACTGTGTTGTCGACTCCCGAGGCCGGATTATGAGCTCGGTACAGAGGCTTAAGTTTACTGAGGTCTATTCCAGTGGGGAAAAAAACAGAAGAGAGCCCCCCAAAAAAGTGTACCACCTTTGCTTAAAGCTACATGAGGAACTGTATTTTGTGTTGATTGTTTTCGCATTTAAAAAAGCAGCAAGGGCTGTTTGCACTCACACCCACCCCCCCCCCGCCTCTCCTCCACTTCAGCCGGAAGTCCGATTGCGGGGTGAAGCGGTTTCATAACAATTCAAAAGTTCTCAGTCCTCAGTGTATAAAAAAAAAAAAAGCTATTCTCTTACAAACAATAGAACTGCAGGGTTTCATTCTGGGAAATTGAGCCACTTACTGAACCTCCTCTGCTGCTGATCATGCGGCACGAACCAAAAGGATGAATTGTAAACCTATAAGCTGGTCCTAAATGAACAGTTAATACACAAATATGAGCATGAGACTCAAATGCTGTGATGTAAATGTAAGTCAATCAGTCCAGTCACACTTCCTTTCTATAAATCCTTTATTCAATATGGTTTTCTGTGTTTATACAATGAATTGGACACAAACTGTACAGTGCAGACAAACTGTTTGCATAATATGTATGTAAAGTAACTGTACACTTACTGACGCACAGAGTAATCTCCTTTGAGGTCGGCACCAGTGACACTTTGCTTTTGGCCCATCGCCGGCACGGTTCACATCAGAAAGACACGGCAGGTTGCTGTAAATCTCCAGACTTCATCGGATGCTTAATCCCGGTCTCGCTGAGCGGGTTGAGCTTGTGCACACGCCTCCATTACCCCTGTGACTACGTATCAAGGATACAACTCATTTAGTCACTCATCCTGAAATCAGTTAAAGGAACACATTTCTTTGCCTTCGATGCAAATGATCTGTCGGTCATTTCCATGTTTTTACGTACGTCTATATAGCATATATAGCAGGTGTCGGGTAGGTCGACCCTCTTGTGGGCTTGTAGGTTCAAAGACGTGTATCATGGTCCTCTAGGCTGCTCATCACCCTCTATGAGTACCGAGAATAACTTTCCCGAGCTCAATCCATCATTGTCTAAAGAAGCAGCATAAGAATATCAAACAATTACTTCCTCCTGTTTTTTTGTGTTATAATTTTCCTGCTCTCAGACAGAATTAAATATTGATGCTCTGCTGAAAATCTCCCACGCAAGACATGCATTAGTGTAACTGTGTTAGTGATATGAAGTCATTTTGATTAATTCTTCCTTTGCTTCATTATGGCAATGATGGATTATGCTTCAAACGCCATATGTTGCACAAGTTATGCGACAGGGACGCCAACGTTTGCCATTCTAATGTATCAACGACCCAAAGATCAACCAGTGCAAACCGGTGGCAGGAATGAGCCATGCGCAAAGATCCCCTGGTGCTACGCTGTAAATGTTTGTCTTGTTTATGATAACATATTTCCTAAATTACCACATGCAGTAGCCCCAGTCATCTTTTCTCTTTTGAAAGAAAAGAAACATGCAACAGGTGGGAAACAGTCCTAACAGAGAGAGAGGCAGAGGAGAAAAGAGGAGGTGGGAACGAGGTCTCTGGCTGCATGATTACAAAATGAGAGTGAAAGCTAGCGCAGTTATAGTGAACAGAACATTGGGGATCAAAGGATAATTGAAACGTTGAAAAAAAGGATAGAGTGTGTGTGCATGCGTGTGTGTGTGTGTGTGTGTGTGCGTGGGATGAGAGTGTTCGGAAAAGAAATAACCTGGGGAGGGAGTGCGTTTACCGCATCGCTTTAGACTCAGATGTAATAAGGCAGTCTTTTGTCGGAGGAATAAAGTGGAATTTTAACAGAAGAAGAAGAAGAAGAAGTAGAAGAAAAAAAATGGCAAAGAAAACCTGAGCGAGAGCAGCGAAATAACAGCGCTGGCTAACCCATTACACACTTTAAAGTGCACCGGCACTGCGGCCTTTTTGCGCCCGGCGCGACCACTTGGGAGCCCGGGCTACAGAGTAAGACGGCTCCACGTGTCCCTGCCCCGGGGGACACGAGTGGCGCCTGCACGTGGAAATGGAAAGTGACCCGGGGTTTGTCGCCGCTGCTCCCTTCCTAATTAAATCAGCTGCCCTCTTGCAGCGCGCAGCCCGCCGTTAGATAATCGTAATTGTAGTTTTCGGTGCCTGGCCAACCACCAGCGGAGAGAAATGTCTCCCGGGACACGCGGACAGTAATTGCGCCTTGCTTGTTTGATCCGGGAGCTGTGATTTTAAGCTCGGGGACACTACTGCGGCAGAGAGACTTTTGGTCGGCAGCCAGGAAATCAGTCTTTCTTTTTTTTAATGTATTTATTTTTTTGTATCTGGCCTCAGCCATCATTATTTCTTGAGCGTGTGCCACAGATCCTCAATGGCTGCTTTTTCGCAGGATGCCAACCCCACTTGGAGCCTAACGAGCCGGGCCGCGGCGAACAGAGGGAGCGCCGTTCCCTCTGTTCGGGCGCTGGAGACAAATGAGCCGCTCGGCGGTCATTGAGTGGAGAGCCGCGCGCCTCCTCGCGTTGGCTCAGACGAGCACGAGACGACATCGCACGCTACGTGTAATCAAAGTGACAGCCGAGACAACACGGGGTACATTATAAAACGAAAGAAGAGACGCTTTACAGACCTGATTACCGGGGTTTCGTTTTTCTATTTTTTTCGTTGACATTTTGCTAGTAACCCCGAGTGTTGACACGACGATAATTATGTTACATCCACATTTCTTTGACGTGAGACAAGCACAACACCTCATCACCATCACCCCACTATGGTCTTCAAGTAAAATTAGACAGGACGGAGCTGAAGTGGAGCCTCCGAGCGAGCTCGATGTGGGCTCGACCCCCTGCTGGGACCCGGGAAGGCCCCGGATCCTGCATCTGGAGCTTGGCTTGGGGGGGCACAGCGACAATCTACAGTGGTATCCAGCCCCAAAACAAAAGAAAAACACTTTCTGATGACAGCAGCAATACATTTCACGTACACTTGCAGGGTTTTTTTCTTCTTTTTTTTTAGCATCAAGATCACACAGAAACTTGCTAAACTCACATATATTCATTTACATTCTGGCTTTCATAAATTGCATTTTCCTTTTCGTAATCGGAAATTGAAGACGAGCCCGCTGAACCGCGTTAAAGCATGACGAGGTGCTAACGAGCTCAAGGGAGGGGGACGCGCCAATTAGAAACACTGCGAGCTGTCTCGTACTTTCACAGTCTCTTCCGCGGCGGCGTGCGGATCAGTCGTGGCGGCCTCGTGGCGGCCGTGCCGTGGGAAACGTCGGCGGAGGTCACTCACGGGACGGCGTTCCATTGGGTGTGAGTTAAATGGCCTCCCCCCCGAAAATTGGGATTCGAAGCGAGAGTGCAGGCGCGGCCTGTGCTCAGTGTGTGAGGGAACACAGTCGTCTCCTCGGCAACGGGACGGACTACAGGTGACACTTTCTGTCCTCGCCGTCTAATAAGACTAAATAAACAGAAGGCCCCGGTGTTGAACAGGATTCGGGTCCAGAACAGATTGGTGCCGTGTTGACTGTCACAGTGAGAGGGCAAAGCGTGGGAATATATTTGGTTTTTCATTTCATGTCGAGACAGCGCAGTCGCCGTGTGCTGCTGGTTTTTACCACATTTCAAATACTTTTTTAGTGACCGCCGCCTGCCTTTTTTTAGGCCACTGTAAAGGCAGATTTAATCACGTACTCTCAGTTTTTTACTCTGCAATAAATCCGCACGTGATCAGATTGGATGTGCGCCCACTGGGGGAAAGTAGGAACACGTTGTGTACTGACTCACGAACTGTGCTACAATTATGAGGTACTTGTACTTCACTTTACGCTACTTTACACTACATTTCTTGTTGACATGAACGTTAAATACTCCCCCTCATCCGTTTGACATCTACAGTTAGAAGTGACTTTGCAGATTGAAAGGCTTTTGAAGTTGGCCGTCGTGGTAATCCTAGACATGGTGGCTTCAACGTCACTTACCCTGTTCACTACCTTTAACTTCAAGCACTTGGGAAAGCAACAGAAAGAAAAAGCTCTACTTCTGCTACTCGGTGTAAACACTGCCTGCTACCGTGCTGCTCCTTTGCACTCCGAGTCGCTACAGACTTCAGCTTCGGCTGCGTCATGCGATGCGCCTCGCTCTCTCTCGCTCGAGCTACACTCGTGTCAGTGGCGTGTGGAAACAGTAGCGACGGAGTAAGTAACGGCGGTCACTAGTGCGTGTGCGGGGTGACAAGGCAAAACGAAGGGACAAGCGTGCTTCATCAAGCCAGGTGATGTCAAATAGACAAACAGCTACATAGTACGTGATGCAAATTAGGGGACAGGCAATACCACGTGTTTGCAATGCATGTAACGCACCGGGCCAATTCCAAGTATATTTTGTTGTTAGCTGAGCACAGAATGTCCTGTGCTTAATTGATCGATGAGTAAGCAGCCGCTGAATCATCGGTGTTTGGTATTTAAAGCAATTCTCTTTGCCTGATGTTTGTTTTTTAATCTATTCATTATTTACTCAGAGATCGAATCCAACTGGTCGATTTTAGGTGGGAGCTGTGTGTGTGTGTGTGTGTGTGTGTGTGTGTAGCCACCAGCGAGCAAGCATACCTTGCAACAGAAAACGGTACTATCAGGAGAGGAAAGAGGGGGCCCCAATTCTTACAGTATTGTCACAGAAAAACACAGGTGAAGACGACGTTTTTCTATTTTCTCCCCATCTTTTTTGTTTGTTTGTATCTGTAAAGAGTCCTTTTGTTCCTTGGGGGCCACTGTCCCACTTCCAAAGTGTCTGGCGGGCTTCGCCCCGACTTTGGCGTCTTCGTCCTCCGCTCCCCCCCCACACCCTCCGCCGCCGCCGACCGCGGCTGCCCTGTCCTTCCCGGCTCACCCCCACCACACCAGATCCGTCCAATAGGGAGCCAGGTGGGGCGGGACCTGGGGCCCCACTGCTGACCAGTCAGAAGTTGAGCTGCTGTTTGTTTGGTTACCTTTTGTTGCAGTTTAGTCCTTTTGACCGCGCAGCAGTAGGGCGGGGCTCTGGCTTTTCCCGGCCTCTGGTTGGCTAGGGAAGGGTAAATAGGGCATAGGGAGGAGGGCGGGGGGTGGGCAAGGTTATGTCGCCTCCTTGTCGGGTTTGTTGACCGGTTTGCCGCCATTCATGACCACAGGTTCGCTGGTTGTGCTTTTGGAAGGCGGGCCCCCGGCGAGTTTAGGCACCGCCTCCCCTACGTCGTGCAACGAAGGCTCTCGGTACATCGCAACTGGAGGATGGTGGCGGGAGGAAAGAGGCAGAGGAGGAGGAGGAGGACAGGGGGGAGGAGAGGTGAAGGAGATGCAGCGGTGGTGAGAAAAGACGGAAAGAGGAGGGGCATAAGGAATTGGGGAGAGAGAAAGAAAAGATGTAAAATAAATTGTGCAGGAGGAGAAGATGGGGAGGAGCAGGGAAATGAATGGAGGAGAGAAATAAAGAACCTGAGGACTAAATTTTCACTTAACAGACACAAAAGAAAACTGTTCAAAAACCTAAGTTGGTCTGTGTGTGTGTGTGTGTGTGTTGTTACCTTCTATGGGTTTAGGCAAGAAGTGTGCAGCTGGTTTGGTCTTTTTGACCCTGTTGCCCTTCATGGCTTGTCCCTCTTTATTGAGGCCCAGAAACCAGGCCCGCCCCGACTCCTTCTGCCTGTAGAGCATCGAGCTGTAGATCACGTAGTAGTTCTCAAACACAGACTCCTTGAACTTACACTCCGCTGTAAACAGTTCCTGAGGAGACAGAAACAGAGGGAGTCACAATTCACATTATGTTGGGAAAAGACGGCAATTATTATGAAAAGGAAAATGATGAAGTTCCACGAGACAGTTTTAACGACGTGGTCAGCAGAAGAAAACGTTGTTTTTATTGAACCATTCCAGTGAATGTAGAATAAACATCATCATATTGGGCTGCCCATACATCTGGCAGAAAAACAACAAAACCATATTGACCGGCCACAGACAGGGAGGAGCAGCCCAACAATGACTGAATGACACGCCGTTCTCCCCTGACTCTCTCTCTCTCTCTCTCTCTCTCTCTCTCTCTCTCTCGCTGTGTGCGCATGAACAACAAACTTAAAAGCATTTAAAAAAAAGAGAATTGATTCTGGTGACACAAAAAGAAAAAGAAAAATGTGCGCCCCCTCTGCTCCCACACCAGCTCTGATGTCATGTGTCAGAACTCTGCTCCATTGTCGGCGGAGCATATTTCGGTACAGAATGAAGGTGTTATTCTTACCGGGGGGAGACAAATCCAGTCCCCCCCCCCTCGTCACAGCGAGAATCAATGGCAGCCTGAGATGAAACACATCTATTCTGGAGAGGTCAGAATCGGGCAAAGGGGGGCTTTAAAAATCTAAAAGACTGCAGCAACTGCTCAAGCAACAAGATAAGCAGAGGTTGAAGGACAAAAACAGATGTTTGCTCATACAGTGTGGACACAGCAGGAGATCAGCCTGTGCAGCTAATGATTATCAACTAATCTGTGGCTTGTTTGGATTAATAAACAAATTATTTTGTGTAATAAATAGGGGAAAGTGTCGACTTCTCTTATTTTGTATTTTTTTATATTAAAAATACATGATAATAATGCTGAAAATATTTATCAACTAATAAATTAATTAGTTGATAATTAATTAAGCAACTATTTGGACACTATTTCCCTTATTTAGTCACACTCAAATATCTTCTGTGAGCCTATGTAGTAATGTATTCTCAATATGTAATATATGTAATTGATCAACAAACATAATTCAAATGAACAATGATTCAAAGCCAGCGGAACAAGTTGAAAACAAAAAGCAAATTTCCCATTTGCACATCAAGATGACTTTGATTTACATTTTCTGTCACGGTGACTAAAGGTCAGAAATAAACCTTTTCGTCTGATCAGTTTTTTCTCAATTCTTCTTCACCAGCTAGTGTTTAACTGCGTCTGCGTCTGACATTTGGTACTCGGCATTCAGGTGCGTTGTCCTTTCACACGATGCAAAATGATTCACCCATTTTAACATGAAAGATGGCTTTAACTGTCGCAGCATTTTCAATTCATTATCACCAAGAATCTTTTAAAAAAGAAAACAATTCATCATTTATCATAAAATCATTCAGTGAATCACATTTCATCAAGACCATCGCTGAGGATATAAATAGCGTGAGTAAATTACGCCTCATATGGCTGAAGAGGCTCCTGCCAAACCCAAACAACCGCCCCGGAGGCCCCCGGGCCCCCGGAGTGGGAAGCGTCGGTCTAGACGTCTCTGATTAGCCGACGCGGGCCTCTCGCCAGAGCCACCGACACATTGTCATTCAGCTCAGGTCGGTCGGTCCGAGTCTCATAGCAACATGAGGAAGAGAGGCGACACTGTAGCCGTGGCAACCAACCAGCGCTGAGAGGGAGGGGTCAGTTCGGTTGTGTGTGTGTGTGTGTGTATTGGGGGGGGGCGGGGGGGGGGTGCAAGAACGATGGGGAGAAATACACACAGACCCTTGCATTGCAGACTCAACATATGACGTGCGACATGTCGAGCTCCGCCACGTCAACGCGCGCTAACAGAGAGAGACGCGTATTAAAAAGGGGAGGGCCGGGGGGCTCCAACAGGCACCCTGAGAGGGGATCAGACGCCGGGACACACACACACACACACACACACTTGTGGCTCCAGGGGATGAATGGAGGAAGGTGCAGGGGAGAGGGGAGGCAGGTGGAGAGGGAACGTGGGGGGGGGGCTAAATGATTGGCTGGCAACAAAACAATACGAGGGCACAATGAATGAAAGCTCTGCTCGCCGCCAATGTCAGTGGCACACGGACACAAATCAAACGCTAGCCTTCGGTAACCATGGTTTTAATTTGCAATAACGAGGAGCTTAATATTTTTGATGAACTGAAATATATATAGTTAGTCTTGACCTGCACCCGTGATTCATTATTCATCTGTTGAGGAGGACGATCCTTGCTGGCGTGCCGAGAGCAGTGCCAGACACTTATTAATGTAGGGCCAGCGGAGTCATCCATCATTTAATGCTGCTTTTAGAATAAAAAGATGTTTGATGCCGAGGCGTCTCTCGTCTGAGGCACTCTTACGCCCGCTTGCACCCACGGGTGAGTCGTTTTAAGCCACACCTCGGCGGGTCCCCCCGTCGCCCCGTCTAAATGGCCACGTCAACGAGCCGCCCGCAGAAAGAAGACAGGGACCGAGAATGAATGAGAGAAAATGGAGGGCGGGGGAGGAAATTGGGACAGGAAGGGGAGGATAAATCACTGAGTGAGGAGGACGACGCCTCGTGATTCAAGACACAGCATGGGGGTTCTTTCAGTCCCTCTCCCCCTCTCGCTCTTCTCTTATCTTAGCGTTTCTCCCATTGCTACGCCCCCCCCCCCCCCCCCCCCCCCGCCCCCCCGAACCCCCACCATGTCATTTCTCCGCAGAGACGTACGCAGACGCGTGCCTCTCGCGAGCTTCCCACCAGAAACACATTCGTTCTCCATCCCGACACGTTGTAGTTGACTAAAAGCTTTGATCCCGTCGGGCATTCAGAAGCTGACAGCCGAGGCCCGTGACCTCGCCGACCTCCGGAGCGAAGTCGCGCCTCCTCGGTGTGAGACACACCTTTTGCCCTTTAGGTAATGACCAGCTGTGTTCAAAGTCAGACACGGAGACCACTAGCGGCGACATTAGAGCGAATCGCTGACGTTTTAGTACGCCGGATTAGATTATTTCTGCGATGTTCCCGCATGACAAAAGGGCCGCCTCGTCCCGCCG
The DNA here is from genome assembly GCF_949316345.1 of Pungitius pungitius. Taxonomy (NCBI): domain Eukaryota; kingdom Metazoa; phylum Chordata; class Actinopteri; order Perciformes; family Gasterosteidae; genus Pungitius; species Pungitius pungitius. The sequence continues at coordinate 26,913,983 of NC_084902.1, read as the reverse complement.
GCTTTTCCAAGCAGATTTATTCATGTGTTCGCAACGGACATCGGAGATAAGGATATCTATAATAAAGGACGTCAACACACTAATGGGTATGTAATTAAGGAGGGATGGAGCCGTCGGAGATGAATTCGATGGCGCGGTGGGACGGCGGGAGCGTACTGCCACCTCTGGTAATCCGCACCATCCTTCAGCCGAGGAACAACCACCTGCCCTCCAGAAAACTACCCCTTGAGCTAAAGGAGCAATTTCGGCCATGTTAAAAAAAGTCAACTGGAAGTGAGGTCCTGTTGACCCATCCATCCAGCCAGCCAGCGCCCCTCCTCCAGAGGTTTGACAGTGCCATGTTTTCCTGACAAGCGAAGGCTTCGTCAAGAAAGCACAACGAAAGTCTCACAAAGGTATGTTTATGTAATGTTATGCAGGGGAAGAAGAGCTTGACTGGGGTTCTAGTTTCATCATGTGGTTTAAGGGCTTTTTGAAAGACACACTTGTGGTCACTATTTATTTTAGTTGTTAGAAATAAGAAAAGAAGAAAAAAATGATATCGTGAATGCGGCCTTTCGTTTTTTAAACTATATATATATATATATACACACACACATTGTGTTCCAAATGACTGATAAACAATGTATTGACTGACTTTTAATAGGAAATATCGTTCATCATCAACTCTGACTAAATTATCTGAAACTATAACAAAGTGTGATCATATCTACACAAGTTAATTAATGGCAGTAATGAATTATCACCAAACCCAGATTACTTATTTTATCTTTAACCTCCATAGCAATGTGTTTAATTAAAGGAATAACACTGCAGTTTCATTATTCATAAATTTGAGGAAGCATTGTTCCAATTTACACTTGCTCTACTTGTAGCATTGCTTAATGCGACTAAGCTCAAGGATGTTGTTTTTCATCCCAATCTCTCTATTTTTATATATATATATATATATACACACACACAAATATATAAATATATGTGTTTGCTTCTGTGTGCTGCTCAGCGACTGAGTGCGTTTGTTTCCAACACCAGTTATTATCACAGCACTAATTACCCAGGAGAATTGGGGGTAAACAAATCATTCTAAAGAAAAGAAAAACCACAGAGAAGAAGGAAGAGGGGAAGGAAAAGTGTCGACACATGAAACCAGAAGCAACGTGGGCACTTGGGGAGGTGTGTGTGTGTGTGTGGGGGGGGGGGGGACTGGAGTCAAAGCATCAATCCGACTCCAATCACGGCATCGTTCACGGTGTTCCTCTCAGCCTCTCCACACCTGCACACCTGGTCCAAATACACTTACGAAAAACGATTTGGCTCTCCTTCAGGACGAGAAATGGCGTCTCGTGAATGCGGGCTTTCGTTTTTTAAACTGCGCTGACACCGAGTCGGGGTTCTGTTGCTTCTGTTACACACACAGCGGAAAATCCTGAGTTTTTTGTGTGGCCAAGGTTTTTTTTTTTTTCCTCTACCTGTTCTGGACCTTTTGAAATAGGACTTTCAATTATCTCCGTTAATGAGTCCTTGAAGCTCATCAACAGATTATTTGGGGATTAAGGATGTTATTAGCCTACTGCTGCACTTTTGGGCTTGTCTGCAGCCTGTTGAGGTCGACTGCTTGAGCATCGGGTTTAATTATGGATTTGGTGGTTCACGTCAGGTCCGGTGTCTGTTAGTTCTTTGTCAATGAATTCATGCAAGTCTCTTCCACGGGTTTGTGTCCAAACCGGACGGAGATTTTTGGGAAAGAATGTAAAGCCTTCCTTCAGGTCTTCCTGAAAGTGAATGTGTCAGTGTGCGGTTCTTTAATATGTTCAGATTTCCGGATGCATGGATCCATCGAGTCAAACCAGCGCGACGAGAGTCCCAAAACTTCTATTTCAGTGCGACTTCTTGATCACATGATGCACAGCATGGAGTCCTCTAATTCATCCTCCTGTCACCAGAGGATGTGTGTGTGTGTGTGTGTGTGTCACCAATCACAAGGCAATGACATGTATTCTCTCTTCCACTCGTCGTCCTGCTCATCTCTCCGGATGTTGATATCACAAGACTCACTTGGCCTGAGTGCTGTGTGAAGGCAAGCACGCGCCTACGCCTACGTACCGCCACGCGTGCACACACACACACACACACACTTGTGTGTTGAAAAAATCCGGATGTGAAAAATATGCTGCAGCTCAGGAGGAAAGGGAATAGGGGTACAGGTGAAGGTGAAACAAAAAATGGAAGGACGGGTCTCCTTGTTAGTATGAATGGATTCGTGCTATTCCAAATCATTTTTAAAAAGATATGTCAAATATTCTCTGCTTTCAGGTTCATTTTTGTTATGTGATAGTGAACTGAATATGTTTTGGTTTCAGACTGCGTCATTTTTAATGTATCTCTCATGGTCATAAGACAGAGATTTAATATGCTACCATATTGTTTGGTAAAAAACCTTTTTTCATGTTTTTCATCTGGTCGACTCGACCTCTCCACAGCAACACTGTTTGTTTGCTCTCAAAGTGACGGGCTCATTTTTAGTTTTGCAGGATGGATTGATATTATTTTTATGGCCATTGGATCCATGCTGCTAAATTTCTGACTCACACTTAACCTTCTGATATCCCTCAAAGGGACTTAGAGGTTTTATGGAGGAGCAAAATTATTCTGCCTCCCCTACAAATTAAATGGTGTATTAAGTTGTAGCGGTACGGAAACAGGATTCTATGTACCTAAATCCTTTGCATCATAATTTTTGCTTTTCATCCTACGCACGGAGAAGCAGCAGAAGAAGATGGAGGAGACGATAATAACAAAGGTAGGCGGAGCGGTGATGGAGGTGCGCGGCAAGAGACGTGTCAAAGTCAATTTCCTCTTTCACCACTCAGCTGACATCTTGAAATCTACACCTAACACTCTCTGTCTCTTTCACACACACACACGTTTGCACCCACACTTGTCCCTACAAGTCTCACTTACAAACACACACACACAATCGCAAACTCATCGCCACTTTTTTCTTCCCACTTTCCCCAGCATGCACCATAATTATCACATAGCAGCTCATTGCACACTGTGCCATCTGTTAGTCACACGCACCCAAAACCCTCAACACACACGTGCGTACACACACAAACACACACTAATGCACATCGCCAGATGCTCAGGACCTTGGATTAATAAATCCTACCATGTATAACAAAGTTTGCAGCATATCATTAACAATTTGCAACAAGAGGATAAAGAATGTTGTCGGGAGTACAGCGTCGTTAATTTAGGAACAAGCCGAGAGAAAAGACTTCACTGGGAGATGTCCCAAATTAAGGAAAAGAACCCGTGTTTGTACCGGGAGCATTGAGTTATTTGTTCATTTTAAGTTTTTACAAAAGAAAAAAGTCAGCTTGTAATATCTCATATCTGATTTATATCGACTGACACCGACACACTAACTAAACATGGCGTATAATGAATACCTCCTCAGGGCGCTGTCCTCGCCGCTCACTGCCCCCGCAGCGACCTTTGCGGCAGCCAATGAAACATTGGGCAGCGATGACATCACGAGGAATTAGACCTTGTGTGCTTTTTGTTATTTTGTAGCTGCCGCAGGTCTGGAGAGTGATCACACAAGCCCAACTTTGCCCACAACGTCGTTTGAGGAGGGGAAATCTGTGTGTATGTGTGTGTGTGTGTGTGTGTGTGTGCTGGAAGGGGGGGGGGGGGGCTCCCCCTCTTCAATTATTTACAGGAAGCCCTCATGCATCTGTGACTTTCAGTGACAGGCTGAGAAAACCCAGCAGAGCAGCACAGATCTCTTGTGTCTCTCCTCCTCTCGTCCCTTTGCCGTCACCATCTTTGCGTCTTCCTCTGCCTCGTCTTCCATGATTGGTCCTGGCCTCGCCTTTATCCCTATCACACCTCTTTCATTCCCCTTTCATCTCCTCGCCCTCTCCTTCCAGCTCTACTCCCCCTGTCCCCTCTCGCCATCACCTCCCCTTTCCTCCAGTCGCCTCCTTTCCTCTGCGCTCTGGCTCCCGTCATCTCCGCCCCAAAAAAAGAAGTAAAGGGGAGAAAAGAGGGAGGATGTCAGCGAGAACAGACGCCGGTGAAAGAGTGCGAGCGCTCTCTGAAGAGTCAGCATGGAAATAATTCATATTCCACTCAAGCAGATCTCCGAGCAGCCGGCCGCTCCTTCGCCACCTCCCTTCCCTTCCCCTCCCCTCGCTCCTCACCACCTCCCTGGTCCCTCTCTCTCACGGTGTCTTCCATATTGTTGCGTATGTGCCTTTCTAATGCCAAACGGTTTACTAATTTAGCTGGTGATTAAGTGGTTTTCCTTTTCCTACTATAGTAAAATAAAGCTTCTGGAGTTTGAATAAAGCATGCTTACTTGAAGCATACTTATCCATAATCTGACCCATCAAAAGCAAATCGTCTCTGTCTGTCTGCACCGGTTTTGTCTTTTGACGTGAAAAGAAGCTTTTATTGTATCATGCATGCTTCGACTCTCCCTCAAATCGAAGCTTAAATGTAAGTGACGTCACATGCGGTTCCGAGTTGTGTGTAACTGCTACTTGAGGGGAGAAATCCACTTTGCCTCATTTTGCTCAGCGTGGCGTCCTGCAGGCGGAGCAGAAGAGGCTCTGCAGACGGACGCGGTGGATGTGAGGGTGTGTGCAGCGGCTAACTGAGGGGAGTTGAACTAAAAGCCACCCGTGGTTCTTTTGAGCAGCACGGTGGGATGAGCGTGTCACGTTAACCGGGCCAATGGTCCGTTTATATCAGCACAAAAGCGGTTTCCAGACGGCAGTAATTCATGGTTGCGAAAGAGGGAAATGTTGCTTTGTTTAAAAAAAAGAAATAGTTATGATGGTTTCCTGGATATCTGTACATTGTTTATCTGTATAAAACTATCCATTCCAAAGGGTCCATTTTGGCTGTTGGAAGTTGTGTTTATTCACTATCCCAACAAAAAGAGAAATTTAATGATTACTAAGAAAATAAGATTAGAGAAAATGACAATTTTTTTGCATTTTGCATTTGACCGCTAACACCAACAGACACAGCTTCCTGAGTCACTGTAAGCCTTATTGGTCCTTACTCCAGTGGATAAGGTAAAGTCTTAATAAAAATGACCAGAGATTTGTCAGAACAGGCTGACACTTCCATTTGTCTCCAGCAAATAATTACCACAGCTTAAGACCAAACACTCGGGACCTGGATGAGCAACACATGGTTGGCAATTAAGCCCCGTCGCTTTACAGAAAGAAGCATTAAGCCCTCAGCAGAAGAAAAATGTACAAATAAACAAAAATGATGCTCGGCCCAGACAGACGTGAAACAAAATGTCTTGTGGACTTTGTCCATCTGGGATTTTTTACCCGTGTGTGTCCAAGCTGGTATGCTGCACGTGTCCGTGTGTGTGTGTGTGTGTGTGTGTGTGTGTGTGTGCATCCTCACCGACGAGTAGAGGTGACCCTCTCCGTTCATGGCGATGTAGAGGCCGGTCTTGACTGATTGGATGGCCACGACTCTCAGACCCACGGGAATTAAGTTAAACAGAGCTGAGGGCAGAAACAGACAGACGGAAGTTTCAGTGCGTGTTTCTCTTTCCTCGAAAGCGCAGCGCCTCCCGAGAGCCAAGATGTCAGCTGGTCTGTTGCTCAGTCAGCTCGTTCAGTTCACGGCGAGGTGAAGAAGTGACGAAGCAGCTCGGCCTTCGGAGGAGGGTGAGGGGGGTGAGGAGGATGAGGAGGGTGAGGAGGGTGGGGAGGGTGGGGAGGGTGAGGCCGGTGAGGGGCGGGGGCTACCAGCAGGGCTTTTAAAGTCAGAGCATCGCAGAACATTGAGCAAACATTCAGGCCACCGCTTTAAATAAAACATGCTCTCCTCCAAGACCCCAGGGATAATTTGTCTCTGTAGCTGGAGGATTTACAATTAAAGTATTCTGCATCTTAAATTAAGAACTAGATCATTACCCCAGGACGCTACTAGGTTATTTCATTTTAGTCGAATGTGCCAAGTGTGCCGCATTTTACTATAATTCATCAATAATAACGTTATGTAACGTGACCCTTGAATTTTTTGTTGACATTGACTTTACTTCCTCATCCATTGAGGTCCGACAGACTGCCTGTGCAAAAATACAAGTGGTCATATTCAAGTTTGTTCTTCTGATGACCTTATCACAACTCTACATGCAGAAAAGATGAAATTATTCCTGCACAAGGTTTTTTTTAATAATTGTTTCCCCTAACATTTAAACACGGGCCTATTCTTGTTCATGTTGTTGAGGACCACAGCGGTGCTCTCTGCGTCATTTTGAAGAGCATCAGTCGATTGCTGAACGGCTGATCACAGCCTCGGGCGGCTCCTCCAAAGGACATCGCCGGTGACACTGCTGTTTTTGTGCACTTCCCATAAAACCCGTAGGGTCCCGTTTCCTTTTAAATTTGCTCCCATTCCGAGATATTAACCCTGTGTTCCTTTCTGGTGTCTGGAGGCTGTGACGGGCAGCTTTTCAGTGACAGAAATGGTTTACTTTGAAGTTGAAATAGGAAGTAAAACTGTGTTTTACACAGTTCTATCGCAAAGTTATTTGTTGACTACTAGTTGTGACGTTTTGAGGGTTGTTGAAACTCTTTGACAACCCTTTAACCCAAATGCTTCTTAACATCAAAGAGTCAATTTAAAACCATAGCATGAAATGAATATATTTTTTAAATGTGTTGAATTCTAAACAGCGGCTTTTTTTATACTGCAGTGTGTGGAAATACACTTTTTGAAATGTCTTCCTCCTTTCTGCCTCCACTTGGACACAATGAAGGAGATGAAGGGAATTTGATCCGTACCACGGCAAATATTTTCAGAATTCATCTACACTGTGTTCTTCTAAAAGCAACCTTGAGTTATACTTGATCATCCACTCTTAACGATTCTTATTTAGAATAATAATTTTATTTCAGAATATTTGCTTATACAACTAACCCATTCATGTGTCGAATATCAGGTAGTCTCAACACACTTGTCTCTTAATAATTGTCTATAGCTACAGTGTAACACTTTGAAGGTTGCCGGCCTCTCTGAAAGGACGATGGAATGAGAGAAGTGCGATCAGGGATTTTGGGATCAGTTAAATCAAAAGGTACTGCTTGTTTCCCTCACCAGCTAGCAAACTGAAGTGGTTGACTTAAATTAATTTTAAAAAAAACAGTGATATTATTGTGTCATCATAACATAACCGAACAATGCCCTGTAATGAAGGCCGGGAAGATGGACGTGCCATTTGAGACCAAATGCTGGTTCCCTCTAATCAAAGGCTGATTTCACCTGGGACGTCATTAATCAAGGGGACGTGGAAATGCCCCCCTACCAACCCACGTCAACAGTTTTCTGAGGTGAGGGGCACACCTGAAAGTGATCATCCTGCATGGATATCAGTCTCTAAACCCCTCCCACGCCAGATGTATTAACATACATGTAAGCAACCAGCTGATTGGAGATGCAAACAACCCCTCTTTCAAATGCTTAAGGGAGATGTCACTGATGTCCCTCCCCTCTGCCTTGACTGACTTAAAAAGAAAAATGAAAAAGAGAGAGAAGGGCGAGCTGCAGGGAATTCAGTTTGATGACACAAAAAAACAAAAGAAAAATGGTAGGTTTGTGCATGGTTGATTTTCTCCGTGTCAGCCCTGCTGGTGACCAGTCCAGGGTGTACCCGTCTCTCGCCCAACGTCAGCTGGGATTGACTCCAGTCCCCCCCCCCCTCGCCCCCTCCCCCTCGCCCTCTTCCACGACACTGTGTGAAGGATAAGCGGCTTTGAAGATGGATGGGAGCAAAGACGTTTGCCAAAAACTGATGAGTAAAACATAATAAATCGTGGTAAACAAGCGGGACGCTCCGGCCAACGTTGCGACAGCTCTTTGGACAAGCGCAATTACTGATTAGCATTTGATTTTCTCTCAGCCTAGCGCATCAGAACATTAAATCAACAAGCCGTCCATCTGCAGCATCTGTGCCGTGTGTGTGCTATCTATCAGTGTGTGTGTGTGTGTCCTCTTACAGGAGTTGGTGCTGTCGTCTTTGGTCCCGTCCATGCTTCCATCTTGGCCCATCTGGAGATAGAAGCCCTGCCTGCAGAACAACCTGGTCACTATGCCCTTCAGCTGTGGTTCTACACGACACAGACAAACACACAGGGAGAAGAAGAGTGAGAAGAGCCCACCGTCGAATCAGATGAATAACGAACCAAGAAATGATGAAAGAATGATGAGTTTTGTCATCTTGGAAAAAATGATTTATCTGCGAATGCATACCCATAAATCATTTTCTGCACATCTCCTGCGGGGCACATTTGAGACACACTGCAGTTTGGCATTAAAGAACAATGCGACCCCATGCGAACGGATGCATCTCGGGGGATTTCCTGTGGAGAGACTAGTCGGGCACATCCAATCCATTACAGGATTCTTGGACTAATCCTTCCTTCGTGGTCATCGTTCCACTTGAATAACACTGATGAATTATTCCCGAAAAACCTCTGATGGCGCACAGCAACTTCACGCCGGCTTTGTATTTCCCATATTCAGTTTACTGTTTGTCCATCGAGTGATACATTGGTTGGTGGGTATGATTCCCCTTATTAAAACGTGGTTTCTCTGCACCCGAAGCACCATATCTGTAATATAAACAACACAATCACTGATTCAGCAGAAAGAGAGTAGCAAAGGGAAGGCGCCATGGGGCGAAGAGCCACCGAGTCGCTGGATGAAGACGTCGAGAGAGAAACAGAGAGCAGGAGGGACCGAGCAGAGGCTCACCATCTGCATTAAGGGGCATAAAAGTCGCACAAATCCAGTCAGGCTTTTGTTCCATTCTACCCTCACTACTCTCTCACACTCACGTTGGTAGGTGTACCCAATTATTTCCTACGGCTCCTCACACACACACACCTATTTTGTGTGTGGCTACACCCCTTTCTCCCTCTGCGAAAACACCCTGAGAACTTGAAGTGGGGCGGGAATCCCCCTTAGAAAATGTGTGTGTTCAGAATGAATCAGTGAAAAGCTACAACCTAATGCACGGAGACAGAAACGAGGCAAAGACTGACCCAGTTTTTTGGGGGAGAGCGTATGTGAGACAGAGAGAGGGAGAGGGGGAGAGACTGGGGTGTTTTCCATCTTCGCGGAGGATCCATCTTGTGCAGCGGGGGGAGAGGCGGGGGACGAGGGGCCTGTGAAGCTTGCAGCCGCCACTCAAACAGACAGAAGTGGCGGTGCTCTCCCCGCTGCCTGAGGTGTGCTGCGGCCAGCGAGAAAACTCAGCCGGACCACACAGACAGCCACCTGATGCCGCCCGCCCCCCCCCGCTCGAGGAGGGCCACGAAAATAGGAATTTGGACGCGTTTGATTGATTATTATTGTCTCCGTGCTCCTTTTGTTTGGATTTACTGTATTTCTTTGGTTTATTACATACATTATTATATATGCAGAGATCGCTTTTATTCTTTCCTTGTCACACGGAACATTCTGTACTTTCATGCGTTGGGTTAACGTCGTTCCGCCTGACAGCTGTGATATTTCTCGCTGCTTAATGGTTCACAGTTTACCTGCCCAGCGCCCGTCTGTCACAGAACACAAATCAGCGCACACAGCGGGCCGACTGAAGTCAATCACGTATCAATCTCAGTGTGCCGGTTTGTCCGACGAACGGCCAGAAAGCACTGCTGAAATGCATTTTATTGGCCATTGGTTTTTTTTTTCCTTTTGAAGCCTATGAAGTTCTATACATTGTAACACGTGTTCATTTGAAGGAGAGTGTTCTTTTCTGTCTGGCTTTGAATTTACAGATGTGTCTTGTGTGTATGTATGTTTCCCGCAGTAAGATACCGCTGTAAGTTGATAGAATTTAGGCCTGGACAATCATAGATAGATTATAACATAGATATTCATTAACTTTGATTAACTCGGTTTAATAAACTCTGAAATCCACAGAATCGAAAACAACAACTAACCACAGGCTAAACCAATCAACTCACAGTCTAATCCAGGACCTGTGATATTGTATTGATTAGGGCAAATGTTAGAATTGAAGCAACGCATGAAAGGATCTATTAATCTTAAGCGATATGACTTATCTTGGGTATAGATTTTCAATCACATAGTTCAGGCCTATTGTGAGTCAAATTACCGACTCAAATGCTCTTATTGTTGGTTTTGGCACAACTCCCGGCTGTAACGGATGAAAGATCAATAATTCTCCACAGGGGACCTCCGTCTCGTCTTCTATTTACGTGTCTCTCCGAGCACACAGCGGCCAGTTATCCCGCCGCTCACTTCCGACCCGACGTGCCCAGCCCGTTGCCACAGTGACGCGTCGTCAAGGTGATATTCCCACTTTTCCTGTGGTGTCTCCACATTGTGTCTGTTACTAGGGAAATTCCCATTGTCGCGTTGCCTTGGCAACTGCTTTGTGATTCCAGACTGTTCCGGTGGAAGGGTATTCCCCAATCCACACAGACACACACACACAAACACTCACACACACACACACACACACACACACACACACACAGCGACATTTTCATCATCATGTCCCGGCTGATTCTGACATTGTCTGTTAATTCGCTCCAGTCTGAGTCTAAATATAGTGTTTAAAATACCAACATGGGCATCTCACAATGCATGCAATGCATTAAAGACCATCTCTCTCTCTCTCTCGCTCTCTTCACTGCACACCATCTCACCGAGCAGCGCCCCCCCGAATGAAGAACTCCCGAGCAGCAAGTGAAAGCAGCCATTTCATCCAACCGATTCTCCACACCTGCTTATTACTATGCGTGATGCAAACTGAGGTGACAGTGTATGTTATCAAGTCAAAGTTCCAGGTGCCTGGAAGAGCACAACTCACATTATAGGCTAATCAAAAGCATTTTTGATAATGTTAATCGATGATGAAATGAATGACTTATTACGTCCCCGAAGACACACACACACCTCCTCTCTTTAACTGGGTTCTGTTTGCTGTGAGCGCCATGGAACCGTTTGCATTGAGTAAACAACATTCCACCGGACGGCCGGGATGTTTCTCTCTGCTTTGTGGCTCTCGGTTGCAGATGTAATTTATTGTCTGTTATCTTTCTTCCAGAACTCGTCACGTCATTTATATTTCAGTGTTCATGTTCGAAGACCGTGTCAAAAGATGTTGCTGAATTAGACCTGGAGGCGCAGAGGAGAGTGTGCCTTCCAGCCCAGCTTTGCATTCATCCATCTGTTGGCTCATAACCCGTCTGATATGGATATATTACAGGAGCCTTTCGTGGCGGCATGTAAATGGCTGGTGTCGAGACTCAGTCGACGGAAATTCATAAGGCGGCCTGATTTTGTGGCAATGGATTATCTTTTAATTTGGCGGGGAACTCGTGTTCATCCTGTCACAATCAAATCCTCCCCTGAGAGTCGGACTGATAAGGCAGCTATAGGTGCAGTGGCATCTCCTAAAGGCGGATTTAAATACGGTCCTCCCACACCAGTGCCGGAAACCGTCCCCTTAATGGTAACACAGCGAGACAAGCCGTGGACAAGAAGGAGCCTCCATCATGTCAGGAGTGGACTGATATCACATTTGAATAAAAATACAGTTTTAAGCTTGAGTTAGAGCGTTCAATAGCAGCAATAGCAACCTGCGTGTTGGACCAAAAAACAGCTCCAACACGCAGGTTGGACCAAGTTGTGATGTCCGCAGATCATTTTGTCTCTCCTTCACAGAACCTCTGGAAGACAGTCGGCGATGTTGGCATTTCTCTCCCTCTCTCACACACACACACACACAGACAGAACACATTGTGGACATTGCCAAGCTTTTACCAGCAGCTCTCACAGCTGGGAACACAAGAGGAGGGAGTGATGGGAAAAGAGGGAGGGAAAAAAGTACAATGAGGCTGGAAGGAAGGATGAAAAGATCAGAGGAATGTAGGGATAATTGGGTGGAGAAGGTGGAGAGGAGGATGAGAGAAGAAGGAAAAAAAGGTGATGGGGAGGGGGGGGGGGTAGAGGGACAGAAGCAAAGAAATTAAAAAAGAGGCAGAAAGAGAGGACAGAGGGAAAAAACAGGAAATGAAGCTGTAGGAGGGGATGAAAGGATCTAAGGTATAGGAGAGAAATGTGACAGAAAGGAAATAAGGAAGAGAAGATGGTGGAGCTGAGGAATGAGGTGATACATGGGAAGAATAAGACATATGAAAAGGGTAAGAGGAGAAATGAGGAGAGGAGGCTGTAGATCTACGAAATAGAGATGGCGGATACGATAAGAAGGGTCAAAAGGAGGTTATGGGGTAGGGGGGCAGAAGGAGACGCAGAAGAAACGACGGATGACAATAAGGGTAAAAAAGGTAGATATTCAGTGGAACTAAGGACGAGGAGAGGAAGCGGTTTGACATTTCCTCCTGTAGGGAACAAGGAAGGAAAAGAAGCAAAGAGGGATGAGAACATCTAAGGGGAAGAGAAGGTGGGGAAAAGGGAGAGAGGTTGTTGTCGAAGGGAAGAAGGACAATAAGGAAAGAGCCACTGAAGCGAGAAGAGGTGACAAAAAGAAAAATGGAGGGAAGAAAAGGAGGAGGTGAGGACCTTTGATTTGCCTCTCCCCCATCACTAATCGGACCAAACTGGTGGAAACCAATCCCCACCAACATGACGCCTCACATTCGCCTCTCCTCCATCTCCTCCTCTGCCCCTCATCTTGTCTCCTGCCTCTTTCTCTCCTCCCTTCATCCTGCCCTCCACACTCCGGCACCTGCTGCTTTTTCATACAATCAATTGATTACAGCGGCACTTATCGCCCCTGCTATTGAACGCTCCTCTTACTGATCGGCATTCACCACCACACCTGATCAAATCTGCGCACTGACGGCAAGAAGGTCTGGCCCAACTTTGAGTCCGAAACGTGGAAAATTTGGACTTTTTAACCTGTAAGAAAAAAAAACGCGTTTCCGTTTTACAATCAAATGGGAAAATCGGAGCAGGGTGGGATTTCAGAATAAGGGCAAGGTGCCAGTTGAGTCCGACATGATGCTTCTGTTGAGGCAAAGTCGGACCGTGGTGACGGAGCTTTCTGAATTATGAGCTGCAGATGAGAGAGCGAGGTAGAGATGCACAGAGACAGACAGAGAGAGAGAGAGAGAGAGACCAGACAGACTAATCTATGGCTTCAATAATACATGTACCTGGAAACTACTGGACCATTGGGCACTACAAGACATGGCAGTGTGCGTGTGCACGCACGATGTGTGTGTGTGTGTGTGTCACCAGAAAGAGAGAGAAAGGAAAAAGAGGGAAGGGCGAGTTTGTCTGGCTGTGTTTTGTGCATTTTGGGTTGTGTGCGCGTGTATGGGCGCGCGCGAGGTGCACCAGGCTGGTCGTGCACATGCGTATGTCGTTTGTGTGTGAATGTGGTCGCGCGTAAAAAAGTGCGTGCGTTTCTACACGTGCGCGGAAGCGCGCGCCCGCATATCCACTGGCTTGCATGAGACTGTCTGTGTGCATGCGTGCGTGCGTGCACCCCCGCCCCTTCCACACCTTGTCTCCGTAGCCTCCTCTTCTTCAGGCCAAATATCCGGACTTTGGAGAAGATGTCCACCAGGTTCCCGTTGCACAGCCCCTGCTTCTTACCGGGGCTCTTCCGCCGCCGGTGGGGGGTCGGCCGGTGCTGGTGCTGCTCCCTCGCCTGCCGCTTCTGTCGGATCAACCCGCTGGCGATGGCCGCTGCCATGTCTCCGCCGAAACAAACACAGCCCCGTCTCCGTCCGTGTCTCCAGTCTCTTCGGTTGTGTCCACCGGAGGGGACGGAGCGCGGACGCAGCCAGACACGAAACCTCCGGTCTCCGGTCTACCGGCTATCACGGCCCCATACTTCAGCCACGGGGCGGGTAAAGTCCGAAATGAGCACACACCTCCGCGTTACAGCATATCTTCTGTCATCATTTTTCTCCGGGTCGTTGGTTTATTTCCACTTGCGGGTTACCTGTCCGTCACGTTTCACCTGCAGCTGTCAATGAGCGGCTCCTCCAACCGATTCTACCGGAGCCGGTATGTCAGTTTCTGTCCCCATGGTTCAACAAAAAAAAAAAAAATCAGAAAGAGAGGAAAAAAACAAAAAAGAGGAGCACAACGTCTCAGAAAGCGATTCCAGCCTCTTGAAAACGTCCGTCTATAATCCGCCGACGGAAGCGCGAGGCGCGCGTGCAGCCGCGAGCTGCTCCGAGCTGCGTGAAACTACCGAGAGTTACCGAGCGCATCACCGGAAAGAGGGCAGGTTGCCTTTCAAAGTGCAGGCTCGACGAGATCCGAGTTTGTCAAATAGATTGTATTGGCTATAACAGTGACTCACGCTACAGACACACAATTTAACCTTTTAGAGTGTGGACAATTTGCTGTGTTCTCCTTTCTATCTTCTATCTCTGTGCTACCTGTTGCTGCCATCAAGTGGTCAATATTCATCATTCAATTTATAATATTCTATTTTATTTAAAAAAAGATACCTGCATCAAAGCTCATTGAAATAACTATTTATCATTAGTTATTAATTATTTTCGGAAAATGTTATGATGTGCTATGTTTTATTAACTCAACCCATGCCCCCAAAGTTCAACGATTTCTATCATTGTCAGTCAGTGCAACTCTGCATATCTGATATCTCATTGTCTACTAGGTTATATGTCATCAATGTGCTGATAGAGGTCATTTCCGACTTTTATGAACCCTTTCAATCCCAATAATTGATTTGATTGTGGCGACAGTTCTGATATGTGTGTGTGTGTGTTAATTTGGGTCATTACAGATAAGAACTGACATGAGGATGCATTCATGGAGGCTTAAAAAAATAATTACAGGGCAATACAATACTACTATAATACAATACAGTACTATTTTTAAATGAATATATTAGTGCTCATAGTTTGTAGCATCCAAACTGTATTTCATCAGTATTAATTACATTTCAAATATCATAATGACGGCCCTATATTAATTTTAAAGTATTTCTATAAATGTTGTGTGGACCAAAAAAGGACTTAAGTGCAGCGAGTGAAACCTATGGGATTAAAAAAAAAGTCGGATATCGCTTTGAGGCTTCATGATGTCTGAAGAGAGTCAAAACACAAAAAGGATTTCAGCACCATGGACAGCAAACAGCCCCTTTTTAGACACTCTGTTTCTCTGCGTGTGTGTGTGTGTGTGTTATTCACAGCAACACACTCAGAGACATCACACACAGTTTTCTTCAACACATCACAGGAGATTATATACATATATATATTTACACACACATGCCACATTCCTCACGTCCACTAGGTGGCACTACAGTGTTTCAAAGACCACAAGCCCATCAACAGGAGCTCACTGAATTAACAGTGGTTGTACATCAATAATATGCCTTGTAATGATGAGCAGCCGTGTGGGACCCCTGCACAAGATTAACGTGTGTGTGACTCCTTTTCAAAATCATATTTATCAGGAATCACTTTGCTTTACTTGGTCTGGTTATGGTCTATTTTCACAGACTGATATGGACACTTATGCAGCCAGCGTCTCTCGGCTGGCAGAAAAGATATGTCTGCGTGTGTGTGCACGCAAGAATGGGGAGTTGTGTGTACATGCACGTTTTATCCAGGTCACTCCAAGTGAAGGAGTTATGAATAAATCAAAGCTTAATTTACATTAAAATTCATCTACTCTGCTGCTTTTTATAGCATCAGAGGAAGGCGTGACACAGCTCTTGAACTTCAAAAGAAAACATCTATGCACCCCCTCCCTCATCCACCCACTTACTCCACCATCCATTCCCTCAAGTCGAACTCGTCCCAACAGTTGATTTGAAAATATTTGTCCTCGTGCAAGCATGAAAAAAGGAGGACGCCAAACTGCTCGACTCCCTTGAGAGAACAAGGGATCATGTGGCGTGTGGGAGGGTGAAGATCACTGTGTGGTTCTGGTTCTTTGTTGTCTGTGCGTCTCGGGGCCTTGTGTTGCTCTTTGAGTGTATGTTTCTGTTCCCCAACATTGATCATGTTGCATTTTATGTCAATGTTTTGCCTGGACCCCAGAAAGAATAGTCTCCACTACGGTGTAGACTAATGGGGATCCTTAATAAAATTGAAATACAAAATGTGAAACACAAAATGATATATTCACATCAAAAAGATACCAGTTTGGTTCGTGTACAAACGCAGCGTCATTTTATCAATAAGTCTCCCTAGGTGGCGCTCTTTGGTTGCCTGTGTTGACTACGGCTGCTCCCAACTGTCAAAGTGGGCCAGAAGGGAACATCACACTGGGCCGTACCTGCAAGAGGTGTGCGGCAGCGTCGAGGATAAGAGGTGATAAGGAGGGGAGGATGGGGAGGATTGGGAGGGGGGGCAGACATAGATTCTAACAGATGTGGGCGGGTGTTCCCCAGACTGGAGTGTGAGGATAGCCGCTTTCAACTGAGCAGCATGAGTCATAATTCACGCTCAGGCACCCGCCCACACACACACACACACACACACACACAGAGCGCAGCGCAGACACGGGGAAGTCCACTGTTGCCTAGGTAACGAGTGATTAGTGACGCAGGTGGATCTCCAAACAGAGAGAGAGAGGACACCTGCTGAATGCAGAGACGACAACACACACTCTCGCATACACAGACACCTACAATGTCAGTTGCAGTTGTCGTACTGCGTCTCTGACTTTCTGCTTAGTCTTGATTTGTGTGTGTGTGTGTGTGTGTGTGTGTGTGTGTCTCTCTCTCTTTCTCTCTCTGTCTCTCTCGCTCACACACAAACAACTACTTCTCCCCCCTAATCTCCTCTACTTCTTTCAAGTTCTTCTTTAAGTCTTACTCTCACTTCCTTGTCTCTTCTCTGAGGAGTTTTCTCATCTCCTCGTTTTAACCTTCATCTCATCCCAATGATCTCATCTCATTTCCTTTCCCTTGTGCAATCTCGTCCCCTATTCTCCTTTCCTTGTAACATCTCCAACTCAGCGGGGAGGCGGAGAGGGAATGGCGTTACTGAATTATTCATCCAGCCCTCTCTCTCTTTTCTTACATCGGTCAGCTGCCTCTAGTGTCTTGACTCCCCTCATTCTTTTCTCATCATTGACTTAAGACCAGTGAACAACTTTACATCGTCTCTGTGTCCGAAAGCGCACAGGCACGCGTGTCACAGAAACAGCTAGCATTAGCTACCATTAGCGGTTATAGCAGGCCGAGTCAATGTAACCCCTCAATAGTGTCACTTAATAACATTAAGTATTAATCTGAAAGAGATTTTCCTCATAGGCTTTCTTTTGGAGTTTCTGATGTTGTATAAGAGAACTATATGATGGAAATAATGTAGTTTATTTTACTGTGAACAGTGGATGTAAAGGCGTCTCTATGAAGCACTTCCGACGCTCCAGCGCGATGCCACTGATAGCTTTTAGTCCCCTCACACATTGTCGATCTCACATGATACGGGTACATTTCACAGTAAGTGCTGTTTTGAATACGGCCGCTGCGTTTGGTCGGAGTGTGAAGTCTTGACAGGGAAAGTCAATTTTGATAGGTTCGGGCCTTTTTCTTCACATGACCGTGGTCATGTGAAAGGGACGCATTCTCACCGCTACTTTAAAAGCAGAGTGTTGTGAGGGATTTTCACAGAGAGGTCAGAGGTCACAAGTGGCTGCTTGACCGGGACATGGTGTGATCAGTGAAAATTTTCTAACTAAAATGACAACAGCTGAAAATGGAGGACGACCGCGTCAGAGCGGTTACATAATTGCTCTGGATCTTTTCCCCCAAAAAGTTAGAAATACAGAAGAATACGGCGGAGGAGGGGCGGGTTGAAGGGGGGGCCGTGAGGATGGTGGAGCGATAAAGACAGAGACTGAAGGGCAAAATCCTTCAAGCAAGAGTTTGGTGCAGCAAAGGGATTGAACATATGTTCATTCATATCGGGGAAAATGGAATGTAGGAAAACCAGAGTCCACCTCTGAACTGTTTCGTAGCACATCTATTAGACGGCACCTCAGACAACTTTGGTCCTGGGATTTAGAAATTGTTACACAACATGTTGTGAAATCACCAGTTATTCCTTTGGTATCCGCTGTGAGAGGCGGGTAAGTATTGGCATCGGCTGGGGGAAAAAAGATTGAGTTGTTTGACCTTTGAGTATCAAATGAGCAATTAAAAGGTTTGAGAACCTCAAAGATATGAGAAAAGTTGTCTGCAAGCAGCTAGAGCTTTGTCATGCTTTCTTCTCTTAATAGATTTTAAAAAAGGAAATACATACTCACACAGTTGGGGTATGATCACGAATCAACAGCGTCATTCAAGTACAGACTATTGCTTGGATGCTGCAGACTGGACCATCGTCAGAGGGATGTAAGGCATCCATTGATATAAATAAAGTTACTCTCTGCATAGTGTGCTGCAGTGATGTGGCTTATAAAGCACTTAGCATTAAATGTTTTTTGTCCCAAAGCAGCTGCGCTCGTTAAATCTCAGCGAAACCACGAGTCCAAGCCCGCCGCTCCTCTGATGAGTGATGACATCACCGAAAAGTGCCGGCCTCTCGGGGGCGACCGGGCGGTCACGTCTCTTATTCAATTGTGTTGGCAACTCTGTCACAACATTTTGGCATCACCAAAAAAAGGCTCCACATTTTACTTGGCTGATTTGTTTTTTTTATTATTTCTAAGCTATTTCATCACGAGTTTGGAATGTTTTGTTGATCTAGTCGCAAACAGAGAAACAGTGACAACAAATCTTCAAAAGCTGCAGTTTGGATGGGCTAGTGGATAGGACACTACCGTGGGCGGATGTAAAAGAGAGATAAAACTTGGAAAGTGTGAGTGTTTTAAGTGCCACACACACACACACACACACTGAACTACGACGTAAGCTCATTGTTCTCTGCAGCTAAAGTGAAACAATAACTTAATTTTGGTTATTTTGTTGTGGGAAAAAAGGTGTCATTCCTCACACCTCACCGTGCAAAGAGGCTCACAGTTGGTGTTAGGGTTGGTGGAGCGTAGAAAAGGATTTTTCTTTATTGTCGTGGTCAGTTGTGAGTGTCTGGTTCTGCTGGGTATGAACCAAAGAGAAGTCTAACAATGCCAGAAATCAACAATAAAAACTTCAATTTGATGCGATACAGCAGTTAGAAGTTGTATACATAATAGATTGACATGACAACAGGCAGAGTATGAAGGCCCAATTGTGGTGTAAACACTTTTCTGAGACTGACATTGAGGCTGAAAAGACCTCTGACTAATCGCTTTTCCCCACATTGCTGCATTAAAGGCACCTTGTATTCAGAACATGGACGTGTGTGTTGAGTAATCCCTCTCAGCAACGATATGGGAGGATCCCATTCAGCCCGCCAGGGCATTTAATCCAAATCGTGCGGCAAAACAGATCGAGGAGCAGCACAGCAGACCCAAACACAGCTTTGATAACAGCGATTTGATCAGCAGTTCACGGCTGCATCCATTACCTGGGACCTCGGGGAGAACCGGCTAATGGGTTTGAGATGACTGAGTAACAGGTCGCTCAAAATTAAAACTAAAAAGACATGAAATTTATCCCAATCTTCTAAATTAAGTTTATCAGAGTCTTAATTACTGGCGCTAACCATTAAAACACAATATAAAAAGCATTTGTATCAGGTGAGAAGGCTTCTTGTTTTGCCTCCTCTCAGACTGCTTCAGACAATTTACTTACTCCCGAACTTGTGATATGTGTTTAGGTCACATTGTTCTCATCATGATGAAGCCAAAGCAAAGTGTATATAAGTCAATAGTCACCTATAGTCTTTTTTTTTAAGATTCTCTGCAGATGTAAAGCATCATAGCCCTGCTCTTTCAGGACAGATGCACACAGCTGTTTCCAGTGTAAAGATCATCTTACCTGGGTCGGCTCTGCCCATAGCAGCCTTTATTCTCTTCTCTGCTACCTTCAGGATAAAATCATAGTCCATGACTTAACACACACACACACACCTGTTAACTGCAGCCAGTTGGACTCTACTGGAAGATCACTTTTTAAAAAACTCCTGGTACCCCCCAAACCCCCCCGCCCCTCCCAAACGCGGTGTCAGACGAGGACACAAACAGAGAGCGGGACTGATCCGACCATTATGTCATGCAGGGCTGTCATCAAGCAAAAGGTTAAAGCAGACAAGGAGAGACTAAAAGTCAGCTCGAGTGTGTGTGAGAGAGAGGTGCTGCGGGGGAAAGAAGTGGAGAACAGATAAAGAAACAAGGTTACAGAGTGGGAGCTTATCGTCAGTAGGGTTTACTTTACAGTCAGGTAACTGTTTAAGTTATTAACTCAAGGCCAAACCAAGCTGTGTTACTAATATTACTTTTTTCATCATTACATCTTATTTACTTTGTTCATTTATATACATATTCTGTGGCATATTGTTTCACAAAAATGACAAACAAAAAAAACAGGTTATTAAATTAAATAGAAATACAAAAAATAATGGTAGAGGAACAAGTTAGTTGACCCTTGGATGAATGCGTTTGCATTTTTACTAATTTAAATGGAAACCTAGCAGGGCAGAGAGAGATGTATTAAGTCAGCATACTTCTGACATTAAACACATTTAATCAGTCGGAGAGAGTCTGTGTCACTTCTTATCGTGAAAACACTTCTTTGCGGAGCCATTGATGCCCTGCTGCTTATCTTAAGTGCACTTGGAAAAATAACACTCAGCACCCACTCTCTCCTGACAGAAACCTGGAGCGAGAGCCGTCCAAACACACACACACACACTTTTACTTTTACTCGTGGCTTCATTTAGAAAATTATAGTGTTTCCAATGCTGAACAGACTGTAATGAGCCTTGCAACAGTGTCATTAATGTTGTTTGAAAACAAGCAAAAATACGACTATTTAATAAATGTCACTTTCAGGAATATTCTCCAGGTTTAACGTTTATTTAAACCTGCTTGTGTTGCACAAGTTTCTCTATTCAAACAACAGTTTTCTCCATGTTTGTTTTCTATATATTACTGGATTGGGAAAAACACAGCCTCAAAGGCTGTAACTCCCAGGGGCCCCCAAAGCCTTAACTTTCACCGTGATTGGTTGGAAGTAATTCCACTGGCACAAAGTATGCCTATATGGAGCATAGAGTCACCCAACTCCTGGGGGAAATACTGGATCTTTTCTGGGTCTTTTGAACCTACAAAGTGCATCAGTTTGGTTTGATCATCCAAATGACCCGCGTGATCGCGATGTGTGTGTTTGTGGAAGGACGCGATCAGTCGACAGTTTGTGAGCGTGTGAAGTGTGACGCACACGTCGGGATCAGACCAGAGCAAATTGGACAGGCAAGTCAAAAAATTGTTTTTCTGCACACTAGGTGGGTGTTGGACGAGGAGGACATAAGCTAATGAGTCCACTGTCTCTCACGCACACCCAAGGATTATATTAGAGTACTGCACCAAAAACGGCATGTGACCTTAGAGGACACACAGCACTATGAGTGTCAGCATTCTGTCATCTCATCACTTTTGGACAATGTAGCAGCATGCAAGTGAGAAGCACAAATGGGGAGAGGCCGACAAATTGACTCTGTTTGCAGGGATCGAAGAACATATGGCATGTCTGTCTTTGATGGGAAGATGTGTCCATGAATTGAAATAAACCGTGTTGTGCATGCATACTGTGTTTGTGTGTGGGTTTTTTACATTAAAAAAAGAGACAGATCCGAGTATGCACAATACCCAGTGCTGTACTCCAGCTTTTGAATAAAATATTTAACACGCTGCCTTAATGGCAATTTTAGGTCCTGTGTGCCTTTACGCGTTATAAAGGGCGAAGATCTGGGTCACGCCCTATGGGACACCAGACATTGAGCAACACGTATTAACAATAAATAATGCTGATGCAGGTTCATCTGGAGGAGACTCGACCCTGAAACTCCCGTCACACGGTTCCAGCGGTTTCTACAAGAGGACACGCTCGGCTAGGTTACCATTAACAGACTTCAGATACTATCTCATATTTATGAGATACTAAGTCGTAATAATGAGATAGTATGTCATTATTTGGACTTGGGGATCTCATAATCATGAAGTTTTGCAAAAATTCCCAATCATCCCAAAAATAAAAAACAACCTTCTGCCAGTAAAAGCCTCTGAGAGGAGACTAGTGGCCGTTCAACAACAGCACACAAGTCACAATGATTACATTGCCACTGTCCATAACCGGCAACACCATGGACAGAGAACACGTCAGGTAATACAGTTTGGGAGAGCCTGCGGTCAAAATCATTCAGGACAATGGACAGCGGCATGAGTGTGCAGACCCCTTAAGTGACTCCTCCGACTGGCACATATAGTCACATTTAGGAGTCACATTGAGTTGGTTAAACTATCTTCTGTGTGCGTCATTCATGCATTGCATCTGGCATCATCATAGCTTGTGAAATTGTGTACTGATGATAAAGCTGCAGTTTCATAAAAAAGAGATCTGTAACGAATTTCCCTAATCTTATTAGACAGAAAAGCACTCCATTTTTTTCCAGAGTGCCAGTGGAAGTTGATGGGGTGACAAAAACATCAGCCCATATTAATCTTCTTTCCACGTAACAGTATTTCACATGACATTTACTTGAGAACATAATTGTTTACAATACAGCACTTACTTTAGTCCCGAGTCAAACAGTTAACATTTGACGAAATCTTTAAAAAATGTCCATCAAATATGTCCATAACCTCATCCGTCCTCAACGTCACCCATCGCGGACATGTTGTCACATTCACATTCTTTGTGTAGTATTACGTTTATTTGCAACGGGCAGTTTCCTTTACAACATCGGTGATGTGGAGAATATTGGTAAAGCTGCTGTATGCAGAGCCGTGGGAAAAGTGTGATTCGTCTTTTAAACGTTTGTTCCCTGGACACAAACCAGTGAGAGCCATTAAAGAGAAGTTCCACAGAATGCACCTGAATAAAATACATTATAGGTTCAATACCATTGTACCAGCTTTTACCAGCGATATTATTCTTGTGATTAAATATGAGCATGGGTGTATATTTCAAGCCTGTGTGTAGTGCATTCTAACAGAGTGTAAAATGTTCCCACTGGGAATTAGTAAAACGTATTGATAATGATTAGTGTGTACATTAAATATTAACTGACAACACAATATTGGAACTTAAGCGTTGACCCGAGCAGCAGTTTTCTCCAACGTTGTTTCTGTTTTTTGCTGCAGTAGCGGTGTTGCTTTTTTTCTAATCACGGGTTCATACTCGCCGTGCGCTTGCATTAACATTTCCAGCTCAATTGGGATGACGTATGCTGACCGATTTATGAGTATCTCATAATTATGACTTAGCTAAGTCAAAATAATGAGATAACTAAGTAAATTATGAGATACTATATCACTATTTTGACCTACAATCTCATATTTTGACTTAGCTAAGTTATAATTATGCCTTGGCTAAGTCAAAATAATACGATATCTCTTGATTAAGAGATACTATCTCATAATTATGACTTACAGGACCTTTTTTCAGTGGGAATGGGCTTCCATGTTATGGAAATTGAGGTAAAAGTCAACTTTGATATTTACAATAGTCTCCCTCACTGTCTTCCCAGAGGACTTTAACTAAATAGTGCAATTCCGACAAAAACCATCCACAAATCCAGAGTCAGCAAAACGCTGCCTGCTCCCCATCTACAGCAGGTCCATATTTCAGCACAGGCTGCTGTGTGTGTCACGCGTAAACACACTGGAGAGAGTCCATTCAGTATCTTTTCTTTAATTAAAAGAGAAAGTGACAGCTGAATGGTCCTGGCTGCTATCAATCTATACGAGCCAGGCTGCAGGTCGCTGGTGAGAACTCGTACCGCTGGCCTTCTTTGCTTTCTCGCTGTGTGGCTGAGTGTCGGTGTGTGTGTGTCCCATCACAGTTGATACATTTCATCCTTTAAATGCCACCTCACACATGCAAAGAGGGAGTTCATAAACTGCAGAGTAAGTGTGTCACAGAAGAGTTAATATCACTGCTTGTGTATCACAGGAGAGTCCGGCCTTTCAAGCTTAAATGAGAAAGAGGAACGCGGTATGAAAAGGAACAAAAGCAAGAAACACAACCAATCATGTGCCACCCAGATTGCAGGTTGCAGCGTATTGGCAGGCGGTGAGAGGAAGCTTTCAGTGTTCAGCATGTTACTGCTTTCACCTGTGCCAACACGTCAATCGATTTTGTTTGTATAAAACCTTCAATCCGCCAGATTAGAGGTAAAAGCTGATGACGCTTGTCGACCCCACACGGGCAAACACGTGCAAATTTCTCCTGAAATAGGTGTTACATGGAGCACAAATGGATTTCCCAGGAAAAGACCAACTAGCCTTTCATGAACTTATGTTGAACCATGGTTGTTCAAGAAGGGTTAAGGAAATGTCACAGATCAGACGCAGCGCTTCGATGTGCTCTCGAGGAGATATGTACAACTCGTCCCATGTGTCTGCCTTAAACTAGATGGAGGGTGGTGGGGCAATTTGACGCACATGTTGCGTCACCATGACACCAAGCTGCAGTGTTTATACAGATTTGATTTGTAATGCTTTTGTCTTCTTCACACATCAGCTGTAAACCACGGGGACGGTATTTTGACTCAAACAAAGAGAAAAGAGAAAGACACAGCATTCGCGTCTTTGATCTCATCCCATCGTGTTTTGGTGATGTTACCTCAAGGGCGCACACAGAGTGATGGTTATGTATGCTGAGGATTCTGGGAAACATTCAAAAGCCCCCAGAATGACACGGTTACATTGTGCCAGCTCAGGACGATGAAGACGTGACGAGGCCCGTTGATGCCCCCGTAGAGTTTTCAATGAACTCTTTTAACAGCTTCGTATGAACTCTTTCCGCTTATACACACAAAACCAATTTTACTCTTTGCATCTAAATGTCACTGGGTGCAGGCCGTAAGCGTAAAGGTTAGACAAGAGTAGATTGGTTTAATTTGGTATTTAATAAGGCTTTAAAAGAATTGTGTTTTGTGTGTTTTCTTGGCAGGTGGGTTAGTTTTCATAATCAGATGGTCGAACAGAAGGTTATCCAATACAGACTATAATATCAGCTTTTGCGAATTAGATTGGCTTTAATCTCACTCAAATAGATCTTGTAGCAATGCAATATAGCTTGTGCTATACAACGTTTTTATTTAAAAAAAATAACTAGCAGCCATCTGACTTCACATAGTGGCCTCATGCAGAGGAAAAAATCAGGGAGTAATTAGAATTTTACTCTAAAGGAGTAATATTTCATCATCCGTAGCCAGTAGAGTGAGAGTAGATAATCAGAATAAAATCTACTGGAGTAACGCCCAACGAGTTTCCTTTCGTTTCGTGACACCTCTCGCGCTGGAATGAGGTGAGGTTTTTTTGGACGGACTCTTGAGTTGAACAACAGAAGACTTTGTAATAACCTGTCAGGTAAGTTAATTGTTTTTTGGCATAATGTTCTGTTTAACCGATTCTATCTATGATGAAATGAAGACAGAAGTTGATGAGGATGTGTTTAAGTTTCTTCTAAAGATAACAAGACCTCGGTGAGCTAGAGATTTGTTTACGCGAAGACCAAAATCTTGATGGTGAGTAACTTATGAATTCATATTTATGAAAACTACTTGTTCAATCCAACATGTTTTGAATATGCAAGACAATTGAATGTATCAGATTCATTTTCAACTTCAATTTAGATATTTAATGCACCCTTTCTGGAACTCTAGTGTGCATAATACAATGTGAAATATTTGCATTTCTTTAGTAATAAGGTATGTCTGCAGTTATATTGTTATAGTCACAATGTTAATCGCATCAGTTACATGTTAATATGATTTCTTGATTCTTTGAGTTCCCCTTCAGGGAGATATATATATATATATATATATATGTAGACCAACTATTAAAAGGTGGTCCAAAAGCCGAAAGAGACCCCTTCAGAGTGGAAAACTGGTTAACTCCAGAAAGCCTGTGCTGTGGGGCAATTGCGCTTATGAAGCACACAGCTGATGAAGCAACTGTTAAGGAGAAGATGAAGCAGACCTTTACCTATTGGCAAAACATGGTTCATGAGATTCCCAAGATTCCTGGACATGAAAGGACTGGTATGTGAACATTCTACTGCCTTGTCAGTGTCATGGCAATTTCTTTTGTCTATTGTTCAATAGCCTGGGTTATGCTATCAAATCTGCCACGATGCTACACCATAATGGCATAATGTTCTGTTTAACCGATTCTATCAGATTGACCAGGATTTTGGTCTGATGTTTGGTAATGCTGCTACAAAGTTCCTGGAGAGGTGGCATACTGTCTACAAGCAGAAAGTCTGGGAACAAAGCTGTGATCTCACACAGCCGACCTTCAAGAACCGCTTCAAAATGCTCAATGAACAACAGACTTGGAAAATGGTATGCTGAAAGTAAAGGATAAGATATATAGAAGGATTTACTTTAAAATGGAAAATGGGTTGACTTCTAGCTTAATAGCTTGAATATTTCTCCATGAATTTTTACTTTCAGGATGGGACAGTGACATGTCATCCATTTTGGTTCTTGTCCACAAACTGTTTGCTAACTGTCTAATTTATAGCTGACTAACTCAGCAACTAACAGACACACTTGCGAGTTTTTCAAAGCTCATTTTGTCTTTGGTACGTCTTACAACCAGGATCTGGTAAATGTGTACAACTTCTTGCAAAGCACAATCTATGAAATTGATGTTGATAACACTAAGGTGAATACAAGGGTTGCAGAGTTGAGGGCTCGGATGCTTGGTCAGGCTGGTTGTATATTTTTGGATGTATTGTACATTTTTCAAAATAAAGTTTTGTTAAATACTTTTATTGGATTAATTTAACATGTTTAAGAGTTACAGAGTAAGTTTGCAAAGGTTTTAATTGAACCATTGTTGTTCAAGGTTCAAGGTTAAATTTTAAGTAAACATATAAAATGAAATTCAATTCTATATGGAGTAATATAATGAGAAATGTATCTATACAGAATCAAATGTAGCTCTATACGGAATCAATTGTAGCTCTATGCAGAGTCAAATGTAGCTCTATATGGAATCAAATGTAGCTCTATATGGAATCAAATGTAGCTCTATGCGGAATCAAATGTAGCTCTATGCGGAATCAAATGTAGCTCTATGCGGAATCAATTGTAGCTCTATGAGGAATCAAATGTAGCTCTATGCGGAATCAAATGTAGCTCTATGAGGAATCAAATGTAGCTCTATGAGGAATCAAATGTAGCTCTATGCGGAGTCAAATGTAGCTCTATGAGGAATCAAATGTAGCTCTATGAGGAATCAAATGTAGCTCTATGCGGAATCAAATGTAGCTCTATGCGGAATCAAATGTAGCTCTATGCGGAATCAAATGTAGCTCTATGCGGAATCAAATGTAGCTCTATGCGGAATCAAATGTAGCTCTATGCGGAATCAAATGTAGCTCTATGCGGAATCAAATGTAGCTCTATGAGGAATCAAATGTAGCTCTATGAGGAATCAAATGTAGCTCTATGCGGAGTCAAATGTAGAGTAAATTATCATCCAATAGGTTTAAGATTTTACTCTATTTAGACCAAATGTTATATTTTCTAGAGTAAATTTTTCCTCAATTTGAATTTACTCTGATAATTGTACTGTGTGGCCTGCTGCTGTCTGGAAACACTGTGGAATATACAGAGGCCAACTTTTGATTGCAATGTCAATATGCCAATGTCAACAAAGTCCCCTTCCTTATGCAATGCCAATGTCAATCTCTGTCCTGTTCTCATTCAGAGTGGAGGAAAAATCTGGAGCAGAGCAAAGCCAACTATTTTGGGATCGGTCAAAGCATTTTGCAGAAATGTGTCTCATTGCTCTCCCTTTGGAAATATAAGAATCAAGGATAGGAATCAAAAGATGTGAATTAAACTGAATCCCACTCTTAATTATATCAGTCAGCACTCTGTTGATGAACTTGTGACAAGACAGGTTCCCCAATCTTGATCTTTAAAGCTATGTACATATATGCACTCATCCCACTCCTGCAATGACATGTTGCACCAGCTGGACAAAATTAGCTCACCTGAATGAAAAAGTTGCAAACATTTGACTGCCGCTTGAAGTCAATCCCCAAGAAAAACTGCTGACCAACACAGCATTGCCTTCAGTGTTCCTTCTCATGAGAAGAGATGTTTGTGTCCAATGCAGTCTAAGTGATATGCCTGCGGACCGCAATAGAAACACGCTCTTTCCAGTTCCTCAGCGCGCAGAATCCACGGAGGAAGTCTAAATAGGGCCATGTGCTGTTTAATCATGCAGGGTACATGAGCCTGAACGGGTCTGCCTGCTGCATTACACTCGCTTTTCTGCACCATCTCTGCCAAGCGCGACACGCACTGGCTTTTCGCACGCACCGCCACTCTACTGTGGTAATAAGTTATCACCCCCCCCCCCCCAAACCCTCTCTCCCATATGCCCCCAATCACACACCCCTCCCTTCCCCGAAGTACACTCACTTGCTGCACAATTGCGATTGCAGAGAAACACCAGCAAGCAGCCGAACAGTGCAGTCTCGAGACGAAATACACACGTACCCATTCACACTCGCGCGCACACGCACAGAAACGCAATAAAGTATTCATCTTTCTATAGCATCCCCGCACATACACGTGCAGAAACAGAGCGAGAGAAACACACAACAAACTCACCAGTTGGGTTCTTGGTTTTCTTGAGGCTACTGCCACAAAGACACTGCAGCATATGCGATCCTTTGCTGAAAATGTTGTTCCAAATAAACCGCATGGATTTGGCGGGGGTGGAAGAGCAGGAGGAGGAGGAGGAAGAGGAGGTGGGGGGCGAGAGGCGCTCCGGATGCGGCAGCCTAAAATTCACCCACCGCATGGGGGCTGATCCGCCCCCCTGTTTGCATGCCAGCAGTGCCGGCCAGCTGTTGGGCTCAGTTCGGCGGTGCCTCGCCCTCCCGATCTGCACCATAGACAAGAACGAGAGCTGGAAGCCCGGCTCGGAGCCCGGTTTCTCGCCCGGTTCCTCAGCGAGCGCGGAGATCAGCAGCCGCACGTATTCCGCGTCGAACTCTTTCTCGTGCGGCAGGGGAAGAGCGACCGCCGCTGCGCTTTCCCACCGGGTCTCCGCCTTCGGCTGGTCCAGCGGTGGGTGGTCCTCAGCGGCGGAGGAGATGTCGCTGCTGCTGCTGCTGCTGCCGGCCGGGCCCCGCGGCGTGCGAAATCCCCGGGCGGTCCTCTTCAAATGGCGTTGTCTGCCGCGCGGCAAGGGGAGAGGAGCGGTTGACAGGCATGCGGCGGCGCTAGCGGGAAGTCTGTGGTACGCGGCAGCTGTCGGCTTCTGCACAAAAAACCATTGCATATTAGTGGGGATCGCAGGGGTCGGTGCGTCCGTCCGTGCGGGAGGGGAGGGGAGGAGGGGAGGGGTGCGGGTACTGAGAGTCCGTCAGCAAGTCTGTGGCATCCCTTTAACAGTATAGGCTACAGTAGACAAGTACTGCAGCAGGGGGATTCTTTCCAAACACACACACACACACACACTCAGGCACACTGCACGCGTACACGCGAGTTACAGAATCGACTTCCAGCATCAGCACTATTCCCAGGTCTCTGGTCCCCGGGTCTCTGTCCTAAGGTATCCGGTCGCCAGATATCTAGTCCTCAGGTCTCTGGTCAGTGAGAGCGCAAGTAGCCTTAAACCGGGCAGGTGAATCACTGCAGGGAATCTCCGCACTATCCCACTTCTCCTCTTTTAAAAGTCCTTATGAATTATTGATCCGCGTTTCGGCCTCCACTTCAATAATCCATAAGATCCAATGCGCAAAGATACTGCTGTCTGTCTATCGCCTCTTCCTCTCCTCTCTCCCCCTCCTCTTCCTCACCTTACGAGAAGAAGCTGCCGGACTGTGGCTCGACTACTCCAGAAACTAAATGAGAAGCAGTGGAAGAAGAACAAGAAGAACAAGAAGAACCAGACCGGTACCGGTCTGGTGCTTCAGCGTCTTCTTCAGCAGCGCTCCAGACGACCGACGGGCCGGTGAGGCACGAGGAGGTGCAATGACTATCTATACCTGACCAGCAACAAAGTGAGTGATTTTACAAAAAGACATTTCCTGTTGGCATCTTCAAAACAAAATATGTATATTTGTTCAATTTATTCGTTTCAATAATCAAATTGAAAAAATAGGTCCCTAAAACAGATATATTAACATAATTATTACAAAATGTTTCCGTATTCATGACTTGTTGTAGACTATGCCTTTAAAGCAAATTGCACTTCAAACAGCCTATAAAGCTCGAGCTCTTTTTCTGTGAAAAACGAGCAGACTGGGTTGCCTTCGATTTTGTTTTGAAGGAAACCATCACTTCCGGTTTGCCTGTGCAGCTTGATGCAGCTTACACAAGGAGATGAGCTACTTCACGCTGACACGTGGTTCCCGTACCGCCAGCATCTGGACTGATTGGATGTGAATGGTAAGATTTCTTTTTGGGGTGGGTCGACGAGATTGTGCCACCACGAGACCCCCACCTTTGGTCTCTCTTTACTGGGGTTTTACAGGGGCATCCCCCTTTTCTCGTAGACGTCACTCCAAACTAATCTGGCTGCACGACTCCCTTTCAAATGTATTACACACCTGTTGCACGACTCCCTTCTATACACTGTGATTCTTCGTTTTCCACTTACATTTTATGGGTTGGTGGATCGCGGGTTGAAACGGAGCTGAAAAACTCCGCAGTGGTGCGAGAGGAGCGAGCTGTCGCTCTCCTTGGTGCTAAAACATAATGCTGGCACACCCTTGAGAAACCTCACCAGTGGTCAGCTGTTGCGTGTGCACGCGAGCTCTCTGCACCTAATCGATTGAACTAACAACATCCACAACGATGAGCAGGAAATAGATTTAATTTAGTTTGTAGCTATACAATTACCAGTCACATTGTGTGTCTTGGTTTTAATTCAATTTCAGATAATGTTTGGATGGACAAATCTGTGCCGCACATCCATCAAGGCTTAAAGCCCTTTTCCTCGAAAGGCTTTTAAAACACACAACCCGTTCCCAGTGCCTAATTTGCCTAGTGAGTCAGTCTAATGCTTAGCCCCAAAACAGCAGTTATACTAAAGGAAACTTTAATGTTAATAGTACCTATAATGTTTGCAGTATGATAAAAACAAAATCTAAGCTCACAGAAAAGAAGGTGCTGCGCTTTGAATTTAGGAAGAGAAAATTAAACACATGCACTCTTAACATAGTCATTTAAGTAATTAAATTTTGAACAAGAAAGGGCTGAGTTATTTTCAATTTGTTTCAAGAAAGATGAACATAATTAAGAGTGCTAATCCATTAAATCCTTAGTTTTAAGAAACAACAAATTATCCACAAAACGATATACTCATGTTGTCTCATTGGATGTTCACAATTAATACATGTGGCATGTTGGCAATCTTTCAGCAGGCAAATACAGCTGTAGACATTTTCATCCCAGATATTTGTATTTTTGCAGTTGTATGCCAAAATGAGTGGCATTCCTTCTCCATCACAGACAAACACTGAACTTCCTGGAACAGAGATCAGTCACGGTAAACGTGTGACAACTCTCACAAACCCCTGCGTCTCCTGCTCATGCAATCTTCTGCTTTTTATGCCGTCACATTTTTTTTTCAAACCTTGTTGACAATTTAATGTTCTGAGGAGCTCAAGGCTGCAGCATTTGTCTGCTGTCATCAAAAGGGGCTCAAAATCATCCACAGCTGTGTGTCTGTGTTTGTCATATAGGAATCAGGAATCAGCAAACATTTACTACCAAAATATGTCATTACTTGGCGGTTGGCGCATAACAGCAGACAGTTGGACAATGGACAACAAGACATTTCCGTTCCTTCCATATAGCTGGAGAAGGAGTAAGAATCATGACCACAGTGAGTGTGAAGAGACAGAGAGGGACTGAGGTGGTTGCCCTCGTGCACGAGGGAAGTGGGAAAAGGAGGAAGCAAAATACCAAGATCCGAGCAAGTGGGAATTCATCAAATGCAAATGAATAGAGCTGGATATTAACTACAACGCTCAAAAACATAATTTGCACCACCCAAAGCTTGTCAACTTATTAATTATTTAACATAACTGTGACTTGTTGCTACTCTTTGTTTTTGGTGCACTTTTCCCCTATTAATTATTTATCTACCTGAATTGTATTGCTGACATGGAGACAGATCTGAGACAGTATAGACACGTTTGGTAAAAGAAAAATTGGAAAATTGAAAGAAGAATATAATCTGTAGGAAATGTATGAAGACCGCAATTATTTGCCAAAGTATAAATACTGTCACTTTTAGAAATTTGACCGCATCAAAAGAAAGATGGCTTGTGTAAAAGCTTGTCAGATAAAGCGTAAGGAAACAAAAATCCTCAACAATAATCCAAAGTAGCAATAGACACCAGCTGGGTGTGCAACAATCTAATGCATTTTGAATGAATGTTACGTAATTTTGTAATAAACAGATTCAACACAGCAGCCCATTGGGCAGCAGCCATTTCACATGTTGTTGCAAGATAAAAACAGGTGTAATTAATAACATAATTATTAAATAAGAACGGTAGCATATTTAATTTGATCAATTGACCTTGCTATGACTTGTGAAAATGTCTGTTATAAAAAAGGGACTATAATACATTTACACACATTTTACATTATACAATATTGCATTGGTTATAGCGAAATGTGGGAGTTGTGTACAATAATATGCGTCACCAAGCATAAGACATGACTTAGCTTTATCAATATGTAATCATCAACTAATTCGAGGAGGTGTAAAAAGTATTAGTAGCAACCAAAGTTTATTTGCAACGCAGAGACTGCTTTCCACTGAGTTGGCCTTACTTTACAGCGGGGGAATTCGTTACTAGGCAACGCAGTGGACCTCCACTGAGTTAGCATTAGCCTAACTTTAACCGTTTCTGGGTTTACTCACCTGGCTGGACGTCGTTCTGCGAACCTTGAAGGATTCCTCGTCTATCAGGTCCATGTTCAACTTCTCTGCTTTTTCGTTTAACTTAACGTTAAGTTAAATATATCCACCAGTCCAGTCTTCCTCGCTCGTGCCCTAAAAAAAACCCGTCAACTAATCCTTTAGTTGCTAAATGACGCTCGCTAGTCGCACTTAACAGCACAAACACTTAACATGCTGCCATAACTTAACGTAGCTAAAAGAAATACGCTTCCAAACTAACTTAATGTTAAAATTGCCGATATTAGTCCACTGCCCCTAATATTAGCCTTTTTGTGTTTTTGACGAGGACCAGAATTCACCTGTTTTCGACGCAACAACGTAGATGCGTTCGATTTGCATCCCTCTACGTGATTACAGGGCGGTGAATTAAATCAGTTTTCCCCTCACCTGCACGCGATACTTCATTATTTTAACACTTAATGTAGAGAACTTTACATCCAATATTTTTCACGAACTGACTCTTGTTTTAATGCAAATATTTTCATTTGATATCCAAAGACAAACAGTACATGCTTCTGGTTGGTAGATTTATCGACTGGTCGACTGTCGGAGATTTTCGTGCATCGAATCGAGCGCCTCACAAAATTGAGCACAACCAGGCTGATGAGCCCAAATTCATGTGGTAGAGCTCCATCTGCTGGCTTTCAAAAAGATTACAGGAAAATGTTTAAATAACGGGTTAACTTTTCATTAAAATAATGCAAGCATGTGCTATACATCGTTGTCTTGACTTGATGTCAAATTTATAAAAATGAAATATTCCCAAATGTCACATACCTGGTGTGCTTTTTTCGCCAATGCTGATTCATTGCGATGATTGAAACTCGATTGGACGTTAAAAAACAACATGTTTCACACGTTTCTGTCTAAGCTTCAGAGCAAACCCTGCTTTTTATACTTCACCTAATAATTAGATGAAAAATTGGAAAACCTTTTAGAGACAGCAGCCCCACAAATGACCTGAGAGGGGCAGCAATCGGCACTGTGTTTGTGTTTATAGCTTCTTCTTCTTCGTCTCTTTTACTTTCGGGCGGAGTAGACTGCGTAAGTAGAAGAGACGAAGAAGAAGAAGCTATAAACACAAACACAACCGTTCAGTGCATCAGCTGGACCCTTCACAACACCGGGCACACGATTTCAGTCAGGTAAATTTCTACCGAAATGCGTTGTAGACGTCTTTATTTTCTACTGACAGCGATACGGATTATTGTAATTGAATATGTGTCTGTCTATCTTTTCTCAGTTGCCATGGAGCGATGCTTTAGGTAGGAAGAGCAACTTAAAAGCGCTTAACTAATAAGCCACTAGCCTTTAATTGTTTACCGTTAGCTTCAGTGCATCTTCGCTTGCTGTTGTTATCAACTAAAAAAACTGTTAAAACACGTTTTACACGTTGTCAAAAAGCCGGAAACCGAATATTTTGCTAAGCTACCATTGCGATAACGCGTTGTGCAACTCCACTCCACATTTTGCCGATTTAAAAGTTCAGAAATCCTTTAAACATTGCCAGCGTTAAATCCAACAAAGTTAACGTTACAACTCGTGTCGATCATCGTCTGAACTTACAGAGATAAATGCAGAAACAGGTGTTTTGGTAACCGTCAAATGTGGCCGCCAACTATGCGGTTATACAGCGTTGCAATATTGTGTGCTGCTTTTGAACGCATGTTTGTTTTTTTCTTCTCTTAAAGTTGTAGAAAGGTAATTTCCTCTGCTTCTGATTCTTTCATATGGCTGCATGTAATTCTGCGTGCATCTATCTGCGCAGGTCCATATATGTATATATACACAGTTATATCTCTTCATATAAATATTTGGCCCTTTTTTTTACTGTTGAATCCTGTCAGAAGACCCATCATTTTATTTCTGAATGCAATCATGACTACCTCTTGTCTTCTCCTTCCCCTTAGTGTCGGCAGGGATGATTCCGCTCCTTGCTCCCCACCCCCTCCTCCTCCTCCTCCACCTCCTCGCGTTCTCCCCCCTCCGTTTCCTCCCTCCTCTCCCCTGTCAGTCCTGACTGCCGCTCCACAAGAAGCAAGGCTGAGTTTTGTGGCGGGAGCCATGGTGGACGTCAGTAAGTGGCCCCTGTTTTCCCTGCTGAGCACCGAGGAACTGGCCACAGTGCGGCAGGCCTGCGTGTTCGGAAACTCTGCCAACGAAGCCATCTACATCACACACGCCAATGAGGTACGCGGCGGTCACCTTGTTCATCTCCATCGGAAGCTTTGAGCAACTTGTTTCACTTGATGAGTTGTGGGTCTTTTTTTTTTTTCAAGGCTTTTGCGCTTGGGTTGAACAGCAGTGGCTGCCTCGGCACAGGAGACAGTCTGAGCACCATTGTGCCCAAGAAACTGGACTTTCTGCGGGGGAAGAAGGTCGCCAGCCTCAGCTATGGAAGCGGGCCGCATGTCCTGTTGGCTACAGAGGGTCGGTGCCACGTCGCCTGTATAGTCGCACGCCACCTCTGTTCGCTACCTGTCGGTCCATGTGCTCCACATGTAAGGGCCAACATGTTTGTCCTTTGCAGACGGACAGCTGTTTGCCTGGGGCCACAACAGCTACAGTCAGCTGGGGAACGGGACCACCAACCAGGGACTGTCGCCGCTGCCGGTCGCCATCAACCCACTGAACAAGAAAGTGAAGGAAGTGGCGTGCGGCTCGCATCACTCCGTGGCCCTCACTCTGGATGGAGAGGTGGCTGTTGCTTTTATCATCTTTCACTGATGTTGTCTTTTGAATGCTCAGTTTTAGGCCTCACATGCTCTAAATAGCAACAAGAGCAAAGCTACATGTACAAGTGTGTCTGTAAATCACGTTTTGATTTAGACGGGTCATGAGAAAACCTTGACGTAGCTACTTCCTGCGTCGGACTAAGCTGCTTATTTTTAGCGCCGAGGTCTTAAGTTGGCCCCTAATTAGGCTGTGTGCACGTGCGGCAGGCAGCTGATACCCTGTTAAGTACACCGTAGTCCATATGACGGACTTGTGTCACTATTGTACAAAACCAATGTGTTGTATAACTCCGAAGGAAGCCATGGAAACGCATTCCCTAAGAAACTGTCAAATCTTTCCGCTACGAACCGCGTCATCCCTCGTCCTGACCTTTTTTCCTCGTCCTGACCTTTTTTCC
Organism: Pungitius pungitius; assembly: GCF_949316345.1. Lineage (NCBI taxonomy): Eukaryota > Metazoa > Chordata > Actinopteri > Perciformes > Gasterosteidae > Pungitius > Pungitius pungitius. Next base: position 26,877,805 of record NC_084902.1, on the reverse strand, counting down.
CCACTGCTCCCCCCCTCCTTACCCCCCAGGTCTTTGCATGGGGTTATAACAACTGTGGCCAGATCGGCTCGGGCTCCACCGCCAACCAGCCCGGCCCCAGGAAGGTCACCGGCTGCCTGCAGGGCAAGACGGCGGTCGGCATCACGTGCGGACAGACCTCCTCCATGGCGCTGGTTGACAACGGAGAGGTGAAATCCAAACAAACCCCCCTCCCTCCCCCCACACTCCACACTCACGCTGAGCCGTGAAGTTGTTTGTGTATATTTTAGGTTTACGGCTGGGGCTACAACGGGAACGGACAGCTGGGCATCGGGAACAACGGGAACCAGCTGACGCCTTGCCGCCTCGCTGCCCTCCAGGGGATGTGCATGCAACAGGTGAGACGCAAACCGCCGCCCCGGAGAGGTTATCGGCAACGCGCGCTTTGCCTCCGTACATGACTCGACATGACCCCCCCCTTCCGTTCTCCCCCAGGTGGTGTCGGGCTACAGCCACTGCCTGGCGCTGACTGATGAAGGGCTGCTGTACGCCTGGGGAGCAAACACCTACGGCCAACTGGGGACCGGCAACAAGAGCAACCACCTCAGCCCCGTGCTGATCATGGCGGAAAAAGAGAGGTGAGGGGGGGGGGGGCGGGCGAACAGTGGCCGACGTCTTGTGTGTGGGGAGTCCTCCCGGGTCCCGTTTTGGACTCCTGCTTCCTGTTTCCTGTGCTCGTTTCCTCGCCTTCCCACCCCGTTCCTTTTTCCGCTGCCGGTAAAGAGGAACTCGTTGTAAACAATAACAACTTCCAGACTTTCCTTGTGAAAATGTGCAAATTTGTCTCGTTTGTCAGGATTGTCGAGGTCGCAGCTTGCCATTCAACTCACACGTCAGCGGCCAAGACCCAAAGCGGTCAGGTATATATGCAATTAACCGTGTCTACAGTGGCCCCTGATGTATTTTGTTCACATGTGGGGGGATTTGGGTATTTCCTGGCTTCAGAGTTTGTACAACGGGTTCATTTCTTTTATTATTTTGACCTGGCTATGTTAGATAACAGGTTTTTTTTCTATTTTGCAGGAATGAGTGTCTGTTTTGTCCATTTCTTTTGTTTTATGTGGGTTTTTTTTTTTGCTTCAAGGGTAATCCACCAGAAAAGTTTTTTTTTTCTTTTTTTCATCCGCACACATTTTGATCACCAAACTGAATGGGCCCTTGATATAAAACAAATCAAACCTGCCTTTTATAAATAGTGCTAAATAAGCCCCTTAGTCTCATTAGGCCATGATCACGTCTTTTATCCTGCAGGTGTATATGTGGGGTCAGTGTCGGGGTCAGTCCATCGTCATGCCACACCTCACAAACTTCACCACCACAGACGACGTCTTCGCCTGCTTTGCCACACCCTCCGTCATGTGGAGGCTCATGTCTATGGGTGAGAGAGAGAGAGACACAGAGGAAGCGAGATGACCCAAACCCTTTCTTCCCTTACACCACGCCATAATATTTGTTTCCGTCTGCCTCCCCTGCAGGGCACGACGACTTCACGACCGTCGCGGAGGCTCTGAGGAAAGAGTTCGACAGTCCGGAGACGGCCGACCTCAAGTTCAGCGTCGACGGCAAATGCATTCACGTGCACAAGGCTGTGCTGAAGATCAGGTCAGAGGAAACCAGCACTTTATCCCCCCCCCCCCGCCGTCCCAAAGGCGTTGAGGTTCACTCCGGGTGATGTGTGTTGTTGTTTCGAGGTAGGTGTGAGCATTTCCGGTCCATGTTCCGCTCCCAGTGGACCGAGGACCAGCAGGATGTGATCGAGATCGGCCAGTTCTCTTACCCAGTCTACCGGTCCTTCCTGCGGTTCCTCTACACGGACACCGTCGACCTCCCGCCCGAGGACGCCATCGGTCAGCACGCGCTAGCATTTGGAAAAAGCTGTGTTTTGTCAGTTGTGTGGCATTCAATGTACACGTGTGTGTGTGTGTGTGTGTGTGTGTATGTGTGTGTGCGCACAGGCCTGTTGGACCTGGCCACCTCTTACTGTGAGAACCGTCTGAAACGCCTGTGTCAGCAGATCATCAAGAGAGGGATCAACGTCGATAACGCCTTTACCTTGCTGTCTGCCGCCATACAGTACGACGCCGAGGTACAGCTCACACACACACACACACACACGGGCGCACCACGATACGGTAACATCGGGGCTAATCAGTCAGTTTTTTAACAGCTTGTTGTCTTTTTTCATTTCCAGGACCTGGAAGTGTTTTGTTTTCGGTTCTGCGTGAACCACCTCACTCAGGTGACTCAGACGGGAGCCTTCTGGCAGGTGGACGGAGCGATGCTCAAGGAGTTCATCAGCAAAGCCAGCCGCTGCGGGGCCTTCAAGAACTGAGCCGTTTAAAAGCCGAAAAAAAGCAGCCCTCGCAATATGGACTTTGACGCAGCATTACGGACAGATCTGAAGTCATCGGGCGCTTCCTGTCCAGCCGATAACGACGTGACGCTGCATTGTTTCACGCTGTACTTGAACTTTTGCTCTTTTAATTTTTTTTTCTCTGGAGGTTTCTTTTATATTTTTTTATTGTCTTCCTTTTTACTGCAGGTGAAGTTAACTTAGGAGATCGTACATAGAATAGAATCTGTGTCTCTGTTTGGGACCTGAAAAAAAGTGTTCAGGAAAAAGAGCTTTGATAAATGACTTAAACAGGCCAGGACGCCAGAACCACTGCACTAAAACACGCCTTTGTGTTACATATGCTTTCCATTTTTTAGTCTTTTTTTTTTCTTTGTTCTTCCAGCTTTTTCAGCTGGATCGCTGTGAAAGGGAAGATATGAAGCGTTCAAGGATGTTAGAACATACAACAAAGGCTTAATATTCCAATACGAAACCTATTCTTTTTTCCTCTGGGACCTCCAACAAACTGAGCCGATGTGGCTGTTCTGTGTTTTCTAAAGTTATCGGCGTAAAGGCACCACCCACTGAGACCGAATGAAATCCTTGATGATTTCTTGGTTAAGAAAGTTAACCCCACTTTAATTAAAGCACAAGACACTGCAGGTTATTAAGCAATGTGGACGTTTTAAAATGCTCTGTCGAAGTGAGAGAGATATTTTGTCAGCTTGGTCCTGCAGGTCCTGGTGTGTTACTGGTCAGGTCAGCTGACTTCACTCCGCTAAGTTTCAGTTTCGTTTTTTAGCTTTCCAATTCTTGGTTCGTTCAGATGTTTAAGACAACCAAGGAATTTAATCTGGCCGGAGCTAGATTGTAAGGTAAGAACGCTGTTGATTCATCAAAGATAAGTTCAGGTAAGAAATGTTGGGTTTCTGCGCTTTGAAGGTATTAGGAGCAAATAGTCTCGTTTTTGATGAAAACTGTGATGAAAATTTTGATTGTTCCAGTTACTGTATTAAGAGTATACTGTATTAAGTTTACTTTTTAATTGTTTTTATTTTAGTTTATAAAACTACAGGTCATTTGGTTCAATTTAGAGCTATGGTTCACAGTTAGGAATAGTTTCTTCATAACTGACATGTTTTTCTATATGTATATTTACTTGAAACAACCGTAGGCCTATTCATAAATCACTTAACTCTGCATTGTTTCATTAGCACTAAAGTAGTCTCTTTTTAGTTCATTCCTACTTTGTACACATTCCCTGACGTGATGCTGCACTACAGAAACTTATAAAAATGTTATTAAAAAAGATTCCTATTCAGCGCATTTATTTTGCTTTTGCTTTTTGTTAAGTGCTCCTCGTTTCCCCGCCCCCTTTGTTACGTCAGAGGCTAATGCGGAACTAGTCCGGATCTTCGTCAAGCCATCGACTATTAACCCCAACCAGGTCTAACGTATCGCAAAGGTTACGTAACATAATGTCACAGTTCCTTTGGCGGCGATAGGATCAGATATAAGGGCAGTCCCTCTGTGGAGGATATGTAGGATAACCCAGCACTTCGTAAGTGTAAATTTAGCATCCTTATTCAGCGATACTCCAATCGCTAACTGATGACTTGCTAACGTTATCTTATTTTGAAAGCAGCGGCCGGAAACAGTGTTGATCTGTCACGTCTGTCTCTGGAGCAAGTCAACGTCACAGCAGGTCTAACTCTTCTCTTCCTTCTGGTTGCTCCTCTCACAGTGGATTTCGGGGTCGGTCGAGTGTTCTATCGCTGATTGGATGGAAGACAGCGAGGTGAAGAACCCAGCCGATCCGGGCCAGTCCGTACCGGGTCGCGATACCAGAGACGGCGGCACCCAGACTGACAGCAGGATACAAGGTGAGCCGGAGGGAGAAATAGTCAATGGTAGCAATACCGGTCGCTGTTGGGTCGCGTCATAAAACAGCTGATGCGTGAGGAGATGAGACACCACAGACAATAACAAATAACAATAATCGTCAAAATGATGTCATTGCTGGGTGGTATGTGTGCTACTAGGGTGACGGATGCGTCGCCATGGCAATAAGGACAACAGGATGATTGGCATAGACCCTGCGTTTGGTTTTCGTCCCTCCTCCAGGTCATGATCCCAGGCTATCAAACGAAAACCTGTTCACCTTGTTGAGTTTGTGGATGGAGCTGTTCCCCCAAGGGCAATCCGAAGAAGATGACCACGGCGAGGTTGGTGTGCAAACACACTGAGATGATATGCCATATTGGATAACAGTGATTTAACATCAGCCGCGTTTCCAGATCCGCGGGACGGGTCTGGTGGTGGTGCGGGACGGCAAGGTGGCGGGACTCCACTGTTCTGGACCCGAGCTCCATGCGGGACAGGCCGCCATCCTCCAACATGGCGCCTGCTTGGCTGACTGTCAGTTGTACTTCTCCCGACGACCCTGCGCCTCCTGCCTCAAGATGATCATCAACGGTGAGGAGACTGTGCTGATGAACTTTGCCTATTTCGAACCACAATAGGGTGGCTAGGCAGCTATTTCTAAATCTGTTACCATGTTTGTTGGGCAAGTTGTAAGGTCTAAGGTCTACATAGCATAAAGGGACAGTGGAGCATGTGCTCCGGGTGCTGTCACACTGTTGTAAACTGCGCTGATTTTACAATCACGCCGACCTAATGTACATCGGTAGTGAGCTGAACTTTGGATCGCTTTGGCTCCGCCTCCACCACAATGCACAATGCCACTTTCTCTTCTCCAGCCGGAGTCAGCGAGATCTCCTTTTGGCCCGGTGACCCCGAGGTCAGCATGCTGAGGCCCGGCGCCGAGGACCGCTCGAGCTCCCGCGGCCGCATCTCGGAGGAGGCCGCGCTGGACGCCGTGGCAACGGAGAAGCTCAAGTCCAACAGCCGCCCGCACATATGCGTGCTGCTGCAGCCGCTGGCGCCGGGCCTGGCGCAGTTTGTGGACGAGACTTCCCGGGGGAGCGACTTCTTGGAGAGAATGTCCGACGACGAACCGGGCCTGAATACAGACGAGCTATTCAACGGGTACCAATCCGTAGCGCCTCAATGCTTTGGCAAAACGTCGGCGCGTTTCACCTAAAACGTTTCCTCCCGCTTCCCAGAGAGCGGACGAGACACCTGAAGGCCTTCTCCAGAAGACTCCTGATGCAGACGCCCGAGCAGCACCGGGAGATTTTGACCCACATGGGCCTGGAGAACTTCTGTGTGGAGCCGTCCTTCTCCAACCTGAGGCACAACATGAGGCAGCTGGTGGAGGTCCTGGCGGCGGTGGCGGCCGGCGTGCCGCAGCAACACTACGGCTTCCACAGGTCAGAGCAGGTCAGAGAGCGGCTCGCGGCCCCTCCGCGCGCTTCTCGCCGCGAGCCGTTTGTTGACCGCGTCGCTCCTGTCCAACCAGGGAGCAGCATTCCACCCCGGAGCCGTCAGAGAGTCCCCTGCCCGCCCGTCAGGAGGAGCTGTCCCAAGAAGTGGCTCGCCATTGCATCATCCAAGCCAAGCTGCTGTCTTACAGAACAGGTCGGGTTGTTTTTTTCCCTTCGTTTTGTCACGTCCGGTCACACTGAACCACGAGAGGTTAGAAACACAACAAACAATAATAATAAGCTGAGGATGAACAACAATATTCATCACTGCATCTCAAAAAAAGATCACATTACAAATATCCTTAGAATACAAGAACCACAGATAACTACGGTCAGCATTTGGTTCCTGTGTTTGAGTATCTCGACTGGGACTCTGGAGGCGGAGCTCACCAGCCTCTAACATGCAAAACTGTGAATTTTCATTCCAGAGGACCCAAAAGTGGGCGTGGGTGCCGTCATCTGGGCCAAAGCACCATCGGTGAGCTCAGCTTTCTTTTTGATTTAGCTTCTATTTTTAACACAAGGTGTCACAATCCAAGTCTGCTGTGGCCTGGTCTGGACCTGGGAGCTTTGCACTGAGCCCGGCTAGCAGTTTCTTGTTTCTGTAAACTGATAGTGATCTTCAATTTGGACTCGCGTCCCAAAATGGCAAACAAATTTCCTGTTGTAGAACGAGCAAAAACAAAGTAGGAATGCATTAATTTAATGGGTCAGCCTGCATCGTCAATAGCAGAGGAAGCGCATTAATGTTCCTCCTAATATATTTAAAGTGGAGCTGCTCTCCTGTCCCAGGCTGCCAGTAATGGAACGGGGCATCTGTGCCTGGTGGGTTGCGGGTACAACGCCTACCCAGCAGGCTCCCACTACGCAGAGTACCCCCGGATGGACACCAAACAGGAGGACCGACAGAGACGCAAATACAGATACATCGTCCACGCCGAGCAGAACGCCCTCACCTTCAGGTCGGAGACAACCCCCCCCTCCTCCCGGTCAGAGGGATCTCTCCCCCCCCCCTCCCTCCCTCCCTGTGTGAGCTTCGCCTGTGTTTCTCCCCCAGGACTCGCCCCATCAAACCCGAGGAGCCCGCCGCGCTGTTCGTGACCAAGTGTCCGTGCGACGAGTGCGTCCCTCTGATCAGAGGCGCCGGCATCGCGCACATCTACACCTGCGACCAGGACCGGGACAAGGACAAGGGGGACATCTCCTACCTGCGCTTCGGCGGCCTGAGGAGCATCGGCAAGTTCGTGGTGAGTGCGCCCGCGGCGTCGCCGTAGCAACCGGGGCAAGCGGACGCAAGGTGACGCTTTTCTTTGTTTTTTTACCTGTGTTCACAGTGGCGGAGGAGCCCTGCGGTTGTCCCGGCGTCTCCCCCTCGCCACGCCAGTGAGTTCCACCGCGTGGCCCTTCGGGACATATCGGCCAACGGGCGCGCGACCGCTGCTGTGTAACCTGCAGTCCTTTTTTCTTCTTCTTCTTCTTCAGATGGCTGCACGGGGAAGCGCGGCGGGCCGGCCGAGCGGGAGAGCCGCGGCACCAGAAAGCGGCGCGCCGACAGATCCAACGACTCGCAGGAGGTCGGCTGAGACGCAGGCGGGAGGGACACCTTTAAAAAAAGAAAAAAAAGCAGACCACAGATTTTATATTTGACGGTTGCCTCGGCGCAGGTGGAACTGGGAGGAATAAACGCTGCGTCCCGTTGGTGACTTGAATCTGCTGCTGCTGCGCGTTCGACCCGAGGAGGCTAAAGAGGGAGGAGACCAAAAAAACTATATATTTAAAATAGTAATATAACGTGTGATGTGTGGATCATTTTATTTTTTTAATAAGTGAATCGTTGATTTGAACTCATCCGAATAGATGTATGTATGATACTCTGCTGTGAGTGTTGTACTGGTACTCAACTTTAAGAATCAACAATCCGATACAAATACACTCTCATTTGTATTCAATCCAGTGGAAGTTAAAGCATCTTTTCAGGATATAACAAAAGGTGTTGAGAAAATACCACGAACACACACAAAGAAAGCATTCCCATCTTTTTATTTGTTGTGAAAGTGGTACAACCGCGTGTAGAGACGAGAGAGGGCTCTGCTCCGATTCACACGATGCGCCTCAGCTTGCAGCGTCAATAAAAAGCTGCTTGTTTACTCTCATCGACATGGAGAACCGTTTTTCTTTTACGCCGGGTTAACAGGGAACATTCACAGGTTTAGAATTGTTACGTTCACCCAGCTGCACTGCACTTTTTTTCGGTTTAAATATTAGACTTTAAACATGAAACTCGGATGCACTTCAAATATCAAGTGGGAAATAAACTCAGGGTTTGTTTTTTTCTTCTGACATACGTGCAAATGTCGCTATTAGAAAATGGAATTAGGAGTTTTAGTTAGAGTCAAATATAAAAAGTGGCATTTCAGCGTCATTGATTTTGTACATTTTATGTATCTTTTTTAAACCGTTACATTTCTCAATTACAACTTTGGCCTCGCTCTGCGATGGGTCTGCAGGGTTTAAGTCAGCGCTACTTCGCTATGACCTCTGACCTTTGAGCCGCACACAGCGGCAACCAACGCTGCAAAAAAGTTCAAAAAAATGTTTCAATCACGAGTTAAGAGGTTCACCGCTCAATCACAGCAAATATGTTCCACTCGGAGCATATTAGAATTGAGCTCCCCCTGGAAAGATACTGAATATACAAAAAGAGGAAAGAGATACAAATAAAAACCCCAAAAGGCACCTCTGAATCTCCTTTGCCGTTTCTACCACATGGAGGAGGAGGGCTGAAAGGATGCTCCCTCTCTCTCTCTCTCTCTCTCTCTCTCTGGCCAGCAGGTGGCGCTCTCACCCACACGGCACTAATAAACCAAAAACTGTACACGATGAAGAAATCAAACTACATATAAAACACAAATCCCCCCTCGAGCCGAGTGAAAACCACGTGATACAGTTAACAAAACGTCGTTTAATATGATACAGAAAGTGCTAAAATCCACGAGCAAAAAGAACCAGCCATCGATGTACCGAGGAGGCGCTTTGTTTTTAAGCCTCAAAATATCCCAAAAGCTGCGATTCCTTGCAGCCCAATTTCTTTTCAGAGGGAGAAAACTGGAGCGGTCGAGGGGATGAGAAGGTTGTTAGTGTTGCCATTTGGCTATTTTTTTCATTTGCAGCTACTTCATTTAAATAGTTAATGATCAACACTTCAGCTGAAACTGCATCTGATTTGTTACAATTGTGTCGGTCTATTTTTCTTTTTCAACCCGAGCTAATCTCCTGCCTCTAAACACCATGAGTAGTGGCGCTACAGGAAGAACAGAGACCGAAAACTACTGTTGCACAAGTTGTAAATGAACCAACAAAGCGAGATGAAGCCAGATGACGTCTTTGAAACATCTTAACCGTCAGTGGGGGGGGTTTTTCTTTCATTTTTTTTTCTTACTGTCAACTTCCAATCAAATAAAAAGTGGCGGGCGGGAAGCGGCGCTCCTTTAGGAGGCCGGTTTCTTCAGATCCCGGATCTGTTTGATCAGGTAGGTCTTCTCGTCGTTGAACTGCTCGTCGTCCGTGCGGTCCTTCTGGAAGTTGCTCAGGAAGTCGATTAGTTTGGTCTGGTTCTTGAGCAGGATGTCGATGATGGGCTGCGTCTTGTTGGGGTTGGCGACAAAAACCTGAAGAGAGGAGAGAGGGGGGGGGGGCGGGGGGGTCAGACACACATTTTTACAAAGAAAGAGATTTCTACACAACGTTCTGCATTTGCCGCGTTTTTGACCTTGAACACATGGAAGGCCTCAAACTGGATGTTGGGGCTTTTGTCTCGCAGCAGATTCATCATCAGCTTGAGATTCTCGGGCTTGCTGATGTAGCGCGTCATCACCGTGAAGTTGTGTCTGTCCAACAGCAGCTCGCCCAGGAGCTGCAGGAGAGAGAGAGAGAGAGAGAGAGAGAACCAAGGCATGCATTTTTATGCTGCAACGGAATTGAATTTCTCCGATTGGGATCCATGGTGTTCGATGCTGTGCGGAGTCACACCTTCAGAGACTGCCTCTTGGTGACGTAGTTCTCAGAGTGCAGCAGCTTCTCGTAATCCCCAAACACCTGTGGTGACGTTAGACAATGCATTAAAAAAAACGGCAGACTCGCTCGAACATGTGGCCTTCACATCCGTCTTGCACTCTCCAGCACACGAGTTAAAGAATGACTCACGGCATCGTAGTGCTGCTCGAGGTATTCGGCCACGAGCACCTTGTGTCTCGTCAGGAGATCCTGCGAAAAGACGGGGAACGTTTGTTACAAACTAAAGATCAAATTAAAGAGTGCAACGTTGCAAAAGAACAGTAGGACCCGAGGCACCTTGAAGGTGGCGAAGGCGTCGGAGGCGATGTCGAAGGTGGACATCTCCACGTAGTGGAAGAAGCTGTTGAAGTGATCCGACTGCAGGACGACCTTGGCGAGCGGCTCGTGGCGGATGCACTCCCTCAGCATGATGCCGCAGTTCAAAGCCACCTGGGGAGTCTCGTACCTTCCGCCGCAGGGGACAATCATTTGTGTCACCTCTCGGCAAGCCTTCCCACTCTGTGGAACACGTACCGGTGTGTGTGTGTGTGTGTGTGTCTCACCCTTTCAGCAGTATGAAGAGGACCTCTTGGTGGGAGCAGAAGTATTCCACGGTGGGGCTCCGCGTCCCGATCTGCCGCCTCAGAATGTTGTTGAAGATCTGACACACGTCCTTCTTCCCCTGGACAGGCACAAAGTAGACGCGTGACCCTCTAGCGCCCGCTGCAGCTTCTCCTCCCCCCCCCTCACCGCTGCCAGCCACCCCGGCTCTCCTCACCTCGAAGTCGATGACCTGCAGGTTCTCCACCAGCGACAGCAGCAGGCCGCTGTTGTACAGCTCCTGGGCCAGCTGGGCCACCGTCTCCGTGTGAGGCTCCTTGTCGTTGCTGCCGTACAGGATCTCCTTCATGGACACCAGACACTTCGACACCTCCTCAGACGCCTGGGGGGGGGTTCAAAAACAGACATTAAAGATGACAAGTGAGGATGGCAGTGAGGTGTCAGGAGAGGACGGGCCCTTCTCTACCTTGTCGGTCTTCTTGTCCTGTTTGACCAGAATGGCGAGGTTGTCCTTCAGCGTCCTGACGATGTCCGCCGGACTCTTGTGGGATTTACCAAACAGCGGCATGGTGGACGGACACACTCGCCTCAGGGACCTGGACCACAACACACACACACACACAGGGCACATAAAAGGGAGCGCTCAATGACACGTTGGATGCACGGTCTGGAGATGGATCAACGACTCGCGAAGTGAAGGGGTCTAATCGAAGGGGAAGCGTTCCCACGAGAAGCAGGGAGAAGGTTTGGGGGCCATGTGACCGTGAGCTTTTGAATGAGGCAGCAGTGACCGGCTCAGGAAGGAGGAGGCGGCGAGCTCGTGACTGCTAATCCTCGCCCTCCCTCTTAAATCCAACTCCTTCCTCTCTCCATCCACCTCTGCTGCCACTCCCCCTTCCCTCCGAAAGAGACTCGCCCGCCGGTGCCTTTAACAATATGCATTCAGCGGCTGTAACTCACGTTATTATCGGGTGACGCCGTGCCTCCGGCGGCCACCGTCAATATTTGTCAAAGGATAAGCGAGCAAACTCCCCTGCTTTCTGATCCAACAACGTTGCGCGTGAGGTGGAATATTTCCACTCTGTCCTCCGGGCCTTGTGGCTGCAGCTGTATGTTAAAAGGGACCCGACAGTCAGAAAGAGTCGGGGGAAAACTGTGCAGCCTGCGTGTCCCCTCGCGGCCTGCCCCAGACTGACTCAACGTTATGTAAAGGAATTCCACTGGTGCACACAGCTCTCTTTTAGGTACAATCTAATCTATTCAGATGGAATTATGAAGGACTATAGGGGCCTGAAATAAGGAAATACAGACTGAAGCTATAAGGTTGCTCTAGATACAAGCAGGAATCACCCTCAGAAGATTCATGCTTTGTTGATTCATCATAACCACAAGCCAAAATGACCATCGGCAGAGTTTGAGACAACTTTAAATTGCCTTCTTTTCTGTCCGAAATACAAAGACACTCAGATTAATGTCACATAGGACACCGAGAGCTTCAAACTAAAGAACGACCAATATTTAACACCCATTTTTCTATGGATTGACTACCATATTAATCAATGAATTGCTTCATGCAAACACAAAAATCCAGCATATACCCAGGCCCGAGAATAAGAACATAAAAGAAAAACCCTACAAATGGTCTGCGGGTAGTCGCACTGGTAGCCGGTGGTTTCGATGACTAATCAGAGTCATTCCAGTGGAGCAGGAAAGTTCTCTTCACACCTACATGTCAGTCCGTTCTTCACAACAACAATCGGGGGCAGATCCAGGCTCGTGCTAGAAACAGGTTTCAAGGACTCCTCGCACATTCATGAACGCTTTTAGCGGCTTTGGTTTGCGTCAGTGTCTGCTCCTCTGAAAAGTCACTCAGCTTAAAACCAAACCAAATCGAATACAAGTCCAAACTGTTCCGTTTAAAAAAAAAATATTTTTTTTTTCCAAACATCCTGGTTTGTTCGAAATTCTAGTTTGAATAGGCAGCTTTGCTACGGTGCCACAAGGGGTCACAGAAGGGGTCATCTTCGACAAGAAGGTTGTCCTCTCCAAGGGCACCAGGAGAGGAACGCTCCCTGAAAAAGCACAAACACCAGCTCGGGCCCGTTTCCTGAGATTAGTAATGATTTGGAGGAAAAATGAAATCATCCCTTTTTTCAAACTTCAGCTACTGTCCCCACGCAGCAGACTACGGACGCGGGTGCCTGCCTGCATTTGATCCACTTCGCTGCCGTTTAGACACACAGGAGATTCAGTTACAGCTCTTTGCTATTGGATGTGTCAGAGCTGCACGTACACCTGCTGCACGTCCACCTGCTTAGATAAACAGTGTCATGGCTGAGTGAGGAACAGTCTTGTGTAACCCGAACTAAACAGATGCAGGCAAGAAGGGTTCATTCGTTGTTATTGCTTATTGGTAATTAAATGCAAAAAGGATCAACAAGGGTTCATATATTATTTCAGGTATCAATATAGGTGTGCTTTATAAATCTTAGCATAGCAGATTTATCAATGCTAAAGCATGAATGGCAACTCTCTGGGGATCAGTTAACTTGATTGATGAATTGAGCATTAAATGGTGTTTGACAGGTCTTATTATGAAAAGCGTTACCGGAAGCTGCAATGTTTTTGTTCTCGCCGGCGTGACGCTGGCCGTCTAAAGTAACATAGCGAGGAGGGAGAAAAAACAAAGACAAAAACACGCACTGCGTTTGTGCTGCTGAAGAATTAAAGATCCCGAGAAACACAACGTTGGAGGAAATATAGCGTACAAACAAGACGCATTAACAGTCCCAGACAACGTGATTTAACGAGGCTACACCCCTCTCGCCTCCGGCTAAACTCCCTTTTTTGTTTGACAGATTCGCAGAGCTAATCTCAACTGCCCTGCGCTATGTCAAAAAAACAGCTGCTACGACGGGCACCGCAGAGGTGTCACTTAATAGCACAACACACATTTGAGCCCGAACGAAGTTGCGAAGACTGTCAAGGGCGATACCGTCGCTCCGTAAAGGTGACTCGAGAGCTGCTGCTCTTCGGCAGTGGGAGCTACAAACGGTACCTACAGCGGGAGGGTGTTTGGTGGGGTATCCTTCAATGTCTGGACCGCTTCTGTCCCGGTTCGCAGCGCAGCCGAGCCTCTCCGACAGGCTTTAGTAGTCAGGCCAGGGCTGTTTGTCAGCCGGAGAGTCCGTTAAAAATGTGAGCGATACAATTCAGAATGTGCGGAATCTGTTAAGAAGCCAGTGCGAAATTCCATCTGGTCGCTTTCCAGTCAACTGTAAAGCAGGCACGAACGAAGCTAACGATTTCCGGCGTAAGCCTTCGTAATAAACGCTGCAAGGACGGTCCACGGTTTAAACTAACGGACCAACAAAGGAACGATGAGGGTTCAATTAAAATGGGAACTGTTAAAAGTAGAAATGCCACCTATATTTATGAATATAACGGAGACAGCTCTCTATTTTTACTATATTTCTGTCGCGCACACACATTTGCTTTATAGAGTAAATTACGTCACTTCCGATAGGAGTCCGACTCCCGCATGCTAACTTTATATATCTGTATCTTTCCAGCCACGGCGGAGTCTCGTTCTCATCCTCTCACATCAAGTCCTTCTATCCTGATTGCCTCAAATATTATCATAAAATGTAGTGCGATGTTATCTATTTAAGATGATTTGCTTCTTTTAAATTACTGAGATGGATAACTTCAGGAGAAAAGAGGCTGAAGGTCGGATGTTGTACATGTTGGAATGCACCCCAGGACAGTTTGACAGTCTAACTGGAAAAAGCCCATTGGAGGTATATCACGTGGTTAACATTGCACATTAGATCAAAATACATATTTTATAAAATAATCAATATATCCATGTATGTATGTCGAATTATAATACTACTAAAACCATTACAAACTGTTGAAACATTTGACTAATGCCATTTATTAGTGTTTGTAAAAGCATACATGTCTCACACTGGTCAAATTCTGGGGTTTTCCAAGAAACAAATGGCATTGCCAAATGTAAAATAAAATAGATTAAATTCCAATTAAAAAGGCAAAATCCCTTAGAGGAAACCATCTCAGACTTTATTAAAGCTGCTTTTCATTTTACATACAATTGAGAATTACATATTTACAAATATACACAGATATCTCTCATTATAATATATTTATATCAACACCATACTCAGTAGATACAATAGGAAAATAAAGACAGTGGTTGCTGCAATGTGCTGCATAAAAAGAAAATATATAACCCTTCTCATCTCTCCAGCCTCCAAGTCAAAAAGTAAAAAACAATCAGTAAGCTTTATTGTGTGATCATGACAGAACACTGACGTTTGGTGCCCGAGTCCGCTCCCAGGAGGGCAGAAAGTCTCACAACATACAACGTTGCCTGGTAAAAAAAATACTTTCCTTGTCCTGGGCTTTGACAAGAGAGGTTCACGGGGAACATGCCACAGAGAGACCAGGAGACTCACATAAACCACGATCCTCTTCACAATGTACAGGCTCTCAAGGAAAACAAGGTGAGCTACAGAGGACACATCTGTACAAGTGTAACATACATTTTCTCCGTCTCCCCCGGCTCGTTTACTCTCTGGTTTAGCTCGCAGTTGGAGAGGCCCGTAAGCATCCTTTTTTTTTGGGAGGGAGAATAATCTTTTTTCATAGGGAGGACATTCGTGGCTTCGAGTGAGAAAGGTCATCGTCAGAGCTGTGTGTAACCAAATCACAGCGGTGATATACACTGGAGGACTAATACAACCCAAGAGGCGGTGGTGGTTTGAATGCCACACCATGCATCACTCTTCTCTCCGTTTCATCGAGTCTTACACCTAAAAGGAAAGTACTCCCAACCCGCGTCACCCTTCTTAGTGATGATCCTCCACATCATGGATTGAGCAAGGAAACACTGCTGTGGGGCGGCTGGTGCAAACATGTTTGTGAAAGGGCCGGGCCGCCGGTGAGCGCCGCCCGTGGAGAAGTGGCGACCGTCACATGGCCGAGCGGGGCCGGGAGCGGGGGGGGGGGGGGGGGGAGGGGACAGAGAAGGCTTTTGTCGCAGCAAACCAAACACAGGTGAGCGCGGCAGACGTGACACAGAAAGAAGAAAAAAACTGGATTCATGTGCAGATTGTTAAAGCTTTCTGTGAAGGTGTGTGTGTGTGTGTGTGTGTGTGGGGGGGGGGGGGTGTAAGTTAACTTGTTGGACATAATTCCAGCAGCTAAATGCATTAGGGTGACATACAATAGTTGGATTTGTTCTGAAGCACGCGCACACACACACACACACACAAAAGGGCGTTAGGTCGACGGGAGCAGACCTGCCCACCAACGCAACGTCTCGGGCTTCCTGAGAGGGGAAATCCAGAGCAGTTTAGAGAGCAAATCTGTCTATCGCTCTTGAAAAAAAAGAACAAAAAGACAAAGAATAGGTCCAGAGGTTGTGGCAAAGCTGCCCGCTTGCCATGTGAGTGGTTTGACTTCTGACCACCAGGTGGAGCTGTGGGTGACATTCACCTGAACACCACAATTCCAGCCGGGAAGCCCTGATCAGATGCCCTCAAAGCGTTTTTTTCCCGTTGCAGAAGGCCGCCACATTTCACAGTGTACGATTAATGTCCGACACCACAAGTATTGTGTGAAATACCAGCCTGGTCGTATCTGTGGACCGTGATGTCATCAACTTTGAGGGTTCTGTTTGAGTGAGGATGTTCTTCAAATCGGTCCATTTTAAATGCTACATTATAACAAGATTGAAATATTCTGGACATTTAAAAATAATCTAAGGCGAGAGTTTAAAACTGCTCGCCGGAAATTAGATAAAAAGTCAGATAAAACTGCTGGAATCCTGAGATGCGGTGATATTTCAGGTTGGTTTTTGTTGGACTGTGACATGACCGTTCTGTGTGATGGAAGCGTGTCAATCCGTCCTCCCGTCATCTTTGGGGTTTTATTCCACATGCAAGATGTTTCCGGCTCACGGTTTGATGTCGGAGAAGCTGGTGTAGGTCTCGCTGCAGCTGGAAGAAGTGCTGAGGTTCCCCGAGACGCTGCCGTCTGCGGGACAAACAACAGCGGTGTTTGAAGAGCACACGGAGGCTTTGAGGAAAAGAAAAGGCTTTAGGATACGGGGCCTCTATGAAGCAAACAACGAAGCACGTGGGCAGAATACCTGAGCTGCTGAGCGACTGGGACGACTTGGACTCGGAGATGAGGCTGAGGAGGTTCGCTGCTGCCACCCAGCCCTCCTGACTGCTGCGGAGGTTCCTCACGAACCTGCACAGGGTTGAACAAGCAGCAGTTGTTACCCAGAGGTGTTGCTGCTTATTGCACATAATCATTTAAGGATTTAGGGTGAAACTAATGGGGCCCTTTAATATTCAAACAGATTCTTTGGACTGGAGAAAAGCAGATGTTTACCACTGTCCCTCCTCTCCTTCTCTGATTAGCTGCACCACGTCTCCACTCTTGACAGACAGCTCCTGAGGTCCCGCCTTCTCGCAGTCCGCTACCACCGTATATTTCCCTGGAGCCTTAGGGTTCAAAGGTCAACAAAGGCAATCGTTTAGTGGTGGCAGAAAGGAATGTGGTAAAAAGAGACGTTTTCAGATTGAGGCTCACCAGCTTCCTCCCCACTTCGTCCTCGGGGTCAGAGTTCATGGGGTCCTCGCTGCTAGAGTACCCTTCATTCTCTTCTGTGGCATCCACCGAGAGAGACGCCTTGTTCCAGCCTGCATTTGAGGAGATAAGTGGAACACTGAGGCACGGGAAGCAATATACGGTGATGCTGAGAGTGACTCTGCAGAGTGGATAGTTGTGATTAGAATATGAGTGAGAGCGATGTTTTCTGGAAATGAGAGTCCCAGTTACACGTACAAACCACACCATCTACTCCAGGAAATCAGATCAAATCACGTTGTTCTGACGAATCAATACATTTACACACAGACTCAAAGTTCAAATCAAACTGCAAATTCCAGAGAACATCGATGGAGAAACACAAACCAGAGCGAAATCAAGATTCACGATCAGAAGACTGCTGAGAATCGAACGGATTGATTTCAAAGCTCCTGGCGCTGGAAAATAAGTTCTGATTCTCATTGTTCACGCAGCACAACCTCAAACCGTAAAACACCCAACAGCAGAGGAAGAGAGTGATCCATTGGGGGCAGAGTAGGTGGCTTGCAGAAAACTGTGCTTTTTAGCCTTGAAGTGAGACTTAAAATGTTATATTTGGATTAGCTGAGAGCAGACTTCCACCATCTAGGGCCTAATGAAAGACATGACTCAATGCAAGGCTAAAAGAAGGGAAGGTGGATACTTTGCCCCACTTTACCTGCAGTTAAAAACCAGCCGTGTCCACCACAAACCACACCAAACCCCTCAGAGCGGCTGTGTACCTGCCCGCTTGTTCTGTAACAGACTAGAAGCCCTCATCCATCGGACTCTGCTCAGAGTGACATGGGGAGCCGGCTCTACAGACGGGGGGGGGGGGGGAAGACAGCCAGCGAGTCGGTGAGACAGGTCGTCCCGCAGACAGACAGCTGGGTTAGCGGCATGGACGGGGAGAGAGACCTCCAGTGGTGAACCTGATCCGCATCGCTGCCATCTGACGTACGCAATCAATTTACCTTCTCTTGGGTTTCTAGTCCGTGTGCTACGCCGAGCAAGAACCCAATGCTCCCCCAAAAAAATCTAATTCAGTGATTATTACTTTGACCTGTGAAAAAAGTAATGTTATGCACAAGGTAACTGTGGTGTTCACGGGCCCAAACAAACTTCAAGGTCCTGCATATTCCCCCCTCTGAACACATGTACACTACTGGGATGGTAAATGCAGGGCGAAAGCCAGCTTCTACGGCCGGATTAGTGTTCGGTGTCACTCCGTATCCAGTGTCACGCTCTAGTGTCTAGTGATGGAAGGATGAATGACAGGCTCCAGTGTTAGATGGGCCCGGTAGATATATCGGACGACGATGTACCTTTGAGCCCAAACGGCGTGGGGTCACTCTTGACCAAGTGGCGTTTGGAGGCGTGCTCGGGGCTCAGAGCCGAGCCTGGCCACACAGGCAGAAACCAGCGAAGGGAGGGAACAGGAGGAAGAGGAAGAAGAAGAAGAGAACGAAGCAAGAAAACAACACTCGTTAACGGTCTTGTACATGTTGTGACCTCCAGTCTTTGGTGAAAGACACCGAATCTGCCTTCTGTAAGTCTGGTGTTTTTTTTTACAGCAGTAGCAATGTCAGACTTTCACCACCAGGAGGATGCAACATATCAACTAGATTCACCAGTTCACCTCATAGTGGTATTATAAGGTGATGGTTCACATTCACTCAATAACACAGCACATGTACGCACTGTTGTTATTATAAAACTGATGATAACTATACTGGCAGAAGGGGAAACACTGTCAGTAACACTGTTGCTTAAATTAAGGCTTATGAATAAAACTTTTCACTTGTTAAAATCCTCTCTGGGTCTGCCAACGTTACCTTTCGGACTCTTCAGATTGCTGAAGCCCTGCAAAGTAAAACGCTTTTTAGCCACTGAAGACCTGTCAGTGGTGGGACTGGTCACTGGTTCATCTGGAAATAATGGTTTGAAATGGAGGAAGAGGAAAAATAAAGATTTCGCCCCCCCGCCCCAAATAAAAAGAATAACAACCGAGAGTTAGAGACAGAAGGAGGAGCCGTGAAGATGAGGGTGAAAAAGAAAAGGAAGATCAGTGAGTTCACTTTGAAGCTCTGAGGGGCATCTCAGCTGACTTATTCATTTCATCTCTACCTGTGAGCGTTTATCAAACATTCACCTTTGTGTTTCGGTGAAGACGGGGAGTCAGACGCCGAGCTCGTCTCCGCCTTCTTCTCCTCTTGCTTCTTGGGATTTTTCTGTCCACTGCTACGAAACGGACTGCGGGCGAGGAGGAGCAAACGTGAAAACAAATAAAAAAAGGCCTCTGACCCGTGGGGGCTCCTTCTGAGGCGCGATATTTATACAAGACTTCAACCCCACCTGAGGGAGATGGAGGTGCTGTTGCTGGTGGGACTCGGGAAAACGGAGTCAGAGCTCTTCTGCTGACTGGCATCTGAAACATGAGGCACTGTTGAAACCGGTTACGTTGAAAAAAAAAAAAAAAAAAAGACAACAGGGACGAAGAAACGCAAAAAAGGAAGGTCTGCGCGGCCGTGTTACGATACCTCTGAAGGCTTTGAGCTGCTGGGTCAGAACTTTGCGGATCTCATTCACCCACAATGTTTTGATCTCCGCCGTCGGAGCCTGTATTGAGAAAAAAAAAAAAACGATTACGCGGCATTAACAGCGTGTTCGGTTCCTTCTCCGCCTATCGGAGCGCCGAGGCCGACTGAGCTCACCTGGACTATGAAGACTTCGTCTCTGGAGTTGCACCAAACCTCGAACTTCTTGTTGTCCCCTTTGGCGCTCTCTGTGATGCCCACCGCGGTCATCTGAGAGGGGAACGAAGGTACAAAGTCAGCCCAGTAAAAAAAAACAACAACAACAACAACCAAAAAAAAACAGATCGCCGTCAGCTCACACTGAGGGAGTGCTTGAAGCTGTAAGACGGCGCCTTCTCGTAGCCCTCGCCGTTCTCTTCCCTCCTCTTGCAGAAGAGCAGCGCCTTCTGGTGCAGGAACAGGTGCCGCTGCATGGGCTTGAAGCGGGCCAGGTCTTTGACCTTGGCGTGACCTTTTTTGTGCTCCGTCCACACGCTGAAGGAGCCCTGCATCAGCAGGCGGCCCAGATCCGACAGGTTACCCTGAAAATTGGGGGGGGGGGGGACAAGACAGGACAGGAGTTTTATTCGCTGCCCTCGTGCACCGAGAGGCCGCTCGGGATCAACGAAGCCGCCGCCGCAGACCTCGTATCCCGTGATGGCGATCAGGTGCATGGAGTCGTTGACGGCCTTCAAGATCCCCAGGATGGAGGAGAGCGCTTCCTGTAGGTCATCGCATCCGTCGCATCCCTTGCTGTACTTCAACATCTCCTGCGAACACACGGCGAAGAGTGGGAAATACAGCGAGACCGAAATAAACCCAGGTGGTTCCACGGGGGAAAGCTGCACAGCTCACCTTCAGCAGCAGCTGGTACTTTGTTATTCTCTGGACGGGTTTGAGGAGGTAGGAGTCCAAGCCAAGTTTATGTTCCAGCTTCTTCTGGCACTCCTGGTTCACAAAGACATCCACCCACGAGGATGCTTGAGAGTTCATCGCTCTTAAAGGCCACACGGGAAGCAAGGGAGTACGAGGCGATGGGTTACCTGGAAGAAGGCACAGTCGGAGCACTGTCTCCACAAGCTCTCAGAGCGCGGTTTATTCTGGCAGTACGCCTCGTAGATCTGCAGGTCCTTCATCTACAGGGAGACGTTGAATGAGGTCATTGATTTGACTTTTTAAGATAAATGTATATTTTTCTTTAATTGGCTCGTTATGCGTCTGCTTACTCGCTCTAAAAAGCAGCGGCCGACCAGTTCTGGGCAGTCGGTGTAGGCTTCAAGCTCTTTTAGAAACGTCCTGCAGCAAACATGGAGGTTTAGAGTGCAGCTCTACTTTCACATCTGTATAGTTATCGAGAACCGGAAGGTAGCAGCTTAGCTTAGCATAAGTACGTGACGAGTGGGCCGGGGAGAGTACCTCTTATGAAACTGGTGGATTTCAGACATGTTGCCAAAGAGGACGACCTTCTTGCTCAGCAGCGTGCTGGGGATGAGGTGAGCCATGGCTGGGTTGTCCATCTCAGCCGCGTAGCCCTGGAGAGGAATATTAAATCTGTTCAAATGCGTCACCCAGTACCAACTTACCTAACAGCAGTCCTTGTGACCAACACTCACCTCCAGCACACACAGCAGCTCCTCCACATACGCTCTCTCCGTCTCCAGCAGCTCATTCATCACGTGGCTGCAACACACCGAAACAGAACCTTCCGTCATGACGTCACCGCCGCTTTCCTCGACTACGGCTCCGAGGATGACCTTTAAATCGCCCCCTTCCCCCTCCACTTACCGCCGAAGCACTGCCAGGTTTTCCTCCTCCTCTGACAGAGAAGCATGTCTGGTGCCACCGTTATGTACGGGAGACTCCACCTGTACGCACATTCACACGTAGTGTTAAACATCTCTGATCATGCTCAATGAAGGAGAATCAAACTCAATTTTGGTTTAAATGTTGACTGCCAATAAAATTGATTCATAGTTGTACAGTTACCTTTTTGAGGAGGGAATTATCTGCAGAGTATCTTCTCTCTTTCCTCTCTTGATCTGAAGAACAGAGGGGAAAAAAAACTGGTCAGGTCAGGAGATTTGAAGATTAAGTCGTCTTCGTCAGTCGATCTATCGATCCAGGCTTACTGGGCGAGGAGAGCGGAGACTTCACTTCAGGTCTTGGGGCCACTGGCTGGACCGGTCTGGTCTGTTTGGCGGCGAGTTTCTTCAGGCTGACGCGTCTCTTCTCAAACATCTCCTGTACTGAGCTTTGCTTCTGGAAAACCCTCTCCACCTGGTCCTAAACGAGCCGGAACACCATCGCTGTTATTGCATCCAACTCAAAAAACAGAAACAGAATTTCTTCTGTCAAATCCACGTCCTACCGACCCTGAGCTGAGCTGTGAGCACCGCTTCATACTGGCAGCAGATGGCGCCGCAGTCGGCGATGGCGTGTAGCGGCGCCGTGTCCAGGTATCGCTCCAGCTCTTGCAGGGCCGCTTCGGCCCCATCCTGAGACTGGCAGCGGTCCACTGGCTGACTGGCCAGCAGGAAGATGCCCTCCTCGCACCACCGCGACGCCTAGGAGGAAAACATTTGTAGGCGTTATGGACCACGACGTCTGGAACAAACACCTCCTTTTGTAACCCAAGAAAAAAAGGAGGATCTCAACCACACGCCTACCTTCTCCAGAGCGTGGTGGAGCTCCATCGCCCTGAGCAGGAGGTCCTTCTTACTCCTCATCGTGGAGCTGATCTCCTCGCACACTCCTCGCAGCTCGCTGCACTTTGGCCTGATTGAGTCCTCTGCGTAGTGGGAGTTGTCGATCAGCCGGTCCCCATCACGCGCAAGAGACAGGGCGCGGTCCAGCGCGTCCTGTTGAGACACATCAACGACGCGCCGTCCTTAATATAAATCTCCTTATATATGTCCTTCTCTGCCCTCTCCGTCTAAGTAGTGGGTTCATTATGGAGCTGGATGGAGGGGGACACGCACTTTGACCAAATCAATCAACCCCTTATGTATCTCATGTGGAGCTCGTGCAGCGAGTGGGGGATGGGTACAGGGCTTCACATTGATTACATCATTGGCCATATGGCTTCGAGGATGCATCCACGGTGAAAGTGTTGAGCATTTGCTGTGTGATGAATCATGGCAGTGTGTGCGTGTCTTACACATGCTTTGTCCTCCTGTCCGCTGAGCTCCCGGAGGACGTGCTCGGCGTGGGCGGGGCTTACGCTGACCTCCGAGAACCCGGCCAGCCGCTCTGACGTCACATCGAGCTGGGCGCGCACCTACAAAAAAACACGCACGCCGTTAACACGTCGCCGCCGAGCTGTCCAGAGCCACGCCCCCCCCCCCCCCCCCAAGGAATTCAACCCACTTCACGGAAGTGCTGTTCAAAATGGCGCAGCTGCAGACACTGCTCCAACTTGGTGCGGTGACGCTCCCAGAAATCGTCAAACGCCGTCTCCGTTTCGTCCAGCTGACCCAGGAGTCTGAGAGGGAGGAAGAGAGGGCAGGATTCACAGATTTGTTCGGGGACGACTCCGTCCGTTGCTACGGTTTGCATTCGGCTCTTCATCCCTTCATACCTCTGTACGGTAGCGAGGTTTTCCAGTTCATCGTTGGTCATGCCGTATTCGGGGTCTGTCTGTAGAGGCTCGTTTATACACTCCAACAGGCGTCCCCCTTGGGACAGAGCTACCTGCAGGTCCTCCTGAAAATCAGACAAATCATTTTTAACACTCAACAATGACTCCTCTCCCCCCCCCCCAAACCGGCACGCCTTGGAAAAGACACAAAGGCATTAGTGACCTTCATGTTATCCTTCTTCAGGGTGTGTGCGTGCAGCAGGTTGGTGGTTGCCTCGGCATCGTTGGGCAGTTCTGTCTCGGCGAGCTCCGTGCCGAACGCCTGCAGGGTCTGCGCCGTGGTCTTCACCATGAGGGCGAACGCCTCGATCGCCTGCGGAGGGAGACGCTCAGGTCGCAGTGCAACACGACGCAATGGTACCTGCGAAAAGGAAACGTGGCGTGTACGTACAGTGCGGTGCGAAATCCAGCTCTCGTGGCGGTATTCCTGCGTTCCTCCCAGCTCGGTGGTCAGCTGTCCCGGGTCGATGTAGGCATGGAGCTCAGTCACCGAACTCAGCATCACCACCTGATAAAACAAAACACGACCGGCTCAATGCATGGAGAGTTATGCGTTAAAAACGCAACCCAGCGTAACTTAACATAAAGAATGAGAGATGCAGGCGAGTCACACCTTCATCTTGAACTCATCCTTGTTGTACTTGAACAGGAAGTCTGACAGAGTCCGCTGGAGCAAAGTAGTGGGACGTAACACCAGAACCAAGTGTAAGTTCCCTGAAAATGAACCCTGAGGGAGGAAAAAACAAGAGGATGTTCACTTTTTTAGCAACCAAGCATGTTTATCATCCAATAAAATAGGAAATCAGGTATAGAAATAGGGAAAGTGTGACGCATCAATTGATATTTTGAGATTCTGACATTTTTTTCTATAGTTAGAGATAAAGATGCCATTTAGATATGATCAACATCTAAAATAAACTGTTTTTAGCAAAGCAGTTCTCTTTAGTTTGGGGGGCAACATATCAAGTTCAGTATCGCTGGAGAGGCTTAAAGCTTTAGACCAGCTGTCCCTCGGCTGCAACCGGGAACCATGAAGAGGTTTTTATTTCCCTGTAATTCAATATCCACTAAATCTCCTACATTGCCTCCCAGTTGCAACCCTTCATCGAACAAGCTGTTACAAGGTAAATCAGTCCTGTGGCTTTGGGAGTAACCACAGCTTGTGGGCTCTCCACCTCCGTACCGACAGGTTAAAAGCGTAGAATTGCCTTTACACAGGCAGCAGCCCGAGAGGCCACTCAGCCGAAGGGTTATATTGCTTATGACTTCCTCCTGTGGATTGCCCCTGTTAAGCAACAAAAATCAATGTGCGGTGACATGCTAACAGACAGACACACAGAGGACTAGAGGCAAGCTGAGAGATGTGTGACAAGCTTATTAAATCTTCAGCAGTTGCATGAATAAAAGCGGGGAAGACAAAGAGTGAGGATATTGTGGAAAACACTTTAAATAATTCCTGGACCTGTTGGATCACCGCCCAATCAAACACCATCCTGCTTGTGGCTGCGGTGTGTACTGAGCTGCTAACGCAAACAACCTGCTACTTTTAAGCATTTAAAGGCATGCATGAGTGAGGGAACATACTAACTGGCGCCTTCAATCTCTACGAGTCGCCGCCGCCGACAGCCTGCATCCATTGTCGTCGACATTCATCAGAATCACAGAGAACATCGACAGAATATTTTACATGGCTGCATTTCAGTCTGCAAGCAGGCCTTCGCTCACACAGAGGTGCACTTACATCACAGCCATGAAATTCCTGCATGGCGTTACCACGGAAACCGCTCTCGTCGGGAAAGCGCGCGGACCGAGATGCAGTACACGAAGGAACTCAACGAGCGAGAGAGCGATGATACAGATAGACAGTGTGTGTGTGTGTGTGTGTGTGTGTGTGAGAGAGCGGGAGTAACTGATGTCAGTGTGTTTGAGTGTGTCTTTTAAAAAGAGTGCTGCTACTCATTTATTTTTGGCCCATACACAATTCCGCGCACACTCACACACACTCTGCGCCTGCTGTGATGCTGATGAAAGACAAACCAGGTTGGAAAATTCAACGCTCGTTCTGCCTGGGTTCCTCTCTCCTTTTTACCAAAAAACGAGAGCAAATATTAACAACACTTGCGGATGACAAGGTGTGGGAAAGATGCAAAATAACTTTGAATTAGATTCATGTTCTACCAGAAAAAAACCAGACAAACTCAACAAGCAACACGCATGTAATTGGAACCCATTAAATTCAATAAACCCTGAGAGGTCGCGGTTTAATTTGTGCCTCTGCATTACCATGATAATACACAATCTGCTGGCAGCATCCCCCCTGACAGATGAACGCAGACATGCTAATGTGCACACACGTCCCCTGGACACAGAGAACGTTAAAGCGAGGCACACTTCTCACAGATAAAGGGCGCACATAAATAAATGATTAGGATTAGAATATCATTTTCCGTTGACCAGGGTGATTTATATGCTTCTGGTGAGGAAAAGCACTCCCGGCGTGTCCACTAACGATATCCACACTGTCCCCCTGGGAGTTGGCCCTCCCAATCCGCTCCAACCCCCTCCGTCTGCATCTCTGCTTTTGGCCAGGAGACGTGTCCAGGCTATAGGACAAAGAGTGACCAGGGAGGATGCGGTTAGAAAAGTGTTCACGCCTCTTCTCTGCACCAGCTGATCTTCATTTTCCTGCAAAAGCATGTGGATTCAGCCTGTTCCATTTGGATCTACAATAACAGTTCACTATAAACCAGAGGTCAAGGTTCATCCACAGTTGTATCTACCACTGTAGCACATCATTTTATCGGGAACTTCTGGTGCTGCTGGTCTTACAAACAACCCAATGCTGCCCACTCCTCCTCCTCTTCTTTCTTTCCTGGGGGACAAGCAGCAAATGACAGCAAGTGACCTTGAACGTCCTTGAGTCTCAGTCTCACGGGGAGATGCACGACCTTCATCCTGCAGTAAAGCTAAAGTGTGATTGGCTGGTGGGCAGAGTAGGCGGGACCATGCAAGTCACCTGCTCCTTCAGGCCGAGTTATAACAATCCTGCTCACAATAAACAGGTTTAAATCTGAAACCACTGGTGTATCTTTTTGAATGACTTATTTTAAAGGTCTAATGACCAAATAAGGACCTTACTTTACGGATCAAAGTCTAGATTTAGGAGCATAGATCATTCCATCGAGTGCAACATTTATTTACGAGTTTGCTGAAACAAAACAGCTACAGTATTGTGGCATCAAAAACCAACTAAAGCAATCACTTTACTAGGTTTCCTCTCAACAAAAGACCTCTAGCCTGTGTTTAATAAAATAAATAAGCTGTAGAAATCACTTCTAATTTAATAACTGCTAACAGATGAGACAAACAGCAGCCTCAACAAAAGCCTGAACATTTCAAAAACAACACCCAAAACACAAGATACAGAGTTCCCATCGCTACCCAAGTGTTGCCTGGTAAAGGAAGCGTGAGATGACTGAAAGACCTGCTTCTCCACACGGATTTTATCTTTGCTATTATGCTTGTGTTGCCCTAGTTTTATTGTCTGATCAAACAAACAAGATAACCGGTTAACTAACCTAAACAGTTATTCTTTCCCATTAAAAAAAATGTTTGCATGGGTTTGAGTTTGTTTCGCATGAATCCAAATGGATTCAAACTGATTTATTGGCTTCCTGCTGTCAGAGCAACCCTACAGTCTGTTAACGCCCCTCCAAAGACATGGATCGGGCCAATGGACTGCAGTATGATAATAGACAGGACTGGACCATTGGGATTGGTGGGGGGGAGGGTGGGGGTCTTTAGTGTGCAGATGTGTGCAGGTTAAACTGACTTGGTGGAGTAATTATAAAGGGAGGCGCTTC